>NC_140972.1:92532659-92541159 GCF_056783735.1 Eptatretus burgeri | reverse complement strand
TGCTGGCGGCAATGAACGAAAAGATGAATGCGAAAATGATCGAAAAAATGGATGCGAATATGAAAAACGAGGTGAGACGCATGAACGAAAAGATGGATGCAAACACAACTGAATTTATAAACGGAATAAAAAGCATGAACGAAAAGATGGATGCGAATACACAGCAAATGAAGGAAGAAACGAAGGAGCTGCGGGGTGAGGCGCAGAGCGTGGGCCGAGGCCTGCGGACGGGCATGGGGGCCGTGGCCGGGGAGATAGAAATGGCGACTCCACGTGAAGGAGCAAACGAGCTGGAAGGGGGTGCAACGGCTGACAGGCCAGCGGTGGAGGCGGGTAAAAAAATAATTCGGGGGGCGTGTTGGGCGAGGGTCGTGACAGAGGAATCGACGGTGACCAAAAGGGAAAAATTAAATGGGGAGACCAAAACGTGTGAGACGAGACACGAGGTGACGACGACAGAAAGAATAAAATGTATAGAGACACGGGAGACAGAAAAAATAGAGAGACAACACGATGAAGATGGGGTAAGTGACGCACACACACACACGGAGGTAGTGGAGGATAGTGAGGGTGAGCTGGCGGACTGGGTAGAGACCCAGTGCGAGCACCTGGATGGCCTCCTCCAGGAACGAGGGGAGGGAGTATGCCCCCTTGAGGTGAGTCACGACCAGGTGAGTTCGGTCGTGCTTTGCGAGGTTGAGGGGACGAGTGCTGTGGACAGGAGCTTGGGGGGTATAGAGGCCCCGGAGACCCTTGTGGGGACACAAATCCCCAGTGTGGTTGTCCCTGTGTGTGTGGTGCAAGGTGTGAGTGCAGCCCCGTGTGTGAGTGGTGTGGTGGCGATGGTGCCAGAGTACGTGCTTCCCAGCACGCCGTGCGTGGAAGAGGCCGTGTGTGTGAGTGAAACGGCCAGTGTGGATGAGGAACCGCGGTTGAGTGCCCCCGCGTGTGTGAGTGAGGCACGGTGTATGAGTGAGGCACTACGAGTGAGTGGAAGGCCGCGAGTGCGTGGAGCCACGTGTGCGAGAGAGGTAGCATGCGTGAGTGAACGGCCGAATGCAAGGGAGACCGTGTGTGTGAGAGAGCGGTATGAGAGGGAGATGTCGGTTGGCATGCGGGAGCACGCAGCCGCGTCTCCCGGTGTGAGTTTAATGGTGTGGACTGTGTGCGTCGTAACACGCAGGTATGCGTGTGTGGAATGGAGACGGAGACGGCGACAGAGGAGAGAAAGCCGAGTAGCGGCTGTAGTTGTTTCGGGGACCGTGCCGGGTTCACCCAGCAGTGAGCACGCGGTCCGTGCTGTGCAACGCACGAGGCCACCACGTGCTCGCTTGCGAGAGTGAAGTCCCGGTCCGGAAACGCACGCGGTGGATTTGCCGATCCCGCGGACGGACAAAGTTTAGGCAGGTAAATGGATTTGGACCGGACGGGTTCTCCACGCGATCGTGTGTGTTAAGCTCCAACGGGCAAAGCACATGTGTTCGCGTGGGGAACCCCTCGAGACGTGGGGCTTGTGTTTTTTTTTATGCGCACGGTGACGTCATGGCTGCACGTGGGGTTGGAATCCGGCAGGAGGGGTATCCCGGCCGGATGGTACCGTCCAAGGAGGGACGAGGTACACGTGCAGCTGCATGACGTCACGGGCAGGTGCAAAGTGCGCGAGCTCTGAGTTGCCGCGCAGGTGCTGCGCATGAAAAAAAAACAAAAAACAGTAAGCCTCACTTTCGGGTGCACAGGATTCCTGGGTAAGGGGTGGAAGACCCCCTTAACGCTGGGCACAGGATGGAAACTAGTTAGGGGGAAGGGTTAGCTTAGTTAGACCGACTTCATGGGGCAGGGGTAAGTCCTCATGGAGTCCGTGGAATGGATTAGGTAGAGGGATTTAGTGAGCTTTAGGTTGGGAAATAAAATGATTTATTTGGAGACATGGACAGACTTGTGAGTGTGGAGAGGGGACGTAGTTTAGCTACGTAGTGTTAAAAGGAACGTGCTGTAGTATAAGGGACGACGTGGGAGCACGAGTTAGTTAGGGGATGTAGTTAGAAGGATGGCAGAGTTCAGCAGTGTGTGTGTTGAAGAGTTGTGGGTTGTGAGGAGAGTACGTGTACATGTTGAGTGAGTGAGGCCAGCGGGTCTGTGTGTATGGAGCGAATGGGGAATGCATGGTGCGATGAGTGATTGGGGGGAGGAGTGACTCCCGCCCAAGGGACCCCCGGGGTCAGAGTCAAATTGAAAAATGGAGGTCGTTTTGTTGTTGGTGGGAATGTAGGCTCGAAACCCATTTGGAGGGGTGCAGGAGCCCTGTTGACGGGCTTGGGAGCGTGGCTGCGAAAGGTGAGTATCGCTGAGTGGGTACCCCGGGCACCAGGCTAGTCGGCCGCGGTAGGCCATGGGCCCATGGGGGGCCGGGATAGAGTAGTGGGCACGGGTGCGCCTGCTTGGTGCGGGGGCCCGGGGCGCCATTAGCCGCGTGGGCAGTGTTGTGGGCAAGGGTGACCCTCGGAAAGGGGCCTGGGAAGCCAGCCTGCCACGTGTGCGTTTCAGGGGAGGTGCCATGGGGGGCACTCCCCGGTGTAAGGGAGCTGGTAGGCTCGGAGGCAGTGTAGTGCCCGGGGGTGCCATAGCGGGAGATTCGGCAGAGGGTCGTGCCTGCCAAAGGGAGCCACGTGTCCCAGCCAGGAGACCGTGTGAGGGCACGGAGAGAAAATTGGGGGGCGAGGCCCGAAATTGTGAGGACACCAACACAGGCGACGGGAATCTGGGTTGTTAGAACCAATAGTTTAAGCGAGAGGCGCTTGTTGAAAGCCCTGGGGTAGTTTAACAGTTAAATGGTTAGGGTAGATTAGGAGATGTACCCCTCCGCACCATCCATCCCCTCGCTGTCGTTGTGGGCCGCTGGACCCACTTTGTGTTATAGATCGCTGAACTCTGGGGAGGCCATTCTGAGGCTTGAGTTGGGCCTCGGCACAGGACGTTAGCTCTCCCTTATTCCCCTCCGGGAAGGGACCGTAGGGGTTGGGAGTAGGCTAGGTGACAGAATAGGTTAGCCGAACAAAGACTATAAAGGGGGTTAGGGGACGATTTATAGTGGGGAAGTAAAAATAAAAACAAACAAAAAAAATAAGTGGGGGCTAAATTGGTTTTTCACAAATTAAGGGAGTGGGTATGTACAGTGACAGGCAAAGGCGATAGGTTGGGAGGGAGACAGGTAGGTAGGTCCGAGCCCGCCCTCCAAGTGGCCAGCACCACCGCACTCCCTCCACCAACCTCCACTGAACGGCAAGAGCTGGCCAACTTCATCGGCTGGCCGTGTTTTGCTTCAAGGCGGAGGCCGGCCAACTTCATCGGCAGCTGTTGTTTTGCTGCAAGGCCTGTGCCATCGGCTGGCCGTGTTTGCTTCAAGGCCTGTGCCGGCCACTTCATCTGCTGGCTGTTTTTCTTCAAGGCCTGTACCGGCCAGTTCATCTGCTGGCTGTTTTCTTCAAGGCCTGTGCCGGCCAGTTCATCTGCGGGCTGTGTTTGCCTGCAGCGGCCTTCTTCTGCGGGCTGTGTTTGCCTGCAGCGGCCTTCTTCTGCGGGCTGTGTTTGCCTGCTACCTTTGCCATGCCATGCCCACTGCCCACGTTCACCAGCCCCGTTCAATTTTGCTTTCCCCCCCCCCCCCTGTTCATTTCCATGTGCGCCAGGATCCGCAAGGCAACAGTTTGCAAGCTGCGAGAACTGCCCTGTTGGCAGCGACAACACGGGCCTGCAGTGGCGGCCCGTGCACCGTGTTTGTGTTCATCCATCCATTCGTTGTGTTCATTGCGTGTGCAACTTGAGCTGGCACGGAGACTGCGTTCGTGCAGCCCATGCACCGTTGTGGTTCACTGCGTTCAGTTCAAAAGGGAAGGCCTTGGACTGCGTGTCAGCAGCCAGCCACGTTCCCTGTCACCTGCATTGTTATGAGCCAGAGACTGCATGCGGGCAGCCTGGCTCCCTGCTAACTGCTTTTCTTTTGCAGAGTTCATTGATCCTGGGCCATGGTTTAGTGTAAAATTTGTAAGTTAAGGTTAAGATGTACTGTAAATATGAGTGCGCCCCCGGCATGTCTGTCCTAGCGCCGGCAATTTTATTTAAGTCGTCCGTGTGAGTGAGTTTGTTTAGATAGTTACGCAGCCCTCAGGTTATTTATTTTGGGGACACGAATACCATGAATGTCGCACTCAGGGATCCGTAGGTAAAATGTACAAGGGGAAAACTACACATGATGGCACACGAAAATTTGACGACTCGGGACGAGTCTGTAAAAAGGGGAGGGGGTAGTGTTGTGGTTACCAAATTCGCAAACCACCATTCAGGTCCCTTAGGTGAGGTATCTCGGTAAGTACATGTGTAGTTAGGCCCAAACCCGTTGTCTAGTGGGAATACATGTCATTTATGCGTGCTGCGACTCTTCAGGATAGCCGTTTTTCTATTACTATCTTTAATTTGGACCAACCGCCATTGTTACCACCACCAACCACCGCTTCACCACAACCGCCACGACCTTCACGTCACACCTCGCAACCGTCGCATCGCCCCCGTTCTTGCGCCGCCTGTGGGTACCGGTGTTGGACTCGTGCAGGGCGCGCGCCGAACAGCGTGTACAAAATCACGGATTTTGTGCTTCAAAAACGGATCAAAAACGACACGCCCACTTTTTGCCGTCCAATCGGTGAGCGAGGGGCGATTTGGCCCCGCCTCCAGGGCGTTGGAGGGCGATCGATATATGCAAATTTATGGATCAAAAAGCATTCACGCCCACTTTTTCTCGGGCCAATGGGGAGCGAGGTGAAAGGTCGAAGGGAGGGGGTCAAAGGCGAAGCCACGGGGCTGATAAAAGCGACCGTGTTCGTCAGTCCAGAGAGTAGTAGAGTAGGAGAGTCGAGAGGGAACAGAGTCAAGACTTCGCGGGCGGTGGAGTTGGCAAGAAGGAGCTGGTCGTCGTGTGCGTTGGAGTCGGAACGGAGGGGACGGAGCTGTGGAGAGGCGGCGAGGGCAGACGAGGGGGTGCTCGCGTCGTGCAGGGAGCTGCACCCCAGGGAGGCCGACAGCGTGACCGGGCCGAGGTGGAGACGCTCGTCGCGGGGCAATAAAAATCCTCTATACCCCGAGCATCAGCAACCCCCTCCTGTTTCCCCCCCGCGCTGAGATAGTGCGACCAAGGGGGCCCCTTTCCCACCCCCTACCAGACACTGCCCGCGAGGCCCGCGGAGTTGAGGCACCATCGCCGCTCCGCGTCTCATCACCAGACGGGTAGGCCCGACCCGGTCTCGGCCTCAGGCCCGCCTCATCCTTGAGGGTATTCTTTCCTTGGTTTTGGGTATGTGTTGTCGGCGCCGTCTGTGAAGTAAAATTGTATAAGTGTTGCCGTGTGCTCGGTAGTCGGTATTAGCTCTGCATTGTGTCTTCGCTTTTACATTTGCTTTTTGTGTAAATTGCATTGTGTTTTTTCTGTGTGCTTTTGGTGGAATCGAATATGTGTGCTTCCCGTTCATCGCGAATAAATGTGCTTTGTGTTGAACTGTTTCCCGCTTCGCTTCGTCATTTCCTTCATTGAATCCTCATCTTGCTTCACGTAAAGGGTTGGTAGTGGGCTGAATACGCCCGATAATTAATCGAACCGTCGAGGTCGACGATAACACCGCTCGGTTATCCCGATAGTACGGAACGGGTCGCTTAAGTGGCCCGTGTCCGAAGTTGACCTGCGGCGAGGTGCGATTGCCCGGTCTACCCTCCGCGTGGGTACTTAGGTAGGTCGAATTTGGCGAGCATCCCTATCCCACGCGGGGGCTGATTGGCTCGATCGCGGTGAGACCGAAAGGTCCACCCGTGACTGGTTCCCGGCGTTAGTCCGAGAGGGTCACGACTGGATTGTCCGTCCGGTGGGCGACGTGCCGCGATTCGAGTTACGTGGCCGTCGGCACGCCGGCGGGCGCGAATCCGCAACAATATATATACATACATACACATACATATACATATATATACATATATACACATATACATATATATACATATACACATACATATATATATATACATCTATACACATATACACATACATATATACATATACACATATATATATACATACATACATACATACATACATACATACATACATACATACATATATATATATATATATATATATATATATATATATATATATATATATATATATATATATATATATATATATATATATATATATATATATATATATATATATATACACACACCTCCACTTTATCAACAATCCTCTTGAGGAAGTTGTCACTCAAACTCCTCGGTCTCACCATCAGCTCCGATTTGTCTTGGGCAAATCATTTCTAATTTGGCCTCCATAACAAGGTGCCGACTGGGAATCCTTCATCATACAAAGTCCTTATTGGCACTCCTGAACTCATATCCACTTACAAGGCCTTCATCTGCAGCATGATGGAGTACTGGTCTCCCCTCTGGGCTGGCTTCCCTGCCTCACACCTTGACGGTGTGTAAATCAAGGCCTTCAAGATCATTGGAATCTCCCGCAGTGAAGCCGAGTCGATGGGCCTCTCACTTTCCCATCGCAGAAAGATCGGTTGGCCCATCGCAGAAAAGTTGGTTGTTCTGCCTTCATTCTGGTCTTGCACCATTCTTCTCTTTCTGTGCTATGCCCCCCCCCCGCTCTTCCCCCAGGTTTCTGCAGGGTGCACATGGTCCACCAACCTCCTTCCGGTGAAAATACTGAAATCCAGGATCACTGTTCACACCTCCAATCATTCGTTCCCCTTTTTTTCCCCACCTGTGGATCCAACTTCCACATTCTCTTCAATCTCATTCTTACCTCTAGATCATCAAGACAGCCGTTCACCACCATCTCAGATCATCTCAATCCAAAAACATGAACTACCCAATTAACTCTCCCCAAGCCCAGCTCTTAAGGATAGGGGAGGATGCTTGGGGTGAACAAGATGGATACAGAAGCAAACTTTCAGGAAGGAAAACTGGAAATTTGGAAGGAGGTGGGCTTGAAGGTGTGAAAGTGGGGTGGGTGGGGGAGGGTTAACCGGGGGTAGAAAAGATCATGGTTTGAGATGGGGGTGATCTGCGATCTTGGAGAACAGCTGTCTTGAAGACCTGGAGTGAAGGATGAGATTAAAGAGAATGTGGAAGGTGGGTCTCCAGGCAGGAAAAAGAGAGGAACGAATGAGTGTAGGTGAGCAGTGATCTGGGATTTAGGTAGTTTCACCAGAAGGGGTTAGGGGTTGGTGGTTGGACCACGTGCACCCTGCAGGAACCTGGGGGTGGAGGAGAGGGACAAAGCACAGAAAGAGCAGAGGGTGTGAGACCAGAAAGGAGGTGGCAGAACACAGAGACCACCGGCATGTTTGCAATGGGAAAGTGATACAAAGATACAAAATTATATGAAACAATCTTGACAAAACGATGCAAATACACTTGGCATGTCATGGGAGAATGTTGGTAGGTGCTGAGGGCTTTTTTGAAAGAGCATGGGGGTACGGTGTAATCTTTGTGCTATGTGCTCCAGAACAAGCACCAAAAGGCGAATTTACTGCCAATAATTCAACATCTCAAAGCATGATAGAGGTGAAGCTGTCAAGCAGTGGCCGAAGGGACAAATCGGTGCATTAGACATTTGAATGGGTATGGAGGTGTTAGTGTACGGAATGTGATGACCAGTTCACTACACTTTTCAGGAAACACTTTGCCTGCCATACTACGACCTGAATAAGGATATGCCTCGGCTTGGCACGAGTTCACGATGCCATTGCCATATCCACTGTCAAAGAAAGAACAATCAAACAGAGAATATCCTGGGAATGTATGTGCTCCCTTGGAGGGTAAATGCATCTCCAGTAAAGCATGTCTTTCTCATTAACAAGACATTTTGAAACAATAGAACCGATTTGTATCCATATGTTGCTTCGTTTGAATCAACTTCGCCTCCACAATAAATAATTTGAACAATCGGAGTTCAACACAAACTGGTTCACAAGAAGTTTGTTTGTTTCAGTCTGTCCAGTTGATGATTTAAGAAAAAGGCCTCTGACTATGGGGTTCATGTTCTACTAGGACACGCACAAGGCAAATTATACCGATATAATCACCAAATTAAAATGTATGCAACATCTCATAACAGGGTTTTCCATGAGGCACAAACTTACGTTTGAAGACATTTGGAT
This sequence comes from Eptatretus burgeri, assembly GCF_056783735.1. Lineage (NCBI taxonomy): Eukaryota > Metazoa > Chordata > Myxini > Myxiniformes > Myxinidae > Eptatretus > Eptatretus burgeri. Next base: position 92,532,946 of record NC_140972.1, on the reverse strand, counting down.
AACATTACCTTGAGATACAATGGACAACTGAAAAATAAACCATTTGATAACAAATGAATGATCAACAATCCAAGCCAACACACAGATGGTGATATTGTTTGAGTATTTTAGCACAAACATTACAAAACACAAATTACAAGACAAAATGACTGAATTTTGTATTATCCAACAATAAAGATAACGTATGACGAATAAACAAAATAAGAAACAAGTCGTGTGATTCAATAAACGCAAGACTTGGAGGCCATGTGAAAGTTAAAAATAAAATAAATGCTCAATTAAATTAA
>NC_140972.1:92527659-92530159 GCF_056783735.1 Eptatretus burgeri | reverse complement strand
AGTTAGGCCCAAACCCGTTGTCTAGTGGGAATACATGTCATTTATGCGAGCTGCGACTCTTCAGGATAGCCGTTTTTCTTTCACTATCTTTATTTTGGACCAACCGCCATGATTACCATCACAACCACAACATCAACCACCAACCACAACGCCGCTTCACCACAACCGCCACGACCTTCCCGTCACACCTCGCAACCGTAGCATCGCCACCGTTCTTGCCCCGCTGTGGGTACCGGTGTTGGACTCATGCAGAACGCGCGTCGAACAGCGTGTACAAAATCACGGATTTTGTGCTTCAAAAACGGATCAAAAACGACACACGCCCACTTTTTGCCGTCCAATCGGTGAGCGAGGGGCGATTTGGCCCCGCCTCCAGAACGATCGATATATGCAAATTTGTGGATCAAAAAGCCTTCACGCCCACTTTTTCTCGGGCCAATGGGGAGCGAGGTGAAAGGTCAAAGGGAGGGGGTCAAAGGCGAAGTTACGGGGGGGATAAACGGACGGTGTTCGTCAGTCACAGGGAGAGAGTCGCAAACGAGACCGAGAAGGAGTCGAGAACGAGAAGGAGTCGGAACGGAGGGGACGAGTGTGGAAGACTGGAGCCCGAAGCCTGCAGTGGCTGGAGAAGCTGAAGAGAGTCGGACGAGGGGGTGCTCGCGTCGGTGCCAGGAGCTGCACGCCCGAGGGAGGCCGGCAGCGCGACCTGGCCGAGGTGGAGACGCACACCAGGGATAATAAAGATCCTCTATACCCTGAGCATCAGCAACCCCCTCCTGTTTCCCCCCGCGCTGAGATAGTGCGACCAAGGGGGCCCCTTTTCCCACCCCCCTGCCTGACACTGTCCGCGAGGCCCGCGGAGAGAAGCGCCATCGCCGCTCCGCGTCTCATCACCAGACGGGTAGGCCCGACCCGGTCTCGGCCTCAGGCCTGCCTCATTCTTGGGGGATTTCTTTTCCTTGGTTTTGGGTATGTGTTGTCGGCGCCGTCTGTGAAGTAGAATTGTATAAGTGTTGCCGTGTGCTCGGTAGTCGGTATTAGCTCTGCACTGTGTTTTCACTTTTATATTTGCTTTTTGTGTAAATGGAATTGTGTTTTCTTTTTTTTGTGTGCTTTTGGTGGAATTGTATTTGTGTGCTTCCCGTGTGCCGCGAATAAATGTGCTTTATTGTTGAACTGTTCTCCCGCTTCGCTTCGTCTTTTCCCCCATTGAATCCCCATCTTGCTTCACGTAAAGGGTTGGTAGTGGGCTGAGTACGCCCGATAATTAATCGAACCGTCGAGGTCGACGATAACACCGCTCGGTTATTCTGATAGTACGGAACGGGTCGTTTAAGTGGCCCGTGTCCGAAGTCGACCTGCGGCGAGGTGCGATCGCCCGGTCTACCCTCCGCGTGGGTACTTAGGTAGGTCGAATTTGGCGAGCAACCCTATCCCACGCGGGGGCTGATTGGCTCGATCGCGGTGAGACCGAAAGGTCCACCCGTGACTGGTTCCCGGCGTTAGTCCGAGAGGGTCACGACTGGATTGTCCGTCCGGTGGGCGACGTGCCGCGATTCGAGTTACGTGGCCGTTCGCACGCCGGCGGGCGCGAAAACCGCAACAATATATATATATATATATATATATATATATATATATATGTATATATATATATGTATATATATATATATGTATATATATATATATATATATATATGTATATATATATGTATATATATATGTATATATATATGTATATGTATATATGTATATGTATATGTATATATGTATATATGTATATATATATATATGTATATATATATGTATATATATATATATATGTATATATGTATATATATATATATATATATATATATATATATATATATATATATATATATATATATATATATATATATATATATATATATATATATATATATTTTGTTGTGGTTACCAGATTCGCAAACCACCATTCAGGTCCCTTAGGTGAGGTATCTCGGTAAGTGCATGTGTAGTTAGGCCCAAACCCGTTGTCTAGTGGGAATACATGTCATTTATGCGTGCTGCGACTCTTCAGGATAGCCGTTTTTCTTTTACTATCTTTAATTTGGACCAACCGCCATGATTACCACCACAATCACAACATCAACCACCAACCACAACGCCGCTTCACCACAACCGCCACGACCTTCCCGTCACACCTCGCAACCGTAGCATCGCCACCGTTCTTGCCCCGCTGTGGGTACCGGTGTTGGACTCGTGCAGGGCGCGCGTCGAACAGCGTGTACAAAATCACGGATTTTGTGCTTCAAAAACGGATCAAAAACGACACACGCCCACTTTTTGCCGTCCAATCGGTGAGCGAGGGGCGAATTGGCCCCGCCCCCAGGGCGATCGATATATGCAAATTTATGGATCAAAACGCCTTCACGCCCACTTTTTCTCGGGCCAATGGGGAGCGAGGTGAAAGGTCAAAGGGAGAGGGTCAAAGGCGAAGCTACGGGGGGATAAAAGG
>NC_140972.1:92510159-92520159 GCF_056783735.1 Eptatretus burgeri | reverse complement strand
ATAAAAATACCCATAGTTAAAAGAAAATTCATAGAATATTTGACATGTCAAATGATTAAATTATTTTATTTTATTTAAAAATCATGTACAAAACTAATATCAGGCTGGATATTTAAGATAACATTTTCATTGTCTTGTTTAAATAAAGTAATAAAAGTATTACAAAATGCATTTTGAAACAATGAATACTCCCTCTCTTCCAAATTGGCATACTAGCAGATGACAACAATGAAGCAGATCTCCACAGCAAAAGGTACGTATGTTGTTATAGTATGCCTGAAACCGCATTCGAATGTTGCTTAATATATGTGCAAGTGACCATGTTATCAATTAAACAAAACATACCAATCATAGTAGGCTAAGGCAGTGGAATGTTCATTTTGTGTTAAAAGCATGAAACTTGGCACACTTACACATTGACCCATACCTTAAAAAAATTAGATATAGAACCCACTTGCCACGGACCAATTAGAGGCCTGGTTACATGTAAAAGTTTTAGGCGGAATAGCATTTATACATAAAATAATAAGATTAATTAATTTAATATAAAATACTTCTGCCTAAAATATTATGTCAGCTAATTAACTATTCTGAATGCAATATTTAAATAATGCCAAAAACATTAGGATTTTTGGTTACCATGGCAACAGAATTACAAGCATTTTAATAGTCTACTTACCGTCCTTATACAAATATAACCCTCCCATTATTTTCCTAAGATGCATATTAATAACATATGTGAAAATGAAATTTTTGTTTTAGTCCATTTGATGATGCTACTAATAATTATTTGTTGACATGCAAGTAGCACAGGAAGTGCACCTGCTCCGGTGGTAAATAACCAGAGGGTCATCACTGTAGCCACCTTTAAATGACTGTTTGGCGATCAATTTTCAGAAGAAGGTGAGTAATGCTACATTCATATTGCAGATTATATACTTCTGCACTCATAATGATAAAAAATACAATCAAAGCATGTAAAGAAATGATATAATGGCAAATGAAACCTATCATCAATTTGGAAATCCCCCCACTCAAACTTTTGACCAATGTACTACTTTCTACAAGACATGTTATACATGTTATATATTGTTACGGTTGTGGAAATTTGCATTACACAATAAAGGACCACAGGTGAGATATCTCTGTAAGTACATGTGTAGTTAGCCCAAACCCATTGTATAGAGGGAATTTATGTGATCCATCCAGGCTGCGACGCTTTGAGTTAGCCATTTTTCTGTTCTATCTTTTATTTCAAACAAACAGCATCGCAACAACCATGCCATCCCCACCACAGCGCCAACCATACTACAACCACGCTACCACATCCTCGCCACTCGCCATTCAGTAAGCCCCGTGCGGCTACGATCTCCGCGGAGGAACAAACAAAAACCAACAACGATGCTCGAGGGCTTTCCCCGCCTGTTTCTCCTGTCGAAATTCTCCGCGCTCGGTGTGGGGGAAGTGCGATCCGAGCCGGGGGTCAAAGGTGAGAAAAGGTGGGGGCCTCTTTTTGGGGGAATAATTCTCTGGCCCTGAGCCAAAAACTGACTCCCCCGGCCCCCGCACAGGGCGGGGTGGAGGGAGAGCGAGAGGGCATGCCCCCTTCGAGAGGCTTGTCCAAGAAGCTCGAAGGGAGGTGGGGCCAAAAATGGGGCGGAGCGAAGGGCGGAGCCCCACGCTACAAAAGGTGGACAGCATGGACCCTAAGGGGAGTTAAGTTGAGTTGAGTAAGTTGAGTTGGCTTTTCGAGGCTTCCCGTCTCCTAAGAGTTGAGTTGGTTTTTCGAGGCTTCCCGTCTCCAAAGAGTTGAGTTGGTTTTTCGAGGGTTCCCGTCTCCTAAGAGAGAAGTTGTCTTTGAGGCTTCCTGTCTGCTTGTCTTGTTGGGGGAAGAGGTCCTGCGCTCGCGGCTTTGCAAGCGACCTGTGAACGGAGGCACGGATGGGAGACGCGGCAGCGCTGGTTGTGAGGTGGACCTGCGTGTCCGGACGAGGAGTGCCAGAGAGAGTTCGCCAGCCGCGAGAGAGGTCGGGGCCAGGCGCGACCACGCTGACGGTCGTGGGAGAGGGACTCACCGTCCACGGAAAGGGAAGTCGCGACTCCTTTTCCTTTTCCTTTGCTTTTTGTGTAAATGCTTGTGGTGGCGCCGTCCGTCAAGTAGTATTGTTTTAAGTGTTGTCGTGTGTCGGCCTTAGTCGGTTGTAGCTCTGCATTTGCTTCTATTGTTTTAACTGTTTTATGTGCATTTTTCTTTTGCTGTATATACGTGCCTTCTGTGTGAAATAAATGTGCATTGTGTGAACTTGTTCCCCGTTTCGCTGCATCCTTTCCTTTGTTTGAATTTCCATCTTGCATCACTTAAGGGGTTCGTAGTGGGTTTAAAACGCCCGGTAATTAATCGGAACCGTCAAGGCCGACGATAACACAGCTCAGTTATCACTGTAGCACGGAACGGACCGCTTAAGCGGTTCGTGTCCGGAGTCGGCCTGTGGCGTGATACGATCGCCCGGTCGACCACTCGCACAGGTACTTAGGTAGGTCGAATTTGGCGAGCAACCCTATCCTGCGCGGGTCGGCAATTGGCACGATCGTGGTGAGGTTAAACCCCCACCCATGACTAGCTCCCGGCATTGTTCCGAGAGGGTCACGACTGAATTGTCCGTTCCGGTGGGCGAGGCGGCCACCATTCGAGTCAAGCGGCCGATCGCACGCCGGCGGGCGCGAATTCGCAACAATATATTGTGAACCTGAGATGAACTCTGCCCCAAATCCTAATTTATTTAAATACATATCAAGTCAATGAGATTAATAAAACAAACGGTAAATCTTAACATTCATCTAGCTCTCTAGAATGTCAGGTCACTTAGTGCAAGGGAGCAGTCCTTATTTAGATGTGCATACTTGTTCTTGCTTTAGAAGAAATTGTGTAATTACAAGTGGCTGTACATGTAATGTTTTTGAGATTCAAAGATATTCTTGTATTATTCTCGACTGCAACCTATAGTACATATTTGTTTCTTCCACAGATTATCTGGCATGGTGGAGTAGACTGAATAAATCATGGAACCAGAACACACAAGGGAGAAAAGATCCCGATCTGACACAGATTATTCCAGATGTCTAATTTGTCAGCATGCATCAGAAACTGTGCCGCTCCAACAATTAACGCCACTGGGTTATCCAGCACTTCTTAACGCTGTCACTAAACGAATGAATAAAGTAGCTTTTTAGATTGGAACGAGACATTATAGATGAACATAACTTTATGCTACATGAACCAAAAATGCATGCAAAATGTCATAACAGTTATACAAACCGAAAGACAGTTGAACATAAAATACGAAATGTTAAGACTACTGTGAACAATCGTGATGAATCAAGCTCTAGTTCCAAACACAGCACATATGGGAACAAGGTCAAGTTCTGAGCAACCTATCCGATACAAGCACCAGTGTTTCATTTGTTGCAAAGAGCAAGATAAAAAGGGCGAATGGAAGCTCTTGCTCATCATAGATCTAGAAGGGCATAAACTGATTCAACAGAAAGCAAGAAGCCTTCATGATGAAGTCATGCTGAAGAGATTACATACGTTTGATAGTGGTAGCATTGACATAGTTGCAGCAGATTTTCGCTATCACCGCTCTTGCATGACAACTTAAATGAACAAGAGGATCACTGGCGCAAAACAGCAAGCTGAGAATGATCCATATAATGATGCATTTGAAAAACTGATTTCCGAGATAGAAGCGCCCCTATTTCTTGAGAATAAGGTATTCTATATTACAACTCTACGAAATCAGAAGAGGACTAAATATGTTCTGTTATTCTCAGTGCCTACATCTTGAGTGGCTGTGATAGTCAGCTATCCATTCCAAAGAGGAAAGAAGCGGGCTTTCAAATGTGCTGTAAACAATCCAGAAAAGCTTCTTCCACTCGCTCAGTATGGCAAACCTGGCGAGAACTTTATCCTTGATGTATCGACTGATGTAATTGAAGCTGCTAGATTCTTCTTTCTGGCCCTCTATACACAATCTGATTTCCTGAGTAGTCTGGATGTCCTGCGTGCACACATTTTCGCGACCAAAAAATGTGACCTCAGATGCCTGCCTCCTACAGAGGATGCATTTTACCTTCACTTGCTACGAAGTCTTCACCAAATGGGTGTGTGTAAGAGTGCTCACATTTCGAAACCAGTACACCCAATAGCAACTGCATTCGGCAGAGAAATCAGGAATGGCAAACTGGTGCCAATAATGATGACAAAGGATCCAAAGCCAAGATCTGTACAGGAAAAGTTCTGTAAATGCAAGAAGAGCAACTGTCTTCGGAGCTGCCTGTGCGCTCGAGCCAACTCAAAATGTGTTTTTGCTTGCCTTTGCATGGGCGACCCACTGAAATGTGGACGCGTTGAAGCAAACCTCTTGATTCCTGATGAGAACTAAATAATGAACTAGTCAGTGGAATATTCATTTTCATTGATGAGTGCAACATGATACATATCAAATTTTGCAAGACTTTGTAAAAAGATGTAATTTTACTAAGTGTCATCATTGAAACTATTTGTATTTATTATATTAGAGATGGTCATAACATAAAAGACACAAAAAGAACTCATGTTGTGCATTTATATCGAATCTGTGGTGAGAACAGACATTTAGTCAGAAATTGACAGCCATTTTGAAAAAAATGGTAGCCATATTGAATTTTTCATTAAATTTAAGTGTTTTCTTATCCAACTTTCAAAGGTCGAATAGTACATACATCAAGCAAGTAACACAATTCTGAAAATGTTTTACGGACCAAATTATCGTCAGTCATGCAAAATGGCAGCCATCTTCAAAAGATACAGCCACAATACATTGGGTTTTTTTACGCCAAAAAAAGAGTAAACCAAGCAATGGTTTCGTAACAAACACAAAACACTTAAATAATTGCATTAATACTCAGAATATAATGAACATAGATATCTATGGGAAAATATGGCATCCGTCTTGGAAAATGGCAGCCATCTTAGAAATATGGTGGCCATTTTGAAAACCTTTAGTCAAATTTATAGTGAATACTTTAAAGGATGTTATGTTCTATTAATGTGCCAAGTTTAGTACTATTTTAATTAAAATTACCTAAACTTTATCCTTCTGCATTTTTCAATTTTTCACGAGAGGCGATTTTTTATTTGAGGGTAGTAGTGGTAAAAAATGCATTTTTTTCAATTTTGCAATTCCTCCGGCAGAGCAGGCCTCTGGATTCTGTTTCCTAAGGGTCTGAACTTGCAAAAAGTGGCCTGCAAAGTATATCTTTCCGTGACGGGTCATCTCAAATTTTGGTGCCCTGGATCCCAGACTATGTATAAATCCTCCCACAGAACTCAGCATGCATTATCGATGGCATGAGCATTGTGCAGAAGTTAAATGTGCAAAATAGCACATTTACTGAGGTTTCAACGTCTGTCCTGAAAGTTGTCTTGAGGGAAGTCAATGAATAGATGTTGTATTTGATGTGTATAAGGAAAGCTCCATCAAGAATGCAGAAAGGCTCAAAAGGGGATCAGGCAGCGGCATCAAATTCAGCAGCATTGTGCCAGGACACAAAATAAAAAAATGGAGGAACTTCTTATCAGAAGCTGACAATAAGACAAAACTTATTGAGTTTCTGGTTGCAGATTGGAAAACTGAAAACAAGAGGAGCCTGATTAAAGACAAAGTTCTTCTCGTGACATATGGCATAAGATGTGACAATATATTGATCGGTGGTAGTTGTGAAATGGGTGAACTTGAGTCCTCTCAAGAAGAGGCAGACACACGGTTAATACTTCATGCGAAACATGCCGCTGACACTGGATATCAAACTGTAATTGTTATTTCTGAGGACACAGATGTATTTGTGCTACTAATTTCCTTTGCAAAGGACATTCCGGCTACCTAGTACCAAAAGAGGGGAACAAAGACACATACTCAATTTGTGGACATTTCCCTACTCAGGTTATCCCTTGGAGATGAACTGTGTGGTGCACTTCTCGGCTTTCATGCTTACAATGGATGTGACACTGTAAGTTATTTTGTTGGGCGAGGCAAAACAGGACCACTGGACAAAATGCGATCAAACAGTGAATTCCAATGTGCCTTCTCCAACCTTGGAAGTGCATGGCAGATATCAGATCAAATGTTTGATGCCTTGCAACATTTCACAAGTCTCATGTGTGCATCGTCCACAAAAACTGTACAGGTAAATCAACTCCGATACAAGGTGTTCTTTGTCAAAAGAGGGGAAATGGAGTCAAACCTTCTTCCACCTTGTAAAGATAGTCTAACAAAGCATGCCCTCCGTGCCAATTACCAGGCAGGAATTTGGAAGCGAAGCCTGGAGACAAAATCAGCAATTCCTGATCCAGAGGGAAATGGATGGGGAAAAGATGATAGCAGTTCAATTGCCATCGACTGGATGGCCGGAACTCCGGCACCTGAAGCTGTGTTGGAAATGATGGCCGACCAGTGCAAACAAGTTTGCAAAAAGGGAGAGTGTGGCTGCATAGACAATGGGTTGAAATGTATGCCGATGTGTAAATTACAAACTTGTGAAAACCAGTGAAATGAGGAGGATGAACTAGAGATGACAGTTGATATTGAATAAGATTGCGATGATGATGATGATGAAGATTGAGAACTCAAAATACTGAGGTTACTTTCCAAGCCCTCAACATTACCTAAAGACATCTAAAATATAATTTCTGGAAGTTGATATTACTTTTTGTTCATTTTTACGACTTTGTTTTATATTAGTAGAATAAGTTGTGCTAAAGATGATTTTGGCAGCCTCTAAAATTTGTGACCTTTTGACTTCTGGTGACCTACATATGGAGATAATTTGCATAATCCAGTGTGATTATGATAGAGGGTACATCAACATACAATTTGAGTGGTAGATTATCAAATTTGCCCTATCCACTCCAAAGCTACAGTCATTATGGTTTCCCCTACCCCCGAAACCCTGGATTTTAGGCATTTACAAGAAACAGTTCAAAATCAATTGCTCTGAAATAAAATTTTGCAAAAGCAACTCAATAATGTCCGCTTAGATTCCTTAGAATCATCTGAAGACCTCTAAAATATGCATTCCAAGTGTTTAAATCACCATTGGGTGATTTGTTACTTTATTCTAGCAACATGACTTGCCCTATGGTCAATTTTGGGCAACCCCTAAAATTGGTGACCTTTTGACCTCTGGTGACCTACATAATGAAATATTTTGCATAAACCTTCTTGACTTAGATAGAGGGTACATAGACAGACATTATGAGTGGTATATTGTTAAGATTGACCCATCCAGAGCGAAACTACAGTCATTTTAGTTTCCCCTACCCCCAAAGTTTGGTCTTCAAAATATAGCGGTAGGGTGATGTTTGAGAGGTGAAAAACTACCAGAAAGCTGCCAATTTCACACTGATATCACCTCAATTCCTCATCTGTAGGTCCTAAACTATCAAAAAAAACATAGTAGTCCGGGAGCCAACCGATCAAAATTAAAAAAAAATTGCCCGGTCTGCTATAAAATTTTTGTGTTGATTTTCATAAAGAGACACCCTTTGAGTATATGAAAACCAATGTTGGCAATGGTGAAACTCTTGCGCAACAACACAGTCAACACTTTTGCGAGCCCCCTCTGATAACACAATGTTGGCAAAAGCGAAGATGTAGGATGGGGGTAGGGGTAATTCATATTGTCCTAAAATCATAACCACTAAACCTATATACACAAATGACCCCTCTTATTAAAGAGGAGTTCATTTCCTATATCACAATTGGTGTAGATTTAACCTACCTACAATTGACAAGGTTATATGTCAAACAACAAAAGATTTATGCAACTCAGAAATGCTTGACTATCAATGGGGTCAGGAACAAGAACATACTTTTACATGCCATGGTTTTAAGGAAGATAAAATTAGAAATGGATTAACACAATATTGTGACATGAAACATCCTCTTCAGAGGAAGAGTCACTCTCTGAAACAACTCCACCACATGAACCTCTCTGACGAAGGCATATGCATGTCACTCAGCAAGGCACAGCAGCCTTTTTGCATGAACATCGTTTCAGACATTTGGATAATTTGCACATGCAAGACACCGTTTTGTCTATGTTTGGCTTGGCTGGCTTAGACATGAGAATTGGGACCAGTTTTCCATTGATAAGGGTTCTGCCAAATGTTGTGGCTGGGGGAAGTGCTCGGTCACTGAGATGTGCACGTCTATACAGAAGCAATTGATATAATGCTCTTAAAACAAGGAAGTAAAACGCATCTTCTGTTGCTGGCAGTGACCTAAGGTCTAATTTTGAAGAGACAAACATATGCTGCCTGAGGGTATCCAAACAGCTGAACCCTTTTTGGCCATGCAGAGCAGTCCAGTATACTCTGGCCTCATCAATGACACATTCTGTTGCTGCCATTTCACTATCTCTTCCAAAATCAACAAGGTGGGGAAGGTTTCCTATCAGTCCCAGAGAAACCTGTGCCGCTCTTCTTTTCACAGGAACACAGGCATCATCCCAACTGACTGGAAGAGGGGCCTTGTTGTCCCTCTCTGGAAAGGGAAGGGTGATCGCCAAGACTGCAACAACTACCGAGGGGTGACGCTGCTCTCAGTGCCGGGCAAGGTCTTTGCTCGGATAATTCTTGATAGGGTTCGCCACCATCTGCTTGAGCACCAGCGTCCAGAGCACTCAGGCTTTACACCAAAGAGGTCAACGATTGACCGTATCCTTGCCCTTCGTGTCCTCACCGAACGCAGACGAGAGTTTCGGCAGGGGCTGCTTGCAGCCTATGTTGATCTCTGTAAAGCGTTCGATTCAGTGAATCGGGATGTCCTCTGGAGGATTCTTGGTCTTCGTGGGGTGCCACCGAAACTGATCGATCTGATGTCTGAACTCTACTCTGGTACTGAGAGTGCTGTGAAGTGTGGTGGTACCATCTCTGACTTATTTCCAGTTGTTACTGGAGTTCGTCAGGGATGTGTACTTGCCCCCACACTTTTCAGCACTTGTATGGACTGGATTTTAGGGAGGATGTCGGAGAGATCAAGTTGCGGTGCATCGTTTGGCAATGTCAAGATCTCGGACCTTGATTTTGCAGATGATGCAGTCATCTTTGCGGAGACTTTAGACATCCTCTTGGGGGCCCTCGAGGTGCTGAATGAGGAGTCGGAGCCGTTGGGATTACGGATTTCTTGGGTCAAAACTAAGATCCAGGCTTTCGGTGACATCTTGGATGCTGCTGTCCTGTCTGTGTCTGTTTGTGGTGAGGATGTTGAGGTCGTGGATAGATTCACTTACCTTGGCAGTGATATTCATGTCTCCGCAGGTTGTGAGCCGGAGGTCAATAGACGTCTGGGTCGGGCCTGGGGAGTCATGGATTCACTGGATCATGGGGTGTGGCGCTGCCGGTACCTGTGCGGGAGGACGAAAGTCCGAGTCTTCAGGTCCTTGGTACTTCCAGTCTTGCTCTATGGGTGCGAGACTTGGACTTTGACCAAGGATCTGAGATAGAGACTTAATTCCTTTGGTACCAGGTCTCTTCGAAGAATCCTTGGCTATCGCTGGTCGGATTTTGTGTCCAACGAGCGGTTGCTGAGAGAGACTCGGATGAGATTTGTTACCTGCATAGTCCGTGAGCGTCAGCTGCGGCTGTATGGACATGTGGCTCGTTTTCCTGATGCTGATCCTGCTCACCAGATTCTCTCAGCGAGGGAGTCTCATGAGTGGAGGAGGCCAGTGGGCCGACCACGTGCCTCATGGTTGCAGCAGGTTGACCATCATCTCAAGGAGATGGGGATGGGCCTGGCATCTGCCTGGGGGATGGCCAGATGGAGGCCCCTGGAGTACCGGCGGAAAGTGGACGCAGCGACGCACTGTTCTGGCACATGCTCCCATACCTGACCTGACCTCTTCTTTTCCCCTTCTGAATGGGTAGCTCACTGTGTCACATCCACACAACACATATGTG
>NC_140972.1:92470159-92505159 GCF_056783735.1 Eptatretus burgeri | reverse complement strand
AAATCATTCAAATATGTTCACAGAGGTCATATGAAAACATGTCTATGGCATGACAATATGTGCAGGAGATCCATAATTATGTTTCATTGATACCTGGTTAAAATGGAGCCTGGACATTTGTAGTAATGGTCCATTTATGTTCACAGCACTCATCTATCCCTCTAAAATAAATATAAAAACTTCCAACAAACAACCTCAGTGCACTTAAGTCGGTGTGCATAATATGGTAAAATGTCCATGATAAACATCTACCTGCATTTTGCAGCGCTCAGCTTCCAGTCGATCTTGCTCTTCCAATTTCCGCTGCTGTTGGCACACAAAGCAACTTTACCATTCGGTATGAACAAACAGATGGGTCTTCTTGATTGTATTTACTTACATGTGCAACTGACGGGTTAACTAGCAAGGTTTTAGTTGCTTGGTGTAATCCAGACTTTCAATGGGATGTGTATTCCTGTTGGCAGTCTTGCATTTCCTAACATGGTGTTATTCTCCCAGGTGGGCCTTTGCCAGAAGATAACAAAAAAGTCAGCCCCAAGCATGGAGATCGGACGACCTACAAATTATACTGCGATACATAAACAATTGATATGTTGATGTATTGCAGAGAAATCGCACCCCGTGAAAAAGAATCAATGGACCCAATACGTACTTTCCCTCCATTTTTTCGAGATTCCCTCTTTACCTGGTGATTTCATGTTTATGATTTAAAAAAAAAATCTGCAAATCTCCAAGTGAATTTCCTGATATGCAGAACAGCAGTTTTTCAGGTTCCCAATTGTCCTCAAGTGGGTGCCCACAACAGGTCTCAAACCGTTACCTTTTCTGCCTTGTTGGAGATGTCACGACATTCTGAGTCACAATCTAGGAGCACTAGACCTTGCTGCACTCGCCAACATGCAGCCTCCTGCACAATCAGACAACCATATCCACTCTTTATAGCCAGTTCTGTGTTATCCATATCAAAAATGGAGATCTTTTAATATCATGACACTGCTCGTTCAGCTACAAGAGATAAATATTCACAAACACCATAAGCTGTGTTAATAATGCCAAAGTAATACTTCACCTGTCCATGATGACCAAAAGCTAATTTGTTTTTTTTCCCTTCTCTCCCTTCTCTCTTGTACTACTGCTCTCTGCAAGATTTATCACCATCTCAGGCTACTGAATGCAACGATGCAAAATTATGACTTCTCCCTCTCTCCCCTCCCTATCTGTCTAGCCACACTTTTCTGCCATATTAGGCTGACAACAATACAGGATTTGCAAATGAAAACACAAGCAGCATGATAGAAGGGGAACAGAAAAAAAAAATCGAAGCTTCAAGAACTCCAAGGGTCTATTCACACCTTCTTGAGACGACGACAGGAGCAGCGAATTTTGACACGATGGAGGCATGTCTCGGGGTCTGGGCACGGACCTGCATGGCAAGTAGCCTTGCATCGATGTCCACACGGAAGCTGAGAAATGTGCACAATAGAAAAAGAGAAAAATGAAAGAATACAAATAATAATAATTGTTTTAAATTGACGAGAGTGAAAAAAGTAATACAAATTACATAAAATTTTGCACAGAATACTCCTCCACCTCCCTCGGGCCTCAGTCAACTCCATCCACTCTACAACCACCCTACCTTATGGATATCAGTCCTCACACAATTCTCCCATCTCAACCGCGGTCCACCTCTTGTCCTCCTACCTTGCTCCCTCAATCTATCCGCTCTCTTTTCCATTCTCTCTTCCCCCATCCACACCAAGTGTCCAGCCCAACCCAGCCGGCATTTCACCAATCTCCCCGTGTAGCTCATCTGCACACCAATCTCCTCCCTCAGTTCATCCATTCTCCTTCTAGCCACCCTCTTCACTCCCGCAATCCTCCTAAACCAGTTGTTCTCGCAAGCCTGCAGCCTCTGTTGTCTCTGTCAGTGTCTCCAGACTATAAAAGTAGGCCGGCATTACATGACATCAGAACCTTCCTTCTCAATTTTCTTCATAGCTTGCTTTCTGCCATTACTCCCTCCACCCTCCTCCATTAATAATTTGCACATACCTGAATCCTCCTCTGTACCTCTGTCTCGCACTTACCATCCACAGTCACTTTTCCTTCCAGATACTCAAACCTATTTCCCGGAATGATCTCCTTCCCCTCCAACCTGATGTTCATTTCTCTTCTCTGCTGCCTGACCCACATCACCTCAGTCTTCGACATACTCATCTTCAGCCCATGCCTGCCAAATGCCTCCTTCCACTCCCCCAGTACTTCCTGCATCTCCTGTCCAATCTGAATCACAAGAGCCAAATCATCTGGATAAAACATCCCCCCCAATACTACCCTTCAAGTTCACCTTCCTGCCTACCAGCTCCATCACCATGATAATCATGAGTGGGCTGAGGGTGCTTCCCTGCCTCAAACCAATGTTCACACTGAACTCCTCAGACATCCCAGGACAAAACCAAAACTCTTCCCCTCTTTCCACCAACCTAACTTCTGTTTCTGGTACTCCCATTCATCGCAGCATCGCCATCACCATTTCTCTCGGGACAGTGTTGTACTCTCGGGACATCACCACAAATCCCACTGCCATCTCGCCTTGTACCTCTAACCTCATCTGTCTCAGCCCGAACATCCCATCCTTTCATCCACCTCCTCTTTCTAAACCCCTGTTGCTCTTCTCTGATCTCCATTTCCACACTCTTCCTGATGCCATCCAGAATCCTCGCCAGTTCCTTCATGACGTGACTTTAGGAGCATATTTTCCCTGTACTTCCCCGGATCTTGAACATCGCCCTTCCCCTTCCATATTGGCACAATTAACCCTGTTCTCCACTCCTCCGGAATTGAAGCCTCTCCCACACATATGTTCAACAGCCACATTGTCCAACTGACTCCGACTTTTTCCGCTGCAATTATCATCTCCGTACGCACCTCATCGATGCCTGGTGCATCATCAAAAGTCAGGTGTACATAAAGTACAAAATGCATCAACAATGCCCAAATAAATCAGTGATGTTTAAACTCGTCTGCTTCGGTTGCTTTATGAGAGGCTGGCATTTGAAAAAGAAATTACAGTACGGTACTGTAAAAGAGGAATATTTTGTAGTAGGAATTTTTTTTCGCTGCAATCCCACGAAACGTAATTTGACCTCGTACCCCGCGAAACGCGACTCGACCTGGAGCCCCGCGAAACCACAATTATTATTGTTTTACCAGTCAGTTGTCAAAATTTCATAAATGACTGAAACATTTATAAAACATGCAAATAATTTGTTTTTGGGGAGCATGCATTGATGTGGAATTGTTATTTCGACCAAACACAATGGTTGCAAGGTACACCCCAAATTGAAAAGAAAGTTAGAAATTATCTTTTGTCTTGATCAAACAACATTTGAGTGATGTAATTCATCATTGTTCTTGCCTCTGAGCTGTATCTGGTGGGTTTCAATCTCGACCGAGCTGTGAACTACCATCCCCCATGTTTCACATGCAGGGAGACGCATCATTCAATGTGTGTCGTCCATCGGATGCACATCAAAATGGGTGCTCCATCTCCTACCATTAGCTATTGGACGTTTAAGATCACACAATGTACTTCACAAAGAGTAGATAAACGATCACTGGCACTCTGAACAAATTACAAACTCCTGCACCCTCGGTCGAGTACCTTGAGTCGGAGTGGTAACTCAGCCAGAATGGTAACTATAGGCAATAAACTGTTTCAGCAGACCCAACACTCTGTAATAATGCATGATGAATAATAATAATAATAATAATAATGATAATATTACTAATAATGATAATAATAATAATCACCCTGCTTGATGAACAAAAAAATTCCTTAAAGTTGTTGATAAACATTAACAAACAGTTCAGGTTATGGTTACCTCAAGAGGACAGCGGTTACTGCAACTCAACAAGGATGCTCTTTTTTCCTCACTTGCAGATACCAACTTGCTGTAATGCACATCATGTGTATGCAAAGATGTCATGGCAGTCCATAGCTTATGTAGCCATTTTACAAAGCCAGCCAAAATAAGTTCAACAATAACATGCAGGGTAAACACTCCAAAGAAACCCGAAACACGAGTCATTTCTTCCATGATTTGAGGCTTAACGTTGCTTGGATATTAATCAAAAATGAGTATTTCTGCAGTGAAACGTTGCAAAGGAAAAAAGAAAAGAATAAAAAGAAGCCATGACTATCATTAAGCATACCTGCAGCAAAGGTGAAGCAAGGTGAGCTTACAATGACAGGCAACTTTGATTATCTGGCAACAGGTTGGACAGGGCCCTGGATGGCAAGGCAAAGTGCATTGGTGTGGGCATCCCTCAAGCCGGGGTCTAAGGCATCCCACCTCGCATGGTGGACAAATGGAGATGGGCCGCTAGGAAATATAGAACAAAACACTGATGGCATCTGTTTTTTCAAGAGTGTCTCAGGCTTATGGAGAACCCTGTGTGCAGCTACAAGTTTCAATAATGATGCACATGCACAAAGGATCAATAATACGTGATCCAAAACGTGAATGGAATAACATGTGCACAAACCAATGATACACAAGATAGAAATGTCAACGAGAAGGGCACTCGGTAGAGCGCATACCTCCGCCACGCAATGCCTGATCCACAACAACATATCTGGCCCAATACATTTTTGAACTGTCATGCTATACATCTTCTTTGTCCCTATCTCTCAATGGTGAAGAATCAGTTTAAATATTTTTGTAGTCTGATCCGGATCTTCACCAAAATTGAATGAGTTCGTCCTTGTCACACACCGGACCTATCCACAAAATTTCATCCAAATCCGTCAATAAGTTTTTTGAGCTATCCTGCACACAAACAAATAAACAGACAGAGAGGGGATGAAAACAACCTCCTTTACCTTTGGCGGCGGAGGTAAAAATTAAACACAGAGGCAGGATGTGCTGTATGTTTGCTCTATTCATCCAATTGGAGGATAATCTAGATGCATGTCCAAGTGTCAGGTAATGCAAAACAGGGAGAGACCGCTGTTTTCTATAAAACGACAGGATTCCAAAAATCCTTTTGAATGGATAGATGTTTACAAGAAATAAATATACCCATCAGAGATAGGGAATCCCCCGCCATTGAAAAATAATTGAAATCAGATAAGCGTTTTTCCATTTACAGTATTACAAAAAAAAACATTTTTTCAAGATGGCCACCCTAGTCGGCCATCTTGGATCGGGCCACGCCCAAAATCAATAGGGTTCTTCCTTTTCAGGTGGTACATGTATGACCCAAATTTCAAATGGATATGGCGAACAGTTTATGAGTTATCGCACTCACAGCTATAAATGTTGATGCCCAGCCAGCCAGCCGGAAGGACGGACTGCCCCAGTCGGCCATCTTGGATCGGGCCACGCCCAAAATCAATAGGGTTCTTCCTTTTCAGGTGGTACATGTGTGACTCAAATTTCAAATCGATATGGCGAAAAGACATTTTTTTCAAGATGGCCGCCCCAGTCGGCCATCTTGGATCCGGCCATGCCCAAAATCAATAGGGTTCTTCCTTTTCAGGTGGTACATGTGTGACCCAAATTTCAAATCGATATGGCAAACAGTTTATGAGTTATCGCACTCACAGCTATAAATGTTGACGCCCAGCCAGCCGGCCGGACGGACGACCCGGGTCACAACAATATCCCCCTTCCGCCACGTGGTGGGGGGGGGGGGATAAAAACAATAAAAACATGGACCTATTTCACATTTTATCAAATCAAGTTTTCAAACAAAAGCTAAAATCATATTTCATTAAAAATAAATCAGAAAAAAAACAAAAGACTGATTGTGGTATGCTGTTCAGCATGAGTGTACACGTAAACCACAGGGGCGGTTTTGATGGAGAATGACTGAAGGACCGTCTGGTGCTACTCACCTGGTCATCAGGTGGTGTCCTGCCATCAGCAAAGGCATGGCATGGCTCTTGGCAGGTGTGGTTGCCACAAGGAAGGAACTTGCCACATGGCCGGCCACAGGAATAAGGTCTGCTTTCTTGGCAGGGCAGTGTACTCACCTGTTAGAGCATAGAGCATAAAGAACCACAGACAGGTTGGCGATGAAATAATGGACACACACACACACACACACACACACACACACACACACACACACACACACACACACACACACACACACACACACACACACACACACACACACACACACACACACACACACACACACACACACACACACACACACACCAATTTTTTGGTATTCAAAGTTTTAGCTCACAGAAGAGCTAACTGACAGATGGTAGAAGGCAACACTGGTGAGAAAACAAGATTTTACAATGGACTGCGGATACAACAACGAGGGCATCGGTGAAGCTTACCTCATGCTTTCCCAGACACGAACTGGAAAAGAAAAGTGACATGCATTATGAATAATCGTTCAACTTACCAATAAACTAGTCCAGTTCAACACAAATGCTCATCAACTGCTTTGTACAAAAAGGATGTGAAACACAGAATGAAGAAAAGGAAAGTGTAAGGGAAGAAAGGATGACATGTGAAGAACGAGGCAAGAAGGGAAAACACAGCAAACCAGAGTGTGAACACGATGTGTGCAAGCACGCAGAAGATACAAGTTTTTGGTAATACATGTAAAGGAATATTTCAGAGGTGAATCAATTACACCTACGCTTCATTACGTGTGCAATTGCCCATTGCAAATTTTGAGACGTTCCATACGTCTGATGTCACATGATGTGCCGTGAATCAAAGCAGCAGGATTTATGAATTAGTTATAACTTACTGTCCATCGTCCAATTTGGAAACCTGAGGAGTCAGCACTGCTACCATTTCATTGAAAGCATTTCCATCGATCCATGATTAAATTTTTATGCCACAAATGAATCTGTGTTCTCGGATACTTAGCGCATTTAAGGAAATTAGGTTTGGGCAACACAAGGATTCCAAAGAACAGGTTTTGCATGACAGGGAAGAGCATCATCGTCATAGCATCCTATCACAAAATTGTCTCAGATACCGTTCGTAATGGGATGACGGGCTCGCTGAGAAGCAGCTCGCTAGCTTTGGAGCAGTCTGATCTAGGGTTTACTTCTGGGCCAACCGTAAACTTTCACCCTGGTGCTTCGCAGGCAAAGTGCTGCAGAGATATCTGTGCGATCATTTAAATGGTGGCATGAAGACAGCTGCTCCATCTGCTAGCATTCATTTCTGAGCATCAACATCTCACTTTTGCTTTCAAAAGAGTTCCATTTTGTGGGGGTATGCAGGCCAAATTCAATTTTCTTGCCTTGGTTGAAGGTTGCTTTGGTTGCACTAAGTGCTGTAGAGAAACTTGTGGGAGGGAAATTCTCATTCACGACGACGTTCACGACTAGTTGTGGGCACTCTGATGCTTCACAGATGGGTGTCGGGTGAGAACAAGTGATAATATTTAACACTAGCAGAAAAGCCCCCCAAAATGATGGGTGGCCTTTCTGTAAAATTCACACTATTCAGCCTTGAAAAAGTACAACAGAAACTAGAAAGCATCTGAAAATGCAGAGCCTGTCCGTTTTGTATTCAGACTTCTTCTTCTCCCATATGCTAAACGGTACCCTTTGACAGGTCAGGTCAAAGGGTATGGGAGCATGCGCCAGAGCAGCGCGTCCACTCTCCGCCGGTACTCCAGGGGCCTCAGTCTGGCCATCCCCCAGGCAGATGCCTGGCCCATCCCCATGACATGCCGATCAACCTGCTGCAACCACGAGGCACGTAGTCGGCCCATTGGCCTCATCCACTCATGAGGATCCCTTGCTGAGAGAATCTGGTGAGCAGAATCAGCGTCAGGAAAACGAGTCACATGTCCATACAGCCACAGCTTATGCCCGCGGTCTATGCAGGTAACACATCTCATTTGAGTCTCTCTCAGCAACCGCTCGTTGGCCACAAAGTCCGACCAGCGATAGCCAATGATTCTTCGAAGAGACCTGGTACCAAAGGAATTAAGTCTCCGTCTCAGATCCTTGGTCAGAGTCCAAGTCTCACATCCATAGAGCAAGACTGGAAGCACCAAGGACCTGAAGACTCAGACTTTTGTCCTCCCGCACAGGTACCGGCAGCGCCACACCCCATGATCCAGTGAATCCATGACTCCCCAGGCCCGACCCAGGTGTCTATTAACCTCTGGCTCACAGCTAGCAGATACATGAAAATCACTGCCAAGGTAAGTGAATCTCTCCGCCTTTGACCTTTCAACAAAATTCTTAATTTGTCCTCTCTATATGCTCATAATAAAGCTTTGTTGAAAATTTGATGACAAAAACTCAAATGGTCATTAAAATTTCAGGTCAATGGGATGAAAATTGATGACGTCATGCTGACTTTTGACCTTTTGACTAAATTATTAATTTGGCTTCTCCATCTGCTCATAATAAAGTTCAGTTGAAAAGTTGACAAAAACTCAAATGGTAAAAACGTCACAAAAGCTCAAATGGTAAAAACGATTTCACATTTTCCGAATACACTTCATCCGCACGCACACACAAGCAACTGCAAAACCCCGTCTCCTGCTCCGCGTGCAAAAAGCTTCATTTATTACACAAATTGCTCATCGCTTAATTCAGGCGGTGTATAGACAATAGACCGTTGCAACCCGGATTACATGCATGAAGTGAAAACATGTCTACTGCTTTTGTGCATATGTAATACATCTTGGTTCTACAGCTTGGATATTTCCAATTGCACTGGGCCTTGGGCTGACACCAGAGGCCTGAGGCCTTAGCGCCTTCACATTGTAACAGTGCTGTGTTAGTAACTGAGCGAGTGAGTACGCATCTGGTTCTCAGATTTACTGTTAATCCAAATACCCCTGGCAGGCTCTGCATTGATAAATGTTCTGTCCCGTTATAAAATACTATCCAAACTAGAAGGGCACTCGGTAGAGCGCATACCTCGGCCACGTAACGTCTGATCCACGAGAACATATCGGGCCCATTACATTTTTGAGATATCATGCTATATATCGTTTTTGGCCCCATCTCTCAATGGTGAAGAATCACTGGAATTAAATAATTCTCGTATCCAGATCCGGATTCGGATAGTCACCAAAATCGAATCAATTCGTCGTCACACACCCAACCTGCCCACCAAGTTTCATCCGAATTCGTCCACAACTTTTTGAGATTGTGATATTTCTTAGTTTAGCCCCATGTCTCAATGATGAAGAATCACTTAAAAAAAATTATCGGATCCGGATCCCGATCTTCGTCAAAATCTAATCAGTTTGTCACACACCCAACCCGTCCACAAGATTTCATCCAGATCCGTTCACAACTTTATGAGATATTCTGCACACAAACAGACAGACAAACAAAGAAACAGACAGAAAGGGGTGAAAACATAACCTCCTTCACCTTTGTTGGCAGAGGTAATAAAACAGTTAGAAGAGAGCAGCGAGCTAGGGTCACATCTTCTTTGTTTCCCCTACTCCCTACCCCCCCTTCCCTTCCGTTATTGATGCACGCGTCTGTGCTTTGGCACCTTGGGGTGAACCACACTTCCCTCAGACCTGCCATTTCCTCCATTTATTCTGCCCTGTACGCATTTTTTTCCCTGCACCATGTATGTTCTTATGTATGTACTAGCACAACACCAAGCTATTACACCAAATTAGTACACAATTACAGCTGGGCATGGTAAACGAAGGGCAAACAAGGGTAACTAAAATGGGGCCAGCGGGCTCTGCCCTGTTATTCGGTGCTAGCTCCAATAACAGCAGTGCATGATACCCACACAGGAACAGGAACCTTGCATGGGGAACAAGGCTGGGCCTGAATCTTTGGCCGAGGAAGCTCGATCTTCTCCCAGGGTCCAGAAATGGCAGGCTGCAGAACACAACCATGAAAGCACTCAATAGGTTACTGTATTCAGACTCAATACCTTTTTGGATAGCTTGTCAACATTTCCCAACACCGTTTATATTTATAGTGATGCAAGTCTGTGCAGTTAGCCAATCAGGAACTTATTCAAGTGTCACATTCAGAATAAAGACATTACTAGACATCGGTATACTGGATTTTTAAATGAATTGCAAACATTCGGAGACTGGAAAATCAAAAGTGGTTGATGGGAGTTGACCTGAGATCCCCTGCATCCTAAACCAAGGGGTCAGATGGGAACACGACAAGACCAAACCTTTCATCAATTCCATGTACTGTTGGTTTGGCCAGATCGATAAGCAATCATTACGTACAAAGTTCCAAGCAGATGAATGAGAAATCAGCTGCAGAAGAAGGGATTCCCTGACAATGTTTATTTTATTTTTTAAGCCTTCTTGGTTTTTTTTTTTTGTGTTTTTTAAAGTTTAACCAAAACCAGTCTATTTTAGCCACATCTTATTTCTGTTAGCCAGGGCTGGTAGCAAGATAATAAACTTAAACATAACAATAAACGAGCAAAAATGAAGCATTTTGCAGGAGATAAAGCAAAGTAGAATCAGCAGAGCTTCCGATTGCAATGGAACATCGGATGCCAACTCCAGGCCAATTCAGTACCTTCACAAAGTAGTCACACCTTGTCACACATTGTTGTTACAGCCTGAATTTAAAATGGATAAAATTAGATATTTTTTGTCACCGATCCACACAAAATACCCCAAAATGACAAAGTGAAAACATGATTTTAGAAATTTTTCAAATTTATCGAAAATAAAATGCATAAATATCTAATTTACATCAATGTTCAATGCCCTGAGTTAATACTTTGTCGAAGTGCCTTTGGCAGCGATTCCAGTTTTGAGTCTTCTTGGGTATGTCTGCATCAGTTTTGCACATTTGGATTTTGGGATTTTCTCCCATTCTTCCTTGAAGATTTGTTCAAGCTCTGTCAAGTTGGATGGGGAGTGTTGGTGAACAACAATCTTCAAGCCTTTCCACAGATTCCCAATGGGATTCAAGTCTAGGCTTTGGCTGGACCACTCAAGGATTTTCACGTTATTGTTCTGAAATCATTCCAGTGTTGCTTTGGCTGTATGGATAGATGTTTACAAGGTCTGAGGTCCTTTGCACTTTGAAGCAGGTTCTCAAGGATTTGCCTGTATTTGGCTCCATTCATTATTTTCTCTATCCTTACAAGTCTCACAGTCCTGGCCACTGAAAAGCATCCCCATAGCATGATGCTGCCACCACTATATTTCAGGGTAGGGATGGTGTTACATGGGTGATGAGATGTGCTCGGTTTCTGCCAGACGTAGCCCTTTGCATTCAGGCCAAACAGTTACATTTTTGTCTCATCAGAACACATAATCTTTTGCCTCATGCTCTCAGAGTCTTTCACATACCTTTTTGCAAACTCCAGGTGTGGTACATGTACCTTTTTCTCAGGAGTGCCTTCCATCTGACCACACTCCAATAAAGCCTAGATTTGTGAAGTGCTGCAGAGATGGTGGGCCTTACGGCAGGTTCTCCCACTTCAGCCAAGGAACTCTGTAGTTCTGTCAGTGAGATCATTGGGTTCTTGGTCACCTCCTTGACCAAGGTCTTTCTTGCCGAGTTGATCAGTTTGGTCGGACGGCCAGCTCTAGGAAGAGTCTTGGTAGTTCCATATTCTTTCCATTTCCTAATGGTGGAGCTCAATGTGCTCTTGGGAACTTTCAACACTCTAGAAATAGTTTCATCCTCTTCCCCAGATCTTGGCCTCCTCACAATTCTACCTCAGAGTTCTATGGATAGTTTTGGACTTCATGGTAGAGTTTCTGTTCTGACATGAACTGTTAACTGTGGGACCTTCTATAGAAAGGTGTGTTTCTTTCTAAACCATGTCCAATCAATTGAATTGGCCACAGGTGGACTCCCATCAAGTTGGGTGAGAGTAGAGACATCTCAAGGATGATCAAAGGAAAGTGGACACACCTGAGCTCAATTTGGAGTATCATAGCAAAGGGGTTGAACACTTATTGACAAGACATTTCAGCTTTTAATTATCAATGAATTTACAAAAATTTCTGAAAACATGTTTTCACTTTGTCATGATGGGGTATTTTGTGTCGATCAGTGACAAAAAAAATCCCAATTTAATCCATTTTAAATTGAGGCTGTAATACAACAAAATGTGACAAAAGTCGAGGGGTATCAATACTTTCTGAAGGAACTGTACCTAATGTTCTTGTGCAGATCAAGCACATTTATAACCAGGCATCATCATACCATCCTTACGAGGGAATACTTATTCGGTAATATTTAGATGCAGGAAATTGCCTTCACACGATGATTTTGATCTCAATTAAAATTTGTCTCCTGCTATCGAGATACATATATATATATATATATATATATATATATATATATATATATATATATATATATATATATATATATATATATATATATATATATATATATATATACATCCACCATATGGATTCAAATTTTGCACGAAGCAAATTTCAAATTTCAAAGCTTGCAGTGTTAGTGTAAGAAATTTCGAGGATATCCCAAAGACTCAGCAGCTCAGTGGGCTGTCACCGCATAAGTGATGAGGTGCTCGAGCTTGAGTCCCGGGTTGTCAGAATTTTTTTCACACTAACCCCACGCAGGAATTTATTAAATATATCCACCAGATGGATTCAAATTATGCACTTGGCAAATTTTGCAAACACCAGTGGAACCCCTGCAGGAATGTAATGAATAGAGAGGGTCTTTTGGGTGAACACGATCATTTACCTGAGCAGGTGTAACCAACACAGCATCATGGCAAGGATCAGGGCATAGGTGGCCACAGTCTTTGTGCATACGATTGCAAGGCAGCTGGCATGGTGGGCACTTCCATGGATGACAGCGGTGAGGTGCACGCTTTGGGTGGTGGCATATGGGAGGAGAGCTGCAATTCCGGTAACAGTGTTTCGGGGTAGAGGGAGGGACAATAGGCGAAGCAAAAAAGGTCAAACGACCAATAGTTTATTACAGGATTTTAAAAATGTTCAAACAGCATCATTTAAGTTTTCATTTCGCTGAACATGCATGAACAGCGAAGCGATACAGTGTGACAATTAGCAATTCGCAATAATAAAATCTGCTTTTCAGTGGAAATTGATATTTCAAATGATTACATCAATGATACTTCAAGCTCGCTCAAGTTCATGGAACATGTTATTCCACGCAGTATTGAGAGAGAGGAAAAAAAAAAAAAACAGGACATGGGCAGGGTTTGCGAGCAGCAAATTTGATTGGTCGAGATGATGTAAAATGCCGTAATATTTTGACAAAGTAATGCTAAATGGAAGGGTTTTTAAAATGCCAAAAAGGCGATTTGTGTTCTGCAGTGTTCAAATATATAATTCATTTGAAAGAACAAGATTTTAAAGGCTGCAAAAAAAAAATTCTGGAACTTTACCACCGTTGACGCAGTGTCTTTTACAACACCTTATTTTACACGTCACGTTGGTTCTTCATACCTGTTGTTTGTGTCCTTTATGACGTCCTTCAAGACAGTAAGTTTCCTGTTTGGAATGATTTTTGTTTGACTGCCAGGGAGGCAGACAGACTAAAAAAAAAAACTATCTCACTACTCTCTGAACATGTGTGATCGGGACAAATTCAGAGCCAATGTACTGATAAACTAAAGGTTCGTTTTCTAATTCATCTTCCGATTAGTGTTCAAATTATAACATTCAATATAAATCAAGTTGTTCCTCGATCATAAACTGACATTTGCAGACAGACAGACAAAGTGAACCAATTGCTTAAATGTGCTTTTCACTTCGTGTGCATCAGGTAATGACATATATTTTAGCGGTGATTGTTATTTTACGATTCAGCCACAGCTCTCCTCCAGCTAGTCCAACCGAAAAGGAACCTTCTTACTGTACTGGTACTTGAACAATCTGCCATACTGATCTCAAACCTGCATAGCTGGTTGCAGCGTGGTGGACGAGTGTTCCTTTCACAGCCACATGAAACGTTTATGGAAGAAAATCCACAAGCACAGCGAACAGTAACTTCTTCGACACACGGATAACAGCGTCCTGCACCACACATGACAGGATGAAACATCAATGCTACGAACAAATACAAGTGCTTATTGACAACATAAATATAAATGGCCACCCGGTGTGTGTGTGTGTCATTCATTTTCATCTCCATTTGTGGGTTTGAGAATATGAAACGAAGTCCTCCCAGGACTCATAGTATTGTGACGTCCACGGGACTTGAACAGTCCCGCCAACGTAGAATTAGCCGAAACGATGGAGGGGGTTTATTTTTTATAACCCAAAGATGGCGGTTTTAATCGCTCTACCGCAAACGGGACGAGGAAGGTGGCACGAGTCGCTTTTCACTGAGTTAATAACGTTTATTTCTCTAACCAGAAATAATAAGACTCGGCAAGAGGAGGGATCCGGGGCGATTCGACGGGATGGTGGTGTGGGTTCGGGCGTGGAGAAAACACAAACAATTCCAGTGGATATACAAATCTCAAACCCTCTAAGGCGCCAGGTACACACACACACACACACACACACACACACACACACACACACACACACACACACACACACACACACACACACACACACACACACACACACACACACACACACACACAACGTAGCTGGTCGTGGTGGTCAGGCTGGCCCGTGGTGTAGACGCAACAGTCCCTGGATTGGCGTCGGACGAGCTGGCGTTGCGCTCGTCAGGTGCAGGAGACACCGTGGTGCTGTAGACCTCCTGGTGTCGGCCCAAGTCCGCTCACAGCCGCCAGGGAGCCAGTTCTGGCGCCAAGTTGTGAGCAGGAGAGGGAGGCAGGTCCGCCCGCCGTTCGACCCCGTACTCCGAGCCAGCAGAACCCCAGAGCCAACCGAGGTGAGGCACGAGGCACAGCAAGGCCACGAGACACGATCAATCCAGGATCGAATCAGCGCAACAAAACAGCACGCTCCCAGCACAACAGCCTCCACCAAAACGGTTTTTCTTTACCGATCTTCTTCCTCCCACCCCTTTTCCCCGAACAGAACCTTTTTATCCTCGAGTCCTCGTCACTTCCAATTGAGCCGTTTTATTGGCCCTCCGCCGTCGCCTTCCGCCAATCGTGATCACGGGGCGGAGCCATCCGCAGCACTGTCCTGTGACGTCACGGCAAGCCTCCAGGGAATACTAACAGGGTTTACGCAGACACACTTACCCTATCCCGTCTCCCTATCTAATTACGTGACAATTATCATTCCCCCCTTGAAGAAATGGACATTTACTAGACAACTTATCAGCACTGAATTGCTACTTATTACATCGAGATCCTGGTAAACTCGAACAGCATGGCATACCTAATTAAACATCCTAATTACCCTTTGAATGCATACCCCCCCTCAGACGTAACACTGCCCCTTCCTCTGGTACCGCAGCACCTGCAAGGTATATCACAGGCGCTACCGTACCAGCCTTAACACTTACTGACTCACACCTATTTAACCTAACGAAATAAAGTAGGAGGGGCAATGGGCTGCGAGCCGCAGCTAACTTACCTATACTGCTTAATGTACTACCCCCTTATGGCCTTATCCTCACTGAAACAATCATTCATTTTTTTTTTTTTTTTTTCACATGAGAGCACTGAGCGAAGTTGCACTCCATCCTCTGGATCATCACTCTTGCCCAACACTCTTCCAGTGATCTGGGGAGGGGAAACAAAAGGTTCCACAAAAACACAACACTTATACTTTACATTCCTACTCTAAGCCTTAACGACACTATTCATGGGATATTTACACTTGCCCGCGTCCCCCAGTGGATGCTAATAGACCCAGCGTTACCTGGGGAGCCAATTTTCAAATTTGCTCGCCCCAAAATTATGCGGACATCATGCCCTTGCTGCACAAGTCAAGTTGTGCGGGATCGAGTGGGACTCACACATCTTCACAGCACTCACACCATGGTCATCATCACATTTCTAGGTCATGGTCCCCATTTTAATGATGCAGGCTGAATTCCGTCATGGCCGTGGGGTGGGTTACCACAAGATGATAGGGGCATCTCAGGTGCAACCATGCCCACAGGTAAGCTTTAGTTCAACCCGGACGTTTCTCCGCCCCCGCTCCCTTTGATTCCCACCCCCCTGGTAGCCATCAGCTCTCATCCCGTACAACACACTGGAAGGGGTCTCACTGGCTCCTCTGGCCTTCCTGGGTCGCCAAGATCCTACCCGCCTTGGTCACCCAACCAGACCCTCTCCCAGTTGCCTCCAGACACTGTCACCGTTAGCCACCAGGGGTGAATCTCCTTGATGGGGGTCGCAATTCCCGCTCACCGTGAGCTTCAGCAATCCCTGCGGACAAGCACATCATCCCCACCCACAAAACCCAAATGACTCCCCCCACCCCATCGGCCTTACATGTGACACCTGCATTTCTAACACTTCACCGACCATGACCTTCCCTGTTACCACACCATGTCCAATAAAAAAAATCAATGTGTGCACCATATAATTCACTTCTTAACTTGAAACAACTCACACAGCACTTCTCACCCGATCCACGCACCAGCCATTGGACAGCCACTCGTGCCCGCTTTGTTACCAATTACCCACTGTCCCGATTGTCACTCTAAAACCCAGCAGAACTTACAAACCCATGTCAATTTTCCCACAATTCATTTTTTTCACCAAAGGAGGCACTTCGCCACAATCTCACCAGCCGAGCATGGCCCTATATGCTCAGCCCAATCTAGTCTCCCCGACCCCCGACAGTGATTTCCGGACTCGACCTATGAAAGGGCACCTCGGATAGACCTGGCGGTTCAGCAGGAGGATTCATCCTCTGAAGCATTTGGGTAATGCCAATTTCTCCCAGCCCCCCTCCCTGATCCCGAATCTCCGCCTGTCGGATCGTCACCGATGGCCTCTCGGGCACCCGACCCGCCGCCTCCACGAGGCCAGCCTGGCTGCGCACTCAGCCGCTCGGTGAACGGTGGGTGGATCCTGTAACTCCACTAGCGCTCGGACCTCAGTGTCCGGAAGAGCAGCTAAAAATTTCTCTAGTGCCAGTCTGTCCCATGCCTCCACTGTTAGGTCCCGATACGCGATCCTGACTGATTGGTAAATGTCCTGTGCAGGCACTGTCTCACCCGGCTTTAATCTGCTGTGCTGGAGCTGGGCCCGCACCAGATCACAGTTCGCTGCGAACCCAAACCGACGGCTCAACGCCTCGCAAATGTGGGAGCTGGTCAACATCCCCTCCGCGATCACGTTTAACACATCTGCGGCTGGTCCCCGCAACGTTGCCACCAAATTCCCTGTACGTTCCCGCTCATTCCACCCGTTTAGTCGGGAAATACACTCAAATTGCATCAGAAAAGCTTCAAGGCTCCCTGACCCGTCAAAATTTACCAAGGGGATCACTTTTACGGTGGCCCGCTTCCCAGTTTCTCCCTTGTCCGAATCTAGCCCAGGGATCAAACACCCTTGTGGCTGCGTATCCAATTTCGGAGCCCACTGTGGCCAAAGATGTTTTGTGGTGAGGGTCTCATGGGTCAATTTTGCCTCCTGTTCCAAACGTTGAATGGACCGATTCACCTCTTCCCGCAGGATCTTCTGGGCCCGCACAACCTCCTCCAATGCTCCGTCGCGAGTTTGTAGCTGCTCCTCAACCAACTCGGACACTCTACTTACAAAAGACGGCTCTACCAGGCCTTTATCCAAGACTTCATCTTGGCTCATAATTTTATCTTGTTCGTCCAAACGAGCCTCCAATCCTTTTACCTCCTCCGCCAAATTCATCCCTTGCTTCCGCAGCTCTCCCCATTCTTCTACTTGCAGCTGCATACGAGCATCCACACAGGCACGATGACGTTCCAGGCTTTCATCCACCTTATCAACCCGAATGTTCGTTGCATCAATTTTATCTACCAATTTTTTCCGTATATTTTCCCCCTCCAATGTAATTTCTAACTTTGTTTCCTCCAATCTATCCTCTATTTACTTTGTATTTCCCCCAATTGAACATCCACACACTCCTGCATCTCAGTTTTCATTTTCTCCATCTTTTCCCCCAATTCATCCCTCATTAAATCAATCCGTGCACCCAACTGTTCCCCCATTACCCCCAATTGATCTCTCATTTCTGCCCGCTGTGCCGTCATTTTTGCCATTTGTGTCGTCATTTCTGCCCTCTGTGTCACGAATTGATTTTCCATTTGTGCCGTCATTTCTGCCCTCTGTGTCACGAATTGATTTGCTATTTGTGCTGTCATGTCTGTTATTAAACGTTCCAACATTGTTTGGATCGTCATCGCGCCGGTTTCTGGCGCTGCCGGCCCCGTTACGGGCGATGAAGCACGGTCCACGCTTGGAATGGGGGAGGTTCCAATACTACCCCCGTCTCTCCCTTCTTCCCCCGACTCGCTGCCAGACACGTGGCCTTCCTCCTCAAACATCTGCACATCCGCCATGGTGCAGAAGTCCCGTTTGCCGCCAATTAATTTTAATTTGAAAAATCCTGCCAAAATTTTCCCGCGCTTGCGCGCTTTTCTGTAGTAATTTTATATTCCAATTCGTGGCGAGATTTCAATCCTGGTATATTCTCCCGATACCAAATATAATTTAGAGGGGTTCGAACATCCAACACCCTGACACCAATGTGACGTCCACGGGACTTGAACAGTCCCGCCAATGTAGAATGAGCCGAAACGATGGAGGCGGTTTATTTTTTATAACCCAAAGATGGCGGTTTTAATCGCTCTACCGCAAACGGAACGAGGAAGTTGGCACGAGTCGCTTTTCACTGAGTTAATAACGTTTATTTCTCGAACCAGAAATAATAAGACTCGGCAAGAGGAGGGATCCGGGGCGATTCGACAGGATGGTGGTGTGGGTTCGGGCGTGGGGAAAACACAAACAATTCCAGTGGATATACAAATCTCAAACCCTCTAAGGCACCAGGTACGCACGCACGCACGCACGCACGCACACACGCACAAAAAACGTAGCTGGTCCTGGTGGTCAGGCTGGCCCGTGGTGTAGACGCAACAGTCCCTGGATTGGCGTCGGACGAGCTGGGGTTGCGCTCGTCAGGTGCAGGAGACACCGTGGTGCTGTCGACCTCCTGGTGTCGGCCCAAGTCCGCTCACAGCCGCCAGGGAGCCAGTTCTGGCGCCAAGTTGCGAGCAGGAGAGGGAGGGAGGTCCGCCCGCCGTTCGACCCCCGTACTCCGAGCCAGCAGAACCCCAGAGCCAACCGAGGTGAGGCACGAGGCACAGCAAGGCCACGAGACACGATCAATCCAGGATCGAATCAGCGCAACAAAACAGCACGCTCCCAGCACAACAGCCTCCACCAAAACGGTTTTTCTTTACCGATCTTCTTCCTCCCACCCCTTTTCCCCGAACAGAATCTTTTTATCCTCAAGTCCTCGTCACTTCCAATCGAGCCGTTTTATTGGCCCTCTGCCGTCGCCTTCCGCCAATCGTGATCACGGGGCGGAGCCATCCGCAGCACTGTCCTGTGACGTCACGGCAAGCCTCCAGGGAATACTAACAGGGTTTACGCAGACACACTTACCCTATCCCGTCTCCCTATCTAATTACGTGACAATTATCATTCCCCCCTTGAAGAAATGGACATTTACTTGACAACTTATCACCACTGAATTGCTACTTATTACATCGAGATCCTGGTAAACTCGAACAGCATGGCATACCTAATTAAACATCCTAATTACCCTTTGAATGCATACCCACCCCCCCCCCCCTCAGACGTAACAGTATGCAACTTTGTTTTGGTAAGGGATAATGGTTCATGGACCATTATATTCAACTTTGTTGTTCTCTATTTTGTTCCAAGGGCTCTTTGCAGGAAATTCACCGAATCCCAGACTGCCTCCAGTTGTAGTTCGTTTGTGGAAATATTTCTGGAGGATGGTTTTCAAAATCTCAGTGAGGTTCTCCTTTATTATTCCTGTTAGTCCAAATATCACTGGTGTAATTTTGATGTTCTTTAGCTTCCAAGATCTCTCGATCTCATTTTGAGGTCCAGGTAATTGGTCATTTTCTTAATTTCCACACTACTTAAGCCAAAATCACTGAGCACTTATATCCAAGTCTGTTGATTTGGATGTCAAGGGTGTTACAATCTCTGTGGCTGACCCTCCAATCAACTGTGATCCACCTTCGTTTGTGGAAACACAGACTGCGGTGAACCAGTTGAAATGGGGTAAAGCTCCAGGGATCTGTGGCATCCATGCTGAACTTCTCAAGGCTGGTGGAAATGCTGCACTCATGTCGTTGCATGCAGTTCTGTGCTCTGCCTGGAACACAGGCATCATCCAAACTGACTGGAAGAGGGACCTTGTTGTTCCTCTCTGGAAAAGGAAGGGTGATCGCCAGGACTGCAACAACTACCGAGGGCTGACGCTCCTCTCAGTGCTGGGAAAGGTCTTTTCTTAGATAATTCTTGATAGGGTTTGCCACCATCTGCTTGAGCACCAGCACCCAGAGCAGTCAGGCTTTACACCAAAGCTCAACGACTGACTGTGTTCTTGCTCTTCGGGTCCTCACCGTACACAGACGAGAGTTTCGGCAGGGGCTGCTTTCAGCCTGTGCTGATCTCTGCAAAGCATTTGATTCAGTGAAATGGGATGCCCTCTGGAGAATTCTTGGTCTTCGTGGGGTGCCACCAAAATTTATCAATCTGATGTCTGAACTACACTCTGGTACTGAGAGTGCTGTGAGATGTGGTGGTACCATCTCCGACTTATTTCCAGTTGTTACTGGAGCTCGTCAGGGGTGTGTACTGGTCCAGAAACTTTTCAGCACTTGTCTGGACTGGATTCTGGGAGGATCTCAGAGAGATCAAGCTGCGGTGCATTGTTTGGGAATGTCAAGATCTCTGACCTTGATTTTGCCGATGATGTAGTCATCTTTGCAGAGACTCGAGACATCCTTTTGGGGGCCCTCGAGGTGCTGAATGACCTGTTAGGGAATGAGGAGTCGGAGCCACTAGGATTACGGGTTTCCTGGGTCAAAACTAAGATCCAGACTTTCAATGATATATTGGATGCCGCTATCTTGTCTGTACCCATTTGGTGAATATGTTGAGGTCACAGTGAGATTCACTTACCTTGGCAGAGTTATTTACTTACCTTGGCCCCAATGATAGAAAAATAGAAAGCAAAATATCAACAGATATACACCGACAACTGGGGAGAACGACAAGAGGAGGAAGATATTTAAAATAATAAATAAATAAAATATAAAGAGTTGGACATATTGGGCATAGGCAAAGAAGTCTCATTAGAATGGCTCAGAAGAGGTCAGCTCAACTGGGATGGAGAACGAATCATTAATGCCCAACTGTTTAGTCTGAGTCAATAGGAGCAAGTCAATCGGACAAGTTGTGGGTTCTGCAAGGTGGAAAGAGAAAGCACGAGCCACCTCCCTCCGATCGGGATGTAAAAAAAAAACTCATGTCAGAACAATTGTACACACAAAGGCACAACAGGGTTTGTGGAGTACTCCACTGGCACATCTGCAAAAACTTCAATATCCCAGTCCAAGAAAACTAATGGAAACATGAACCAAAAGCGACAAATGAGAACAAGGAAGTGACACACACGTATGACCAGATGATCCTATCAAGTGTGAACATAGAAAACAAAGCATTGTGACTGGATATGGAACTTAGGATTAAAAAGGAAATGACAGCATTGCTGATTGAGATATCAGTGCCCAACGATTAGGTTTTCCTCTGTAATAAAGAACCACCTCACTGAGATTTTGAAAACCATCCCCGGGAAATGAACTACAATTGGAGGCTGTGACGATCCTGAAGTTCGGTGACGATCCTGAATACAGCTCTCGGAACAAAACTCTGAGAACAACAAAATTGAACAGCTTGGTCTGTGAACTGTGATCCTTTACCGAAGCGGAGATGGATGCTTTGAGTCCTGGGAGGACTTTATTTCATCTCCTGAAACCTGCAAATGGAGATAACAACCAACAACATGCACACGCACACACACAGCTGGCACATACCGGGGTGGCACAGTGAAGGGCAGCGATGTGTTTTGCACTGCAAGAGCCGACCACAGGGCTGGTCACATGGGGGACAATCTCCAATACAGCACTGCAAAGAAGAATGAATTGTATTTAAAAAAAATTACATCGATGAACATCACTTAAATATAACACATTTAATATTAGTTGGCTGACCATTGAGCGACCAACAAGGGCTTTTTGAAATAAAACGGAGCGAAGTTGATGGTGCACCATGGCAAATCCCACTCCCCACCGAGAGCAAAGTTGAAAGATGGCAAAAATTAATATCAAATTTTGAGGTAAAAAAGCATTCCCCCCCCCCCCGCCCCCCTTATTTGACCCGTGAGCCCAACTCCCCAACAGAAGTCAAATCTAAAAAAATCATTACATATTTCATGCGTCCCCCAATGTTGATTGTGTATACAAAGTTTCATTCAAAATATTTTAAATGCCAGTCATTGTATTTTTGGAATTTGACCTTTTGACCCTGCACTCAACGGCATGGCCAAAAATGACACCGCTCTTGCACATTCTTACAATGTGGTGATCACAACTAAGTTTGGTGCATATTTACACAACCATTGAGGAGGAGATGATTGAGGTTTCAGTTCCCAATGACTTTGAATTTACTGCTTCAGAAATGAAGAAAATTACCAAATACCAGGATCTGAAAAATAAGGTCGAAGACTTGGAAATTGAAGAATGCTGAAATTGTAACAGTGATAGACAGAAATGATAAAGAAAACCCTGACTGATTTAAACATCATTCCGGACAATATCACTCCAAGCGAGCTACAAGTAGAGGCTGTCAGAGGTTCAGTCAGGTCAGGTCAGGTATGGGAGCATGCACCATAGCAGCACGTCGCTGGGTCCATTTTCTGCTGGTACTCCAGGGGCCTCCATATGGCCATCCCCCAGGCAGATGCCTGGCCCATCCTCATCTCCTTAAGATGCCGATCAACCTGCTGCAACCACAAGGCACATGGTCGGCCCATTGGTGTTCTCCACTCACAAGGCTCCCTCGCTGAGAGAATCTGGTGAGCGGGATCAGGAAAACGAGCAACATGTCCATACAGCCGCAGATAACGCTTACGGACCATGCAGGTACCAAATGTCATTTGAGTCTGTCTCAGCAACCGCTCGTTGGACACAAAGTCCGACCAGCGATAACCAAGGATTCTCCGAAGAGATGTGGCACCAAAGGAATGAAGTCTCCTTCTCAGATCCCTGGTCAAAGTCCAAGTGTCACATCCATAGAGCAAGACTGGAAGCACCAAAGACCTGAAGACTTTGACTTTCACCGTCTCGCACAGGCACCGGCAGCGTCACACCCCATGATCCAGTGAATCCACGACTCCCCAGGCCCAACCCAGATGTCTACTGAATCTAGCTCACAGCCAGCAGACAAATGAATATCACTGCCAAGGTCTGTGAATCTCTTTGCGACCTCAACATCCTCACCACAAACAGGCACAGACAAGATAGCAGCATCCAAAATGTCGGTGAAAGCTTGGATCTTAGTTTTGACCCAGGAAACCTGTAATCCCAGCGGCTCCGACTCCTCATTCAGCACATCGAGAGCCCTCAAAAGGATATCCAGAGTTTCCACAAAGATGACTTCATCATCTGCGAAATCAAGATCAGAGATCGTGACATTCCCAAACAATGCAACACAGTCTGATCTCTCCCACATCCTCCCCAGAATCCAGTCCATCCAAACGCTGAAAAGTGTGGGGACCATTACACACTCCTGACGAACTCCAGTAACAAATGGAAATAAGTCAGAGATGGTATCACCACACCTCACACCATTCTCAGCACCAAAGTATAGTTCAGACAACAGATTGATCAGTTTTGATTGCACCCCACGAAGACCAAGAAACCTCCAGAGGGCATCTCGATTCACTGAAAAGGGCTCGTCTAAGTTATGGAAAGATACAAAACAAAAAATGTTTTTTTCACAAATATAGTCAAAACTGAAAAAAAAAATTAAAAAACAGAATGGCACTCTTTGACATCGCGGCATCGACAGATATTCCTCCGCCAACATTATTACATCATTGATTATTACAAGTATTACATACATCATTACAAGTATTACATTAATTGTGGAAGAAAAATAAACAAGCTCGAATGAGCTAAGATCCTCGTCCTCTTAATGATGACGTCATAAAAACGAATATGACGTCATTGTGATGCATCAGGTTTGCGATAAATTATCTGTGCTAATGCTTGGCTTGATTCCCGCAAACAAAATTCAAACAGCTTGCTTAGTTTCGTAGATAATGGTATAGGCGATTTCCATTAGCGGCGATATGACATCAACTTTTTTTCTAGGAAGAATTTCCAAAATCGGAGATGGTTACTGGCTGCGCGTGGGCTTTATGCATATGCATGGCAAGTTTCACGAAGATCCGATGAAAACTCTGAGTTGTGAAACAAAAAATGTCAAAAAGTAGGAATGACGTCATAAAAATTGATATGACGTCATAGTGATGTATCATCTGTGTGGCAATTCATCTCCGTTAATGCCCTGTTCGATTCCCGCAAACAGAATTAAAAAAGCTTGCCTAGTTTCGGAGATAATTTTTAGGCGATTTCCATTAGCGGAGATATTTTGACGTCATAACTTTTTTTTCTAGGAGGAATTTTCAAAATCGGAGATGGTTACTGTCTGCGCAGGGTATTTTTACATATCTACGCCAAGTTTCAGGAAGTTTCGATGAAAACTGTAGGCTGTGAAACAAAAAAGTCCACAAGAACAACAACGTGAGTAAGACTTAGAGATCCTCCACGAGGATCTTAAAAAAACAAAACAACAACAAAAAAAAAAACCCAGATTCAATGAATTAAATAATTCTGGCTCCCAGACCATGCATCTGATCAGGTTGAAATTTAAAACATACTCGATGACTCGTGAACCCGTTGGTTTCCCGTTGTGACAATGGTTGCTAAAAAAATAATTAAAAAAAAAATCGCGACAAGTTTTCATCCAAACCAGTTTGACAACTTTTTGAATTATCTTCCCCCAAATCACTTGCCTTTCGCCGGCATGTATGACGGCCACAAGGGCGGAGCTGGATACAGCGAGTGTCACACAGGTATGGCCGGCTGCACTGTGTGGAACGGGTATGACGTCCACAGCGGCAAGACTTGTCTACAACCTGAGAGGTGCGGGTTTATAGGGTGCAAAGAGGCTGTGGTAAGGTTCCATAAATGACAAGCCAGAGAATGACATGATCTGTGAACAAAAGACTTACCATCATACTTATCACAGCCATATTAAAGAGTGAGCAATGGATAACTGCGAGATCACACCGGGGGTTAACTAAAGCTGCTATTTAGCTAAACCATCTTAAATATATTTTACTGAGATGTGATCAAGTTAATGATGTGTGATTAAAACACAAGCATGTTAGGACAAATGACTTGAATCCCACGCACAGGAAGTATGACATAATTATCCCAGCGAGGTCAATGGTCATTACAAGATTGTCCACACGTTAAAGAGCTAATTGAAGGAAATAGGGCATTTTAAGCAATATGCTCATCATTGAGCTGTCTCGGTTGGGTTTGATCCATGATTGGAGTCGGATTCAAATAAAAACAGTCCTTCTGATGCAGTGCCAGCATGAGGCGCTGTATCTCAGAGCATGCCAACCTTCGGATCAGGGGAGATGATGAATCGTGTGCGTTAGTAAGTTTCAAAAAGTAGGCCACTGCCTGCTGGTGTTCAGGCTAAATTCCCTGCCTTGAATATAAATCATGTAAATGCAAGTTAGTTGTTGCATTAAGTTGATGATAAAAATGGGGTCAGTGCAGAGAAGATAAGTAAATTTGTTGATCAAGTTAATGAGGCGCTACTCCTACAGTTCTGGGCCAACTACATCCAGACTTGCTACAGAGGATCAGCATGACCCCAATTAATGTGTAGGGGTGTTTTTATGTTTGCCGATAGTCTTGGAGGGGGGTACGCAAATTCTCGATGGAAATGTGTTTCGAGTAGCGCCACTTTCAGGTGGGGGAGGGTATTACAAGTCTCCAGCATTGAC
The DNA here is from genome assembly GCF_056783735.1 of Eptatretus burgeri. NCBI lineage: Eukaryota > Metazoa > Chordata > Myxini > Myxiniformes > Myxinidae > Eptatretus > Eptatretus burgeri. Next base: position 92,479,116 of record NC_140972.1, on the reverse strand, counting down.
AGTACAGTATTCCTGTATGTATTTTGCTTGATGTATGTAACCCAGGTTTTTTTGTGTTTTCTTTGCGTATACAGAGCTGTCAGTTGCCTATACACCGCCCAAATAAAGGTATGCGTCAGAAGAAAGTGTTGCATGCTTGAAAACAAGATCTCCCGTAGGGCTGGTACTCTGCTAGTTTTGTTAATGTGCAGAATCTGGTCATGTGATTGGTTGAATGGAAGCCCTCTTGATGCCGATTATAGTGATACATGTTTTCAAGTCATGATTTTACAGGTTACAGGTCATGTTTTTTGGCAGAGGACATGGCTGGCTGCTAATGCAATGCACCCTGAGGTTCGGGCAGGATTTTTTTTTTTTTTGAGTTTTAGGCCTGATTTCAACCTGTTGACGAGTGCAGATTTTGATGTGGTGAACACACACCTTTGTCAAGCATTGCATATGAAGCTTGTGGTTAAGTTTCATCAAAATTTATAGTAAGGATTTTGAACTACCTCAGCACCGTTGAGTCTGGCATTTCACGCCGGCCAACTCAGGGTCTCCAAGCAGCCATCAGACTTCTAGACTGGTCTCCCATCACTACTTTCTCCAACATCAACTCGTCCTTGGAATTCTTTCAAAGAAACTTGCTCTCCCTCATGCACAGATTTATCCCCTCTCGTCTTCAGTTGTCCAACTCGTCCTCCCACCCATGGTTCACTGAAGCTTGTGGTGAGGCAGTTGTCCTGGAAAAAAAAAAAAAAAAAAAAAAAAAAAAAAAAAAAACTTGCCTTTGCCTCATGGAAAGCAAATCAAACTGAGGGTAATCTAAGTTGCTTCCATAAAGCTCGGAACAAGTGTGTATCTACCCTCAGGAGAACCAGAAAACAACATCTTTCTCATCTCAAGTCTGAACTCTCAAACCTCTCTCTCCCTTCTCCAAATCCTGGTGGCATTTAATCAAATCTGTTTCTGGTGTATGTTCCCCCTCCACCCCCTCCCTCACCTCAAATGGCCACACTGCTGACACTGCATGTGAAAAGGCTGAATGCTAAACTCGGTGTTTGCTTCTAAATTTTGTGTCTCAAACCCATTGCTTTCTGTACACACCTTACCCAGTCGCACCCAGCTGTTCCTGGACTCTGTGTCCTTTTCTTCTGACAAAGTGGAGAGTTTGCTGTCAAACATCGACCCAGATTCTGCAACCGGTCCAGACGGCATCAGCCCACGTGTCCTAAAAACCTGCTCTGATGCTCCTGCTCACTCTCTCATTTGCTCCGTCGTCTGCCTTCTGCTTGGAAATCAGCAAACATTACCACTCGGCATAAAAAAGGTGCAAAAACAGATCCCTGCAACTACAGACCAATCGGCCTTCTACCAATCATCAGCAAGGTTCTGGAATCCATCATCGCTTCAGACTTTAAATCCTTCCTCTTCCACAATGGCTTGATTTCTGATAATAAATTTGGTTTCAGACAAAGACACTCGATCCTGGATATGCTGCTTCTGCTCTCCCAACATTGAATGGAGGTCCTCATTCCGGACATGAAATCAGAGCCATATCCCGAGACATATCGCGTACTTTCGACACAGTCTGGCACCCTGTCCTGCTCACCAAACTCTCTTCCTATGGTATCCAAGGCCATCTCCACTCATGGCTCGCAGACTTCCTCTCCTGTCGCAGCCAATGTGTGGCCCTAAATGGAGTTCTTTCATCCCCTCTTCCTGTCCAGGTTGGAGTTCCTCATGGCAATGTTCTGGGCCCTGTTCTTTTTTTGGTTTTCATCAATGATCTCCACAGATCTCCTAATGTCTCTGTTCCCCACTGTTTTGTCCTTCCCTTTCCCACCCCTTGTCTCCTGCCCCTCTTGTTGTGCATTGTGTGTTAGCTCTCATACGAGCCTTGACAATGTGCAAAAGTTTTTTTTCTTAATCATGTGTTTCGTTCAAATGATAATATCTGAAGTGTTTACAGACTGACTGACTGACGGATGGACACTGCCCAATCACATAAGCTCACCGGACTAAAGTCCAGGTGAGCTAACAAAATTTTTTTTTTTAAATCACAAAATGTATTGAAACAGAAGACCAAGAAGGAATCCAAAGAATACATAATGGTATATATTTAAAATATACAAACAAAAACAGCACAGAACGAGAGTTCATACATAAACCACCTTCCCCATGCAGTCTTGGTGGGAGAGAAGGGGGGGGGGGGGAGAAATAAAAAATTGAAAAAAAAAAAGAGGTAGGCAGGGTCTGCGAGCAGCAAATTTGATTGGTAGTGATGATGTAAAATGCTGAAATATTTTGTCCAAGTACGTGCTGCTAAGGCCTAAGTCACATTTGCCACCGCGGCCGTGGGGTCTCCAAAATCTACGGCCACTAGAAATTATACGGCGGCCGCAGTATTTCCACGGTCACACAATGCAGCAGTCACATATGTTTTTATTTTTTGGGTAGCCGCACGGCGTATTTATAAATTGTGGAGACCGAAAACGTGGGGGTGCCGTACAGTCTTTGATTTGATGTCGCATGGTGACCTTAGGGCGTTCCTGCGGCGGCCATAGAATTTTCAAGGCAGACGCAAGGTGCCCACAAAGCGACTGCAAGGCGACCGCAGGGGGGCCCTAAGGCGAACGTGTGGCCAGACGGATGGTAATGAATGGGTTAATTTTATTTTTTTTACCAGGTTTTTTTTTTTTTATTTTTTTTTATTTTTTTCGGCTTGTCCAATTGCTACGGCGAACGTAGAAATGAAAAAGTTATAACTCCGCGTTATAATTCCACGGTGACCTTACGACCTGTAAAATATAGCCAAATGGCGTAGGGCCACCCTGACGCCACCGCAGAAACTCTGCGGCCACCGCACGTTTGTCAATTCAGAGGGTGTACGGCCGCCGTATCTTCGCCGTAGAGCAAATGTGACTTAGGCCTTAGGTCTTAGAAATTGTGGAGACCGAAAACGTGGGGTTGCTGTATGGTCTTTGATTTGATGTCACACTGTGACCTTAAGGGAGCCCTGCGGCGGCCATAGAATTTAAGGCAGACGCAAGGTAGCCTCAAGGTGCTCGCAAGGCAACCGCAGGGGGCCCTAAGGCGAACGTGCGGCCAGATGGACGGTAACAAATGGGTTAATTTTTTAATTTTTTTTCGGCTTGTCGAATTGCTACGGCGAACGTAGAAATGAAAAAAAGTTATAACTCCGCGTTATAATTCCACGGCGACCTTACGACCTGTAAAATATAGCCAAACGGCATAGGGCCACCCTGAGGCCACCGCAGAAACTCTGCGGCCGCCACACGTTTCTGTCAATTCAGAGGGCATACGGCCACCGTATCCTAGCCGTAGAGCAAATGTGACTTAGGCCTAAGCGGAAGGTTTTGTGAAGTGGCAAAAAGGTTATTTGTTTTCTTGTGTTCAAGTATATGATTCAATTGAAACAAAATAAAGATTTTAAAGGTTGTAGAAAAAAAATTTTTGGAAGTTTATCGCCATAGAGCCAGCGTCTATTTTTTTTTTTAATTTATGTATATCTATATATTTATTTTATTTTATCTATATATTTATTTTGTGCACAATGTCGAGGCTCGCATAAGTGCGAACGCCGAACATATAACAAGAGGAGCAAGTGATAAGAGGGGCCGGAGAGGGAAGCACAATACAGTGGGGGAAGAGCGAGATGAGGAGATCTGGGCAAGGGAGAGGGATGGTGTGGAGAACATGGGGAATACACGATGGACAATACAGGGACTTTCAGGAAGGAAAGCAGGGAACTTGCAGGAGGTGGGTTTGGGGTGGATTAATGGGGGTAGAAAAGATCGAGGTTTTGGTTGAGGAAAGATAGGAGATTGTGGTGAACAGCTGCTTTGAAGACCTGGAAGGAGGAGTGGGATTGAAGAAAGTGTGAGCGTTTGTTCCAGAGGTGGGGAAAAAAAAGGGGAATGAAGGAGTGAAGGTGAGCAGTGATTCTTGATTTTGGTAGATTTACCAGAAGGGGGTTGTTGGTGGACTTTGAGAGCCATGCAAAAATATAGGGGAGACAGAGCACAGAAAGAGCACAGACAGAGCAAAGGTGTGGGGGGGGGGGGCAGAGTGGAGACTGTGGAAGACAGAAAGGCCACCGACCTGCCTTCGGTGAGAGAGTGAGAGGCCCAAAGTCTCAGCTTCATCGCAGGAGATACCAATGATCCAAAAGGCCTTGGTTTCCACAGCATGAAACCGTGCGACGTGTGAGGCAGGAGCACCATCCCAGAGGGGAGAGCAATACTCCACCAGGCTTCAGATGAAAGCTTTGCACACAGTCAGGAGCTCAGATGTGCCAAGGAAGGACTTTGTACGATGGAGGATGCCCAGCTGGTGACTGGCTTTGGAGGCCAGCTTTGAAATGTGGCTTTCCCAGGAAAGATCATGGCAGATAGGCCAAAAGCTTGAATGAAAGGACTTCTTCAAGAGGATTGTTGTAAAAGTAGATTGGGGGGGGGGGGGGTCCAGACAGTCCTTTCAGAGAGACAAAGTGAGAGTGTGAGATTTGTCCAGATTGAAGGACATGTTCCAAGTGTTTGACCAGCTTGTGATTTTATCCAGATCTGCAGAGAAAGAAGAGGCTGCTGCTTGCTGATCTGAGGGATGACAGATGGTACGGCAGAGGGTGGAGTCATCAGCAAAGAGATATAGAGGATTTTCAAGAGAGTCAGAGAGATCATTGACAAAGACTAGAAAAAGCACAGGGCCTAGAACACTGCCTTGAGGAACTCCAGCCTGGACAGGAAGAGGGGGTGAGAGAGCCATTAAGAGCCACACGTTGACTGTGACAGGAGAGGAAGTCCGGGATCCATGAGTGGAGATTGCCTTGAGTACCATAAGAGGTGAGTTTGGTGAGCAATGTGGGATGCCAGACCGTATCGAAAGCTCGCTATATGTCAAGGGATCTAACTTTGATCTCATGTGTGGCATTTACAATCTCCAGCCATTATTGGGAAAGCAGAAGCAGCATGCCCAAGGTAGAGTGACCTGGTCTGAATCCAGGTTGTTTATGATGATCGGAAATAAAGCCATTGGAGAAGAGGAAGGATTTAATGTCTGAAGCGATGATGGATTCCACAACCTAACTGATGATTGGGAGAAGGCTGATTTGTGTGTAGTTGCAGGGACCTGTTTTTGCACCTTTTTATGCAGAGTGGTAATGTTTGTGGATTTCCAAGCAGATGGCAGATGACCTTGAGCAAATGAGAGGGTGAATAGAACAGATAGAGGGTGAGCAAGAGCAGAGGAGCAGGTTTTTAGGACACGTGGGCTGATGCCTTCTGGACCGGTTGCAGAATCTGAGTTGAGGTTTGACAACAAGCTCTCCACCTTGTCAGGAGAAACAGACACAGTCCAGGAACAGCTGGGTGTGACTGGGTAAGGTGTGTACAGAAAGCAATGGGTTTGGGACACAAAATTTAGAAGCAAACACAGAGTTTAGGCATTCAGCCTTTTCACATGCAGTGCCAGCTGTGCAGCCATTTGAGGTAAGGGAGGGATGGAAGGGGAACATACTCCAGAAACAGACTGAACTAGACACCACCAGGATTTAGAGGAGGGAGACAGGTTTGAGAGTTCAGTGTTGAGATTAGAAAGATGTTGTTTCCTGGCTCTCATGAGGGTAGACAAACTTGTTCTGAGCTTTGTGGAAGGAACTATGATTGGCTTCAGTCGGCTTAGCCTTCCATGAGGCGAAGGCAAGCTGCTTTAGGACAACTGTCTCACCACAAGCTTCGGTGTACCATGGGCGGGAGGAAGGGAAGGACAACTGAAGACAAGATGGGATAAATCTGTGAGACAGAGAGACAGAGAGACAGAGAGACAGAGAGACAGAGAGACAGAGAGACAGAGAGACAGAGAGACAGAGAGACAGAGAGACAGAGAGACAGAGAGACAGAGAGACAGAGAGACAGAGAGACAGAGAGACAGAGAGACAGAGAGACAGAGAGACAGAGAGACAGAGAGACAGAGAGACAGAGAGACAGAGAGACAGAGAGACAGAGAGACAGAGAGACAGAGAGACAGAGAGACAGAGAGACAGAGAGACAGACAGAGAGAGAGAGAGAGAGAGAGAGAGAGAGAGAGAGAGAGAGAGAGAGAGAGAGAGAGAGAGAGAGAGAGAGAGAGAGAGCGCGTGCAGGTTTCTTTGGAAAAATTCCCAGGATGAGTTGATGTTGGAAAGAGTAGAAATGGAAGACCAGCCGAGAAGTTTAATAGCTGCTTGAAGTCCCTGAAAGTCGGCCTGAGTGAAATGCCAGACTCAACGGCGCAGAGGTGGTTCTCCAATAACGGCCAGAGATGACCACTTTTACCCCACCTTATTTAACATGTTACGTTAGTTCTTCGTGCCTGTCGTTTGTGTCCTTTATGATGTCGCTAAAAACAGTAAGTGTCCTGGTTGGAATGATCTTCAATTTTGTTCGACTTCCAGACAGTGATGTAGCCAAGTTTGAATGTAAAATGTATATTCGTGTTTTGCTTCATGCATATTTATGCTCCACCCATGTGTGGCGTCATTTCCGCTGCTGAGGGTGAACAGACTCTTCCCCGGTCTGGCGGGACGTGTGCTTTTGTGTAAAAGGAAGGTTTTTAAAAAAGAAAAGAAATTTTAACTGAAGGATTTGTGGTTGTTTAAATTAAGAATTAAACCTCTGCAAGTGTTGGTTAAACTGTATGGAGCATTCTTAATCAAGAATCTGGACACAGGTCGTTCCAGGATCGAAAGACTACAAAAAAAATTTATCTCCCTTCCCTCTGTGCATGCGTGCTCAGGACGAATTCAGACCAAAGTATGACTAAAGAACGAGTTAGGTTTATGATTCGAGTTCAAAATGTAACATTCACTTGAAATCAAATCAAGTTGTTCCTCGATCATAAACTGACGTTTGTGAAGACACAGACAGAAAGACAGACAGAACCAATTGCTTAACCCCGCTTTTCGCTTCACACGCACGTGGTAACTAAAAAAATGAACAGGTAATCATTTAAGCACAGCTCTTGTACTAAAATCATGAGTTAAATTGAAATCATGAGAAAACAACGGGATCCAATCAGAATCTTTCCCTATTCAATAAAGCAATTTTAACACCAGAGCGTTTGAGTGATGGGGACAGTTATGATCATCATACGTACACAAAATAGCATGATACGAAACAGTTGCTTTTAAAACAGTGGAAAGAAGAAAAACAGATGGTACACAGAACGGTGCACTTCACAACCGCTTTCTATTTTCACAGCAGCAATTACAGTTTGTCCATCGCTAATGCAATTGTGTCGTGAATGGAATTGTGATCTTTTGAGAGTACTTGGTATAATGTTGACGTAAACAGAAAATGACTGCGTCGGTAGTTTGCGCACCTGGCGGCACGTTTCACATGGGCCACGGTGGCAGCGCTGGTTACAGCGATGCTGGCCACAGGCGAGCGGCTTTGCACAGGTATCTCCGCAAGTCGGCGGTTCTTCAGTGCAGGGCAGCTCGCAAGCTGTGCACACACGTAAACACAGAGCAGCTGCAACTGCTATGTAAAAGTAGACTTTCTTCTTCTTAAAAAGTGAAGGAAAATTGTGGAGACATGCTTTAAAAAAAAAACCCCCCATGAACATCAGGCAATATGATAGTATTCTTTACTCCAGTGTGACAGGAGCATTGCGTGCTGACAGTTATGAGCACGATATGCACCATGAACTATGGAGCACTCACGAGTCTTGCCACAAGGGCAGGTGCGTAACCCTGAGGTGGGGCAGCTCAAGCAAGCTCCTGAATGGCAGATCATCTGACATGTGTGCACTCCGCAGGAGAACTGCTTCCCACATACCTGGCAAGTGACAGAACAACAATCGTATATTCCAACCTGCTACTCTTCACCCGATACAGCAAATGCACACACAACCATGTGCAGTCAGTCATAAATACAATTCACATCATTGGTGAGACTGGTATAAATATTTAGTTCCAACTTGTACTTACACGTTGGCACTGCCAGGATGGGCTGGCACACGGGCGTTGCTTCTGATTATGCCCACAAAGGCATGGCTGGATGCTGAGGTTCACACATGTAAGGCACTCTCCTATGGTTGGACACATGAAGGACATTATTATTGTGAAGTCACCCTCTGCTGAACAGTTTACTTCAGACAGAAATGTAAATACATTGATGCACAAATAAAACAAGCGTGAGAAATGCTTTGTAATACGTGTCCACGACCGATGCGATTATTTTCCAATTTTATAAAGGTCATACCTCTGTGACAAATTGACGAATCACCATGAAACTCGAACTTGTTCTGTAACTTATCATTATAAAACCATGTACCAAGTTTCAGTTGAATACGTCAAAGGGTTTGGGGGTTAGTCCAGGTTAGCACACCTTCTCCTCTGTACCATCCACGACCCTCTGGTGTGGGAATTTCTGGATTTGCCAGGTGGGCATTCATCCATACTCGGGTTTGGTGAACGGATTTCTTCACATGCTTGAGAAAAGCTGGTTCAGACGGAGGCAACTTATGCACTGGGACATCTTTGGTCGCTGCGAGTTTCTCTCGAAGATCATTCAAATTTGTGTGTGCATCCATGTATTTCCCTTGAGAATCATACATGGCACTGACTAAATGTCTTGAAGCAGCCACTGCCTCCTGGAGATCGTCAGTGGCGAGGACTTCGAGGTGTGGACCATTATTCTGAAGATGCAGTGTCTTCATAGCTTTCCATGCTTTCTTTTTACCATAGCCGAAGAATGCTGATACAGAGTCACATCCTGTCAGGGCATGAAATGCAGGAAGCCGGGTACACATTTCTGGAAGCAAGCTGTAACACATCTGATGGACCGGGATAAGCTTGCATCCTGCTGATGTTCTTTTCTCTATCCATATTTCGGCAGTGTCCGGCAACTGTGGAAAGTAGTGGACTGCTAAGACAAGCACATCGGTGTCCGGTGATTTGATTGTAATGGACCCAC
>NC_140972.1:92432659-92465159 GCF_056783735.1 Eptatretus burgeri | reverse complement strand
ACACCACAACTTGAAAAATCTCGTGATGTGAGCGATTTAATTCAATGTTTTTCCTTCTTTATGCAGAAACAATTATATGGTGACCTTCTTTTAAAATCTTAGCCATTTTGTTTCAAGCTCACAGTTAATCCTGATCGGTGTGTTCTACAGTATGAAAAGTGGGCGTTAGCTTTATGGATGTGTAGAGAGGAACACCTGAGGTTAATGACGAGAACCACCTGACAAGTTTTTTTTATTTTTATTTTTAAATACATGGCCTAGGGCCATGGAAGAGCTAGGATACAGAACAGAACAGGACACAACATAACAAAAGGGAACAGCAGGAGAAAGGGGAAATGCCAAAAGCAGGGTGGAGGAAGATGGTAGACTGGACAAACAAGGGATGCAGGGAACGATGAGGCTTAGGGAAGAATGCAAGGGGTCGACAAGATGGATACAAAAGCAAAGTTTTGGGAGGGATGGACATGGTTTAACGGATGTAGGAAAGATCATGGCTTTGGATGTGGGACGATCTGAGATTGTGATGAACAGCTGTATTGAAGACCTGGGGGGGGGGGGGGTTAAGAATGAGATTGAAAAGAATGTGGAAGAAAAAAAAAAAAAGGAAGAAATGAGTGGAGATGAGCAGTGATCCTGGATTTAGGCAATTTCACCATAAAGGGGTTGATGGTGGACCATGTGTGCCCTGTAGAAACCTGGGGGGGGGGCAGGGAGGACGAGAGGGGGAGTGGGGAGGGACAAAGCATGGAAAGATCAGAAAGGAGGTGAAGAAGACAAAGACACCACCGACCTTTATGCGATGGGAAAGTGATAGGCCCACAGACTCAGCTTCACCGTGGGAGATTCCAATTATCTTGAAAGGCATGGTTTCAACGGTGTTGAGCTGCGCAAGATGTGAGGCAGGAGAGCCAGCCCATATGGGAGAGCAGCACTCCATCAAGCTGTGGATGAAAGCCTTGTGGGTGGATAGGAACTCAGGTGTGCCAAGGAGGACTTTTACACGATGGAGGATGACTAGTCGGCCTCTGGCTTTGGAGACAAACTTTGAAATGTGGTTTGCCCAAGAGAGAGTTCATGACTGAGAGTGAGCCCCAATAATTTGAGTGACACAACCTCTTTGAGACAGTTGTTGAGAAAGTAGATGGGATGGTTTGCGGAACGGTCCTTTCGGAGATACAGTGAGAGTGAGTGACCAGGGAATGAAAGACATGTTCCAAGTGTTTGACCAGTCTGTGATTTTGTCAAGGTCTGATGAGAGAGAGAGAAGAGGCTGCTGCCTGGTTGTCAGAAGGAGGAGGGATGTCTCGGCGGAAAGTGGAGTCATCGGCAAAAAGATAGAAGATTTTTCAGAGCCAATGAGTTCACTGATGAAGATTAGGAATCAGATGGGGCCTTGGGGTACTCCAGCCTTGACAGGGAGAGGAGAAGAAAGGGTTCCATCAAGAGTTACACGTTGTCTATGGGAGTGGAGGAAGTAAGTTATCCAATAGTGGAGTTGGCCTTGGATTCCATAGGCAGACAATTTGGAGAGCAACACAGGATTCCAGACTGTATTAAAAGCTCGAGATGTGTCCAGAGAGACAGCCCTGATCTCATGAATGATATTGAATGGCCTCCACCAATGTTGGGAGAGTAGAAGCAGCATGCTCAAGGTAGAGTGACCAGGTCTGAATACAAATTGATGATCTGAGATGAGGATGTTGGAGAAAAGGAATGATTTGTCAACTGCAATGATGGATTCCATGACCTTGCTCATGATTGGAAGTAAGCTGATATGTCTGTAAGTTAAGAGGATCCATTTGTTTTTTTTTTTTATGTAATGCTGTACGCATGTAATCTGCAGCTTTTATGTAATGCTGTACACAATGACAAATTAATTCGATTTGATTGGTAAATGTGATGGATACATTGGCTGCTACAGCACTCCACATTGGCTGCTCATGCTTCATTTACTTTGAGTTGTTTTGACTTGTGATCTCAAGTTTTTGTAGATTCTGATCAATGTGAATTAAAGATTTCTAAATGACGAGTTTCGTTTCTTCTCACACAAACTAAGCTGTATTAATAAGACAATGTTGTTATAATCCTAGAAAACACTAGTAAGGGGCTTTGAGTAAATTGTTGATGCTCCTAACCATCCATTTATTGTAACTCCTGAATGTATTTAAGACTTTTACACAGCAGTGTGTATGTACATAAACACATGTGATAACAGCAATAATGCTAAAACCAATATTTCCCTTTATTACATAAAGTGGTCCAATCATAAAATTCACACCACACAAACACAAACAAAAACTGGTACATTTATGGCTTGACAATGTTAGGATACAGATATAATCTCAAATACCATTATGCAGGTGAATGTCAAGAAAGAGCATACCAGGATGGCACGTTTTGTCACACGAGTGCTGTCCACAGTTAAGTTTGTGCTCACACACAGCACCACACGACCAGGCACGATGTCCGCAGCGACGGGGCATCGGGGTAGCCTTCCCGCAATGGCAGCGAGACTGAACCGTCACAGGGCAGGGGGGGCAAGGTCCTGCAGAAAAACGACATTTACCTCTTGTAATTATAATCACACGAACAATAATAATAATAATAATCGTACATGGCAAATAAAATTAAAAAAAAACAATGATGGCAATAGCTCATATAGCCGATGCTCTCCACTAGTACCCATCTAATACACGCAGAGAGTCACATCCTTTATCAAATATAAAGAAATAAATAAACAGATGCCATATTTACTGGCAAACGGGAGAGTCGTTGAAAAATCAAATCAAATCATGGTCTTAGGGTTTATGTAAAGTGGATGAAGAGCATCCCGAGAGTGTCACCAGAAGACAATTACAACAATACGCTTGTTCGTCCATCCATGAGTAACAGTCTGTTTCACCCACTGGTTGGACACAGCTGGCCTGACTCCAACCACAATCTCAACCGGGAAAAATCATTCGGCCACAATGCTGTTGATATGCGACGCTGAATGCATCTTTGGAGCTATCATGTTCACAATCACCATGCCCTCCCCTATGGGTTTTTCCATTCAATGTAAAACGACCAAAGCGACTGCTAAAATGATCGTCAAATATTGAAAGGTTGGAGCAGATAGGTGTCACGGGTCTTGTGAAGATCACAGTATGTACAGTATAGGCCTCAGCAGTCGAGGCAGCGGTCCATTGCCTATACACCGCCCAAATAACCGTGGCATTCTCTCAAGCAGAGCTTTTAACGCAGAGGTTGCATCATGGGTCCTTGCTGTTATTACTGACTATTTCCCCTTAAACAACCCGACTCAGGGCCATACAGCCAGTGCCATTATAAAAGGTCTTTGCCCGAGGACTTCTAGGAATCTTATGACTTTGGGAAAGAAAACATCCATCATTATTTACTTTTAATGGTGTGTGTATATATGCATCAGGAATAATATAATTGGTTTAGGGTCGTTTATTGGTACACTTATATGCTGCTCATGGTCACTTGAGAGTTGCAGTTCCCCAGGGTTTCCCCATATTTCGTGGGATTGTGAGTTGGCCAGGAGACCGTGGTGGGCCATGACATGAAGGAGCTCAGTTTTGATCACGGTTTTTGTGAAGCCGGTGAGAGCATGATATGGGAGGGGAAAGCATTAAATAGTCCGCTGTTTCGATGAAGTAATGAATAAATAAGTATAAATGATATATATGTGGAAATGACCTTTTGATTTTATGAGCAGAGGAGGGTGTGGAGGGGAGGACAGAGTTGAGGTTGTGAAAGGAAAGATAGGACAGAGTTGGGAAGGGGAGGTTGAGGCTTTGGGGGTGGGGTTGAGAAGTTGTGGTGGGAGGGAGGGGGGGTTGGAGGTTGAAGATTTAGGGTTTGGAAGGGGGGGGGGGGTTGATGACTTTGCATTTGTGAGGGGTGGTGCGGATGGAGAGCTGAGGACTAGAAGTCACATTCTACATTGTGCAGATGTTCTGTGGCAATTAACAAATGGTTTGAAATTTTGGAGAAATTGGCAATTAGCTCACAGAAGTTTACATCTTCAGACAAGCAAAAGTTAATTTGAAAATACAAGACAATATATTTGGAAGTGAGGGCTGCGGTGAGAGGGATAAGGGTTGTATGACACTGTAGTGAGATGAGTGAAACTGCAGTAATACTGTAGCAAACCCCTAGGTTGAAACAAAAAGAGGGAGGGTGCTAGCATGGTGAAAAGGGGAATGAATTTGACAAACAACAAATGCCATTTTCACCTTTCTGTTTTCACCATGTGCATCAACACGACCTTGAATCAGACATGCTGTAACTCATGGAGACATTATACCAATTTAAAAAAAAAAATAGTATTATTACTTTTTAAACGGTCGAGTGGAGGGGGGGGGGGTGAAACTAAACAAGAAAAAAATAATTAAACAGCTGATATATCGTTAATATGGAGCAGCCAATATATCCTACCATCTCTCATATAGCTGATACATCGTCAAACGTATCTTTAAAGGCTGTTTGCGGTTATATTTGCTTTGGACGAGTCTCCAAAGCTGAACCTGACTCTGACATAACCAAAATAGGATTGGCGGATCAGCACGTCTAAGACATGAAAACGAGGCTTCCGCTGTCAAACCGACGCTGAAAACACTTAATCGAAGCGACGATTCCCCTTGAAAGTTTCTTTCTGCAGTTTCTTCTGCTCTCTTCTTCTCTGCGATGAAGGCATCATTCAGCTATTCAATCCACGAGGTGAACGCTACAAGGACGTTCCAAAAGGTGAGAGCGACATGAATGACTTGTTCTCGCAAGACCTTCCACGTGTTTGAGAGAACGTCTGATGAGAACAAATCATTCAAATCGATGAACTGAAGCGTTCGCGAAATGCAACTCTTGCTTTAAGGCTAATCAGGTCAAATAAACCGGATCTTGAACATCTGTTCTACTTTACCATAAATTTAATCGGCAGTTTATGAAAGTTGCGTGGAAGTGGAACCCTATTGTAATCATGCGTTTTTTTCGTTCTTACCCTCGCCGAAGGAGAAGGGATTGTGTTTGGATCCATTTGTCTGTCTGTCTGCACAGAACTTTCGTGTTTTTCTCCACAACGGCTTGTCGGATTGAGATTAAATTTTCACCATAAGTGCGACTGCTCATGTAGAATGTTTTAATTGTAATTGTGATGTTATAGATCACATGGTGTGCCAGCCATGTTGGAAAAACGGAAAGAAAAAAAACTTTGGACCTCTATCTGAAATCACAACAAGGAAAAACTTGAAACTTGACACATAACAAGTACTCCGAATGCAGAATGTTATTTTTTTTAACAAGGCTCACTTGGCTGTGCTTGGATGGGTTTGAGGGTATAGGAGTAGCAGCTGAAATGTGAATCCTCTCCAGATTCCTCTTGTGACTTCATCTTTGCTATTTACTTGTTTGGGTTCTTCTGATTACTCCAATGCAGGACTGTACCAATTTGGTCTTCCATTTGATTTGAATGTAATATTTTTAATCCCATTCTAAATTCGATTGAATAATAATAATAATTTTTTAAAAGGTCATGGGTCAGAGTCAGGTGTTCAATCAAAGCAGGGTTGCATCAAGGCGGGATGTCTTGGTACCCAGTCATCACTGCCAGCAGTTATAAAGAGGCAGTTCTAATTATGTCTCTTATTACCTCCGAAACTAAACTAAAATAATAAATAAAATAAAATAAAACAAATCACTGAACAATGCTGGTAAAACCATTACAAAAAGACAATACAGGGACACAGACACCACCCCCAACCCCCTGTCATTTACCCCCCGGAAAGGCTGAGACCGAAGCCTGTGCAGCCACACCGAGCAATCATATTGTGTGCCAAAAATAAACACTGCACCTTATAGTGAAGAAGATGTCGACCTCACTATGAAACAAAGGTCTGCAGTGAAGCAAAAAAAGCTTTAGTGAAGACTGGCAATAAAAATTAAAAAAAACACCAATTAAGCTCCAGATGAACACAAGAGATGAAAAAACTGGTCTTGAGCACAAAAGAGACAATTCCTTATTAGAAAGAGCATGCCACACACGAGGTACATGGAAGACACGGAAAAAAGAAAACGTTTGAAAGACCAACCAAAAAGAGGAAGAAGAAGTTGGGGTGATGAAGGAAGACGAAGGAGAAAAAGACAAAGAAGATGAAAAAGAAAGACAAGAAGAAAAAGAAGAAGAAAAAAATGACAATAAAAAAAGAAAGAAAAAGAAGAAGGTATCGCTGCAAAAATTGGATACAGTGAAAACAGGACACACACACACACACACACACACACACACACACACACACACACACACACACACACACACACACACACACACACACACACACACACACACACACACACACACACACACCCTTTATAAAACGCACAAATCCACAGACCCACCTGGGTGACAAAGGAGCAAGCAGCGATGACCGCAAGAAGGTTTCAAGGTGTGGTTACAGATCTGTCCACAGGAGTGCGGCGTGAGCCATGGGTCTGGTTTAGGCTCTTCCACCTGTCCACAGAAGCAGTGATAACGAAGTGGTGGTTCTGGGTATGAAGCACGACATTTGGGGCTGCAGAGAGTGGTAAGGGAGGGGGGGGGAGGAAATCACAAGTCAGCTGTCATGTCCGGACTTAATTATTTACCATACAGTACTTGCACATCTTGTGAACAGATTTGAATACAAATACGACATTCAGAACAGTACATACCTCCGCCAGATTGAGCAGTTTACATATTGCATCCCACCGAAAGGCTGGATCTACATCCGGAACTGAACCCAAATCGAATCGGCTCGTTCTTGTCGTCTACTAAACTCATCCACCTTGTTTTGCCATAATCCGTCCACAACTTTTTGAGATATCATGAAATATAGCGTTATTGGCCCGACGTCACAATGGTTTTGAATCGCTTAATATTTTTCTTGCATCCAGATACAGATCTTCACCAGAATAGAGTCAATTTGTCCGAATCACACACCCAACCTGTTAAAGTTTCATCCGAATCCACCCATAACTTTATAAGCTATCGTGCTCACGGACGGACTAACAGGGGTGAAAACATAACCTCCGTCTACCTTCAGTGGCAGAGGCAAAAATAAGCATACCATCAAAAGTATGGTAATGATGACCATAATGAACTTTGGGTAGGTGCCGCCGACCTCACAAGACAAGAGCATTTGTCCGTCGAGCCAAATTCACAATGATCGGCAAGTGTAAGAGAACAGCGAACTGGAATATTTGGACGTGGTACACACAACACAGGGAGAAAGATACAGCTTTGAATTAAGCAGCGGGATGCAAGTTTTGATCGAACACATCAAACTACTTATCTCTGTCGGCAGGAACTGACCATAGCCATGGCTGGGTACGGTTTGGAAAGTGTTTTTGGGAAAGAACAGTCGGCATCAGTTCCATACTATCTCGTGCCCATTTTTGGACGCAGCTCAGATGGAAAGGGGCAAAGCACGATTCGCAGCTCCAAAGCTGCAAAAACAAATGCAATATGCTTTCAAAGGTAAATAAGATTACTTTTCACTTTTAAAAAAAAGCTTCAAAAAAGGAAATAATAATGAACCAAACCCATCATGAAAATCCACGCTGGCATAGCCGACACGTCACAAGATGGACCCTTTCAGATAAAACCAAGCATGGTCAGCAATTGAAACACGAAATAAAGGCATCAAAGAGCTATTGTTAATCCATGGTGACTAAACACCCACAAAATAGATCATGCCCAACAAACAAACCTTGCATTGTAATTATTCAAAACAAACACTGGAGGAAAACAACAATTATTTTTCCCCATTTGTGATAGGCTCTGCTAAGCCAACGACCCGTGGGTGTGATAAACCACCCCATCAGCAGGTGTGCATCATTTCTTTGAACAGCTCCACTGCATCGACCACATGTGCTTATAAAAGTACAGAAAAAAAACAAATGTACCGCTCAAACACAAAGCGGCAAGAGCTAGAATGTTGGTGTACCTCCTCAAAACACAGAGCAAAGAATACGATCACGTGATCATCCGGTTATAGCAGAGGTGCACGTGGACACGCACCGGGTGGACACGGCGGACGGACGCGAGGCAGATGAGACAGGTCACCGCACCACCCTCACACATTTCCAGCACGAGATGCCTGGTCCGTTCTACATCTTCGCCGTCCACACTGTCTAAAACACAGAAAAGCAGAAGCCATCCTAATCCTCTTGAAAAGCAAGTTTTTAATAATACAAAAACAAACAGATGGTGATGAATACAGCAGATCATTGGGTTATGTGGAGTTGTCCAGAGAGGAAGGGGGTACCTACACAGCACTGCCCAGCTGGGTGAGATTTTCCCGGTGGTAGTTTCATGACGTGTTGGACATCGAAAGTTAAGCGACGGAGTTATCAGCCTCATGGTGGTTACCTTTTGTCTGTGGGCCGGTGGCAGCACTGCCTGATCCCACATCCCAATATAAAAACCTTATAGCGGTCTTTGGTGGCCTCAAATCGGACGTCAACACCAACATGTGGTCGCTTAAAACCTTGCCTAAAATCCGGGGCCTCTAGGTGCTACGGTTTGGCCGTGAACGAATAATGTAAACACACAAACACTTGAAAATATTAATAAAGATATAATATTGGCTGGCAAGATAGCTCAGAGATGTTTTACCTTCTGTCCAGTTTTAAGCCATTCCCGATCAGACAATAAACCGTCAACCTGGTGTTACACGGGCAGAGCGTTGTCTCAATGAGTGCACCATCCTTCGGAGGGACGTTAAGCTGGGTGTCCGTCTGTGAGCATTAACTGGAAGATGTTCAAAATCTCAATAAATCATTTGAACAGTAAGGCCATTCTGTGCCGGAAACCTTGCAAAATTCCATGTTCCTGCTCTTACTCCCACTGGAAAAAAATTATATTTTCATATAATATGTTGATGGATGTGGCACTACCCACAGAGATATGAATGTATCTGTATCTGTTAAAAATGTATCACAATTAAAGGGACAGAGACAGAGTCAGAGAGAGAGACTGACAGACAGACAGACAGACAAAGAGAGACAGACAAACAGAGAGAGACAGACAAACAGAGATAAAAGTAAAGAGAGAGATTATCAGATAATTCGAACTTGAGTTCTGGTTTGCAAAATAATTTTCTAAAAGGAACATAGCATATGAAGTTTTGAACCCAAAATTGAACTTCAGGACACTCAGTGCATAAAACTTGTACGTACATAACAAAATATAAAAGGTCTAAAAGAAATTAAAAAAAAAAGAAGGAATTCTCACAAGACTTCGGGGCATTGTGGTTAGTGTCCAATTGGAGTCTGGGATGTCACCAGTTTGATCCTGAGCTTAGCAAAGTCACAACAAAAGACAATGAAATGGTACACTCAGCATTGGAGAACAGAGCACGGATGAAACCCATAGGTTAGGATCCTTTTAGGAGAGAGATTTCTCACTAAAAATTCCCCACTGTACGTAGAGAGAAAAGCACAGCCACAAGGTGGTTTTCGATGGTACCTGGTGTATTCCAGTGTTTCAGGAAGCAACTTCCAAGTTCAATGGCTGGGTTTGTCAGATATCAAGTCCTGTGTTGTTTGTTGGTTGTCATCTCTATATGCAGGTTTCAGAATGTTGGAGACCTTCCAGGTCTCAAAGTATCCGTGTGTGTGTGTGTGTGTGTGTGTGTGTGTGTGTGTGTGTGTGTGTGTGTGTGTGTGTGTGTGTGTGTGTGTGTGTGTGTGTGTGTGTGTGTGTGTGTGTGTGTGTGTGTGTGTGTGTGTGTGTGTGTGTGTGTGTGTGAGATAAACAAGATTCATCTGATGTCTGGCTATCTCTCTTGTCTGTTTATGATTTTTGCAAGGACTACTGGATTGAAAACCACCAAATTTGGCACACAGACCAAGTTTAACCTGTAGGTTGTCCTCAGTGCATTTTCATCCACATCTCAGCCTTTAAGAACTCCGAAGAACCAACCAGAAGACCTTTTGGTACATGCTTGAGAGATTAGAATACATGCTTGAGAGAAGACTTTCCACATGCTTGCGAGATCCATCCATCCATTGGGACCATACTCTGTGCAGAGCGTTGGTGCTGCCGAAGCAGTCTCCTTGGCTATTGGACACAATCCTGGATGGATCACCACTCCGACACAGGATACCAGCAAACTGGCACTCATTTTGCCAACCTCGGAAGGATGACGGGCAGAGTCAATCGCACCTGGTATTAATTGAACAGCTGAGTGGGATTTTAAATCAGGATCCCAGGATCCCCAAGCCCACCACTCTAACCATTAAGCCAACACCAGGCATAATTTAGCCAAAATGGATACAAGTATTAACTTTCAGTTTGTGTTCAACAATGACGTACATCGCAGCCTGCCACAGTGTTACGTCACATGCTGTACATTGTACAATCATTTTATACTTTTGTGTCGCATTCCACGTATATGCACATAAAAATTAGTTATAAAATGTTGTGAAAAAGGGGGCAAGTGGTTCGTAGGAAAAAATATAGAGAGCAAGGTGGTCCGTATATTGAACAAGGACAAATGTGTCCAAAAGCAGCGTCCTAAAGGTTTTGTCGGCTAAAAAAATAAAACAACAACAACTTCCGATATTTCATCACGTGCCTTGATTAAGCCAATAGTGAGACCCGTCATAGTGTATTTACATATTTACGAAATATAGTGTATTTACGAAATAAATAATGTATTTACGAATTTACAATACATTAAATGGAATAATCTTTAAATAGTAACGTGAACTTTTCGAAACTTTAAAGCAAATGTCCGAATATATTTAAAAGTTCATGATAGACGCTCTCAAAAGGCACCCTCAATGCGAGGATGTGTACAGGTGTTGAGTATTTAAGGAGATCCGGATCGTGTATATAAAAGAGCCGAGTCCGAATATAAAGGTTTTGTCTTCACAAGAAGAAGAACAACAACAACAACGCCGAGCGTTCTTAGAGCAGCGTTCGCTACGCGAGACTGCTAAAAAGGTTGGGAACCACTGCTGTCATGGATTCCAACTCCGAGTAAGGCATTGTCCACTGGAAAATGAACCAAAATATAGAAAATACTCACCAAGAAAAGGGGGGAATATTTATTTACATACAAAAAAGTCCAAATATAATCAGGGAAATAAAAACCATCAAATACATTTACACGTCTTGGAGCAAGCACACTTTTGGGCACGTGCATAATGCCCGACAGGGTGACAAGAGTCTTACCTTTTGTGTGGAAATATTGTTTGAAAGTGAAATCAAACAACTGTTGACCTTTCTCATCATCCAGATCATCATCGGAAGATGACTCTCCATCATTTTGAGCCTCGAGATCAGGCTTTACGGAGCTGAGTGGAGGGCACTGCAGCGACGGCTCTGCTCGGACAAAAAGGATTTGGGATTTCATCATTCCTTGCAGCCCAGGAAGAAACCTTTTTGCAAGCATGGCAAGCTCATCTACAATTACACAAAATATAATAATAGGGGCATTCCATGTCACGTGTACACACCCTCCCAACACTAATACCTAATTTTCTCCCCATATGTTGGTCATTTATTCAATTGGGTGAAAAAACTCAAAATATCAACTTTTAGACCTGGGGCTCCATCGGTGCCCATTTTAGGGGCCCCCCAAATTTGGGCGCCCCCAGCTGCCCCACAATCTTCCAGAGGCCATATCACAGGTTGTAGTGGTCCGATTTGGCTGATCTTGGTATCAAAATGCTCGTAAAAGCGAGATCTTTCGAATCGCGTAAAGTAAAATCACTCCGAAACAGTAATTCAAAAAGTTACAGTTTGGGGCGCCCTTTGACCTTGGGCCCCCGCTCCCCAGCCAAACCGATGGTCCCGATTTTTTTGTGTGAGAATACCCCTTCATATACTCCAACACCTCAGCATAAATGAAAATGGGATCTCAATGGGTTCAATTGTGATGATGGTTTTATTGTTCGGGGTCCACATATCACTAATTCTTGATTCGACATTGGGCGATGTTTGCCATCATCGTTCCAATGACGTCACCTGCTGGCAGGTGACTTTATGTCTGAAATTGACAATCATCTCTGGACCATTCTATATATATTGTGACGAATTTCGCCCGCCCGGCATGCGATCGGCCACGTAACTTAAATCGCGACGTGTCGGCCACCAGAACGGACAATTCAATCGTGACCCTCTTGGAACTACCGCCAAGGAGCTAGCCACGGGTGGGGGTTTAACCTCACCGCAACCCAGTCCGCATTCTACCCGCGTGAAATAGGGTGAATTGCCGAATGTTGATATACCTAAGTACCCACGCGGGTATCGTTCCAAGGAGTTCTCCCACACCGCAGGTCGACTCCGGACACGAACAGCTTAAGCGGCTCGTTCCGTGCTGCAGGGATAACCGAGTGGAGTTATCGCCGACCTCGACGGTTCAGATTATTTACTGGGTGTCTGAACCCACTACCAATCCCTTACGTGATGCAAGATGGCACTTTCAATGGGGAAAGAGACGACGAACGGGATACATTTCACACAAGCACATTTATTACAAAGCACATATTGCACACACAACACAAGCAAGGAATCATGCAATATATAAGCAACAAATAGAATGCAAAAGCAATACGACCGACTATAATTATTATTTACAAGCACTTACACAGTTTCTACTTGGCAGGACACGGCACCACAGCATGCATACAAAAACAAAGAAAGACCACCCTCACAGGCAAGGGGGTAGACGGGGTCCGTAGACCTTTATGGACGTGGATGACCGAAAAGGCCCACGAGACCGAAGGGTCTTACCCGCACCCTCGTGGTGCGACGGTGGGCAGGTCGCGAAGTCTCGTCCCCACGGCAACTAGCGTAGCCGCGCCTGATCTCGGGCCTTGCAAAGGTGAGCAGGTCGTGACGCCTTCTCCCCATGACCACTAGGACAAGACTTCCACCCGACTGCCCCAAATCTCTCTACGACGAAGACTTGGACCACAACAGACTTGGACCAAGACCACGACGACCAAGACTTCCACACGACTGCCCCAAGTCTCTGCTATCCGCGCTTTTTTTCCAGGCGCTCCTCTTGCCCTTTTATTTCTCCTGTGCCTGCCCCGCCATTCGCGGCGCGTGGGTGGAGGGAGGAACATTCCAGAGAAATTGGGGCGGGAGTTGGTTTCCAACCGTCAAACTTGTTTACCAGAGGAGAAATTGGGGTGGGGCTGGTTTCGTTGCTCCTTTCGTGGTGTTGTGGTGTGGATGGCGTGGTTGTTGAGATGGCGTGGTTGTTGAGATGGCGTGGTTGTTCCAAAATAACGAAAGGTAAAGAAAAATGGCTAACTCAAAGCGACGCAGCCCAGATGAATCACACATATTCCCTCCAAACAACGGGTGTGGACTAACTACACATGAACTTATTGATATATCTAACCTGAGGACCTTTCTGGTGTATTGCAAATTTCCACAGCCGTAACACTACCCCTCCCA
Source organism: Eptatretus burgeri (assembly GCF_056783735.1). Classification (NCBI taxonomy): domain Eukaryota; kingdom Metazoa; phylum Chordata; class Myxini; order Myxiniformes; family Myxinidae; genus Eptatretus; species Eptatretus burgeri. The sequence continues at coordinate 92,451,703 of NC_140972.1, read as the reverse complement.
TTTTACAGACTCGTCCCGAGTCGTCGAATTTTCGTGTGCCATCATGTGTAGTTCTCCCCAAATACGTTTTACCTTCGGATCCCTGAGCACGACATTCAGTGTATTCGTGTACCCAAAATAAATAACCGATGGGCTGAGTAACTAACTAAACAAACCCACTCATTCAGACGACTTAAATAAATTGCCGGCGCTAAGACTCAGATGCCGGGGGCGCACTCATATACACAGTGCATCTTAACCTCAACTTACAAATTTACACTATTCCAAGGCCCAGGATCAATGGACTCTGCAAAGAGAAAAACAAAAGTCAGCAGGGAGGGAGGCTGCTCGCACGCAGTCTCTGGCTCATGCAATAATGCAGGTGACAGGGAATGTGGCCGGCTGCACACACGCAGTCCAAGGCCTCCCTCTTTTAACATGGACGCAGTGAACATAACGGCGCATGAGCTGCGCAAACACAGTCTCCGTGCCAGCTCAAGTGTCACACACAATGAACACAACGGATGGATGGATGGATGGAGGAATGAATGGATGGATGGATGGATGGAGGCAAACACGGTGCACGGGCCGCCACCGCAGGCCCGTGTTGTAGCTGCCAACAGGGCAGTCCTCGCAAACTGCGCGACGATCCTGGCGCACATGGCAATGAACAAGGAGGTGGGGGCGGGATATGCAAAACAGAACGGGGGCAAAAGATGACGAGGGCAGTAGGCATGGATGGCAAAGGTGTGCAGGCAAGGCATGGCAAAACAGGGCCGCTGCAGCAAACGCAGCCGGCAAATGATCCGACCGGCACAGGCCTTGAAGCAAAAACAGCCGTCAGACGATCCGATCGGCACAGGCCTTGCAGTAAACAGCCAGCCGATGAAGTGGGCCGACACAGGCCTTGAAGTAACACAGCCAGCCGATGAAGTTGGCCAGCCTTTGCCTTTCAGTGGAGGTTGGTGGAGGAAGTGCGGTGGTGCTGGCCACTCAGAAGGCGGGCTCGGACCTACCTGACTATCTCCCTCCCAACCTATCGCCTTTTGTCTGTCTCTGTACCTCCCCACTCTCTTAATTTGTCAAAAACCAATATAGCCCCCACTTATTTTTTTGTTGTTTTTATTTTTATCTTTACTTCCCCACTAGAAATCGTCCCCTAATCCCCCTTTATAGTCTTTGTTCGGCGAACCTATCCTGTCACCTAGCCTACTCCCACCCCTACGTTCCCTTCCTGGAGGGGAATAAGGGTGAGCTAGCGTCCTGTGTCGAGGCCCAACTCAAGCTTCAGGATGGCCTCCTCGGAGTTCAGCGATCTTTACCCAAAGTGGGTCCAGCGGCCCACAACGAGAGCGAAGGGATGGATGGTGCGGAGGGTACACTTCCTATCTACCCGAACCATTAACTCTAAAACTACCCCGGGGCTTTCAACAAGCGCCTCTCGCTTAAACTATCGGTTCGAACAACCAAGATTCCTGTCGCCTGTGTTGGTGTCCTCGCAAATTCGGGCCATGCCCTCCAATTTTCTTCCCGTGCGCTCACACGGTCTCACGGCTGGGATGCGTGGCTCCCTTGGCAGGAACTACCCTCTGCCGATTCCCCGACAATGGCACCCCCGGGCACTACACTGCCTCCGAGCCTACCAGCTCCCTAAACACCAGGGAGTGCCCTCCATGGCGACTCCCCTGAAATGCTCACGTGGCAGGCTGGCTTCCCGGGCCCCTTTCCGAGGGTCACCCATGCCCACGACTGCCCACGCGGCCAATGGCGCCCCGGGCCCCCGCATCATGCGGGCGCACCCGTGCCCACTACGCTATCCCGGCCCCCCATGGGCCCTTGGCCTACCACGGCCGACTAGCCCAGTGCCCGGGGTACCCACTCAGCAATACTCACTGTTCGTAGCCACGCTCCCAGCCAGTCAACAGGGCTCTTGCACCCATCCAAAACAGGTTTCGAGCCTTCTTCCCCACCAACAACAAAACGACCTCCATTTTCCAATTTGTCTAACCCAGCTAACTCACTCTACACTGACCCTGGGGTCCCTTGGGAGGGAATCACTCCTCCCCCAAATCACTCATCGCACCATGCATTCCCCATTCGCTCCATACACACAGGCTCGCTGGCCTCACTCACTCAACATGTACATTTTCCATTCCATTTCACTCCATCGCTGAACTCTGCCATTCTGCTCACTAAATCCCCTAACTACCTCGTGCTCCCACGTCGTCCCTTACACTACAGCACGTTCCTTTTAACACTACGTAGCTAAGCTACATCCCCACAACACATCCACAGTCTGTCTCCGTCTCGAAATATCCCATTTTTTCAACCTAAATCTCACCTAAAATCCCTCTACCTAATCCATTCCACGGGCCCCATGAGGAGTTACCCCTGCCCCATGAAGCCGGTCTGGCTAAGCTAACCCTTCCCCCTAACTAGTTCCATCCTGTGCCCAGGCTAAGGGGATCTTCCACCCCTTGCCCAGGAAACCTGTTCACCCAAAGCGAGGCTTGCCTTTTTTTTCTATTCGCGCAGCACCAGCACGGCAACTCGCAACCTGCGCACCTTGCCCGCAACGTCATGGCGGCCGTTCGCGCTTCGCGCACCTCGTCCCTCCTGGATGGCACCATCCGGCAGGGATTCACCCTCCTGCCGGATTCCAACCACACGTGCAGCCATGACGTCACCCTGCGCATCAAAAAAAAAAAAAAAGCCTCGTGTTTCCCCACACGAACACATGTGCTTTGCCTGTCAGAGCTTCATACAAGCTCGCGTGGAGAACCCGTCCAGTCCAAATGCGTTATCCAGCCTTCGCTTTGTCCGTCCGCGGGATCGGCAACATCCACCGCTGGCGTTTCCGGACCGGGTTTCACTCCCGCAAGCACGCATGTGGCGGCCTCGTGTGCTACATGGCCCGGACCTCGCGCTCACCGCCGTGCAAACCCGGCGCTGTCCCCATTACAACTACGGCCGCTACTCGGCCCTTGTCCCTCTGTCGCCATCGTCTGTCGCACTCTCGCGCTCAAGCTCCCTCGTCACACGAGGCTCACACACCTCGAGATGGCATTCACACCGGGAGACGCGGCTGCATGTTCGCGCATGCCCACAGTCATCTCCCTCACACACATGGTCTCTCTTGCACTCGGCCGTTCACTCACGCACACCATACCACTCACACACGGGCTTCCACTCACACCCGGAGTGCTGGGAGGCACGCACTCTGGCACACTCGCAACCACACCACTCACACACGGGGGCGCACTCACACCTTTCACCACACACACCGGGACATAAGGTCACCTCTTGGGCTCCCGGGGCCTCCATACCCCCAAGCTGCACGTGCACCTGTCCACAGCACTCGCCCCCTCTAACTTGCTTGACACGACCGAACCCACCTGGTCGAGATCAGCGTCTCCCTTCGTTCCCGAAGGAGGCTATCCAGCTGCTTGCACCGGGTCCCCACACGTTCTGCCATCTTGCCCCCATCGTCCTCCACTACCTCCGTGTGTGTGTGTGTGTGTGTGTGTGTGTGTGTGTGTGTGTGTGTGTGTGTGTGTGTGTGTGTGTGTGTGTGTGTGTTCGTCCTCAACCCCATCCTTATCGTGCAGTCTCTCCTCTATATTTTCTGTTTCTTTCTGGCTCCTTTTTCCTTCCCATCTGAGTCGTTCTTCCTCTCTGAGCCCCATTAACTGTTCGTTCTCCCTCCGGAGCTCCTCAATCTCCGCTGACTCCAATCTTGCTCTCTGTTTTAGTTGTTCAATTTCAAACTCACATTGTTCTTCTTTTCTACCCCACAGTTTCTCCTGCTCTTCATTCTCCAATCTCATCGTTTCTTTCAATTGGCTCATTTCCTTCCTGTGTTTCATTTGCTGCTCTCTCATTACTCTTCTTTGTTTCCTCTCCTGTCCTTCCTTCTCCAGTTTTGTGGTTTTCTTAATTTGGTTAATTTCCCTTTTGTGTTTCATTCGCTGTTCTTTGTCTATCTCCTCGCACTCCAGCCTTGCCTTTTCTTCCAATTGGTCAACCTCGGCTTCATGTTCTTTTTGTTTTCTATCCCATTGTGCCTCTCGTTCTTCCCTCTCCAATCTTGTTGTGTCCTTCAATCGCCTGATTTCTCCTTCCTGCTTCAGTTGTTCTTCTCTCATCATCCTCAACTCGTTTTGTAGTTCCCTTTCTTTGTCTTCGTGTTTCTGTAACTCAGAAGCTTTCTTTTCAAATTCCTTTCTCATCTCCACACACTCCAACCTGTTTTTTTTCCTTTTGTCGTTCAGTTTCAAGTTCATACTCTTTTTGTTTTTTATTCCACTGTCTCTCTTGTTCATCATTCTGCAATCTCGTTATTTCCTAGAATAGACCGATTTCTTTCTCCTGTCTCATTCCTTGTTCTTTCAGTACTCTTTCTTGTTCCTCATTCTGCAATCTCGTTATTTCCTTCAATTGGCTGATTTCTTTCTCCTGTCTCATTCCTTGCTCCTTCACTTTCTCCTCATACTCCAACCTTGCTTTGGCTTCAAACTGTTTGATCTGTACAGTGTGGTTCCTCAACATTTCATTTTCCGTTCTCTTCCGTTCCTCTTTTAACATCTTCAGTTCATTTTGTAATCCTCTTTCTTTGTTTTCGTGTTGAAGGATCTCAGAAGTTTTTTTTTCTAATTCCTCCCTCAATTTGCATGCTTCTTCACTCATTTCATCCCTTCTTTCCACCGCTTCCCTCCTCAATTCGTCCCTTTTTTTGCTGTATTCCTTTAGTTTTCTCTGCCATTCCTTTCCCATTCTTATCTCCCCTTCCAGGATTTCTCTTTAAAACTGGCTTGCCCTTACCTCTCGCTTCAGTAGTTCCAATTCCCCATCTTGTTTGCGTTTTTCCTTTTCTAGCTTTGTTTTCCTTTCTCCTTCCTCCCTCATTTCTCCCTGCAGTTCTTCGAACTGTTCTGACTTTTCCAGCGATTCCTCTGTCCTTTCCTCCAGCTGTCCCTCTCCTCTTTTTTTATCTTCCGTTCTAGGCTTTCTCTTTCCTGATTGCCTGTTCTTATCTCTTCCTTCAATTGTTCCAACTCCAAATAGTGTTCACATTTTTTATCTTCCAACTGTATTTCCCTCACTCTCCCCTCTAGTTCTTTGAACCACTTTGCCCCCTCCGATATTTTTTTCCATTAGTAGTTTTACTTCCAAATCGTGCTCCTCTTGTTTCTTTTCGAGCTCGGTTTTCCATTCTTCCTCTAAGCTGTTTCTATCCTGGGAGATACCAATTTGCTCTTCCTCTTTCCTTTTATTCTGTTTACTCGCCTTTTGTAGCAAAAACCCACGCAACCAATGTACTAACGTCGTTTCCTTATGTAGCTTCTCGACTGTGCTGGCCAAGTCCTCTTCCAGTTCCTGTGCATCGGCCAATCGTTGTGCTTCCGTGTGCACATAATCCTCATGAACCCAGTCTGCGTTGGTTAAGTCCTTTTCCAACCCCCGAATTCGTTCCTGTGCCTCGTCCAATTCAATCTGCAATGTACTGCCATCGCCCTGCCTCGCCTGCCATGACCCCGTGGTTTGAAACAGTTGTTGGGAGCACTCGCCTCGTGTCGTGCCGTTCGTAGCGCCATTAATAGCGGCCCGCTCACGCCTCGTGCCACGCTGAAGTGCGGCCACGCCGCCATCTTGTGACTCCGTTTGCCGGCAAAGTCCGTGCTCAGAATATGAGGGTGAGCTCCCCCATGGATTTTAATTAGCGGTGGAGTTATAAAAAGAACCATCCTGGGCCATGGATTCTACATTACTACACATATCTACCCCCGGCACCTGCTCGCCTTGAAACTCCATCTTATTTCTCGGAAGGGATTAAATTTGGCTCGCTCATAATTTGGGGGGAACGGGGGAGGGGGGGTTGCTTCGCACACCCCTGGTCCGATCCCCGTAAATTTAGTTGGAGACCGAGGTGGATTTGAACCCCATACTCCTGTACACCAATGTTACGAATTTCGCCCGCCCGGTGTGCGATCGGCCACGTAACTCAAATCGCGACGCGTCGCCCACCGGAACGGACAATTCAGTCGTCACCCTCTTGGAACTACCGCCAAGTAGCTAGCCACGGGTGGGGGTCTAACCTCACCACAACCCAGTCCGCATTCTACCCGCCCGAAATAGGGTGAATCGCCGAATGTCGATAGACCTAAGTACCCACGCGGGTAGCGTACCGAGGAGTTGTACCACGCCGCAGGTCGACTCCGGACACGAACTGCTTAAGCGGCTCGTTTCGTGCTGCAGGGATAACCGAGCGGAGTTATCGCCGACCTCGACGGTTCAGATTATTTACTGGTTGTCTAAACCCACTACCAATCCCTTACGTGATGCAAGATGGCACTTTCAATGGGGAAAGAGACGATGAACGGGATACATTTCACACAAGCACATTTATTACAAAGCACATATTGCACATACAACACAAGCAAGGAATCATGCAATATACAAGCAACAAATAGAATGCAAAAGCAATACAACCGACTATAATTATTATTTACAAGCACTTACACAGTTTCTACTTGGCAGGACACTGCGCCACAGCATGCATACAAAAACAAAGAAAGACCTCCCTCGCAGGCAAGGGAGTAGACGGGGTCCGTAGACCTTTATGGTCGTGGGCCGTGGATGACCGAAAAGGCCCACGAGACCGAAGGGTCTTACCCGCACCCTCGTGGTGCGACGGTGGGCAGGTCGCGATGTCTCGTCCCCACAGCAACTAGCGTAGCCGCGCCTGATCTCGGGCCTTGCAACGGTGGGCAGGTCGTGACGCCTTCTCCCCACGGCCACTAGGACAGCCGCGCCTGATATCAGGCCTTGCAACGGTGGGTAGGTCGTGACTCCTTCTCCCCACGACCACTAGGACAAGACTTCCACCCGACTGCCCCAAGTCTGTCTACAACGAAGACTTGGACCATGACAGACTTGGACCAAGACCACGACGACCAAGACTTCCACACGACTGCCCCAAGTGTCTGCTATCCGCGCTTTTTTTTCCAGGCGCTCCTCTTGCCCTTTTATTTCTCCTGCGCCTGCCCCGCCCTTCGCAGCGTGTGGGTGGGTGGAGGAACATTCCAGAGAAATTGGGGTGGGAGTTGGTTTCCAACCGTCAAACTTGTTTACCGGAGGAGAAATTGGGGTGGGGCTGGTTTAAAACCATCAAACTTGTTTAACGGAGGAGAAATTGGGGTGCGGCTGGTTTCGTTGCTCCTTTAGTGGCGTTGTGGTGTGGATGGCGTGGTTGTTGAGATGGCGTGGTTGTTGAGATGGCATGGTTGCTCCAAAATAACGACAGGTAAAGAAAAATGGCTAACTCAAAGCGTCACAGCCCAGATGAATCACACATATTCCCTCTAAACAACGGGTGTGGACTAACTACACATGAACTTATCAATATATCTAACCTGAGGAACTTTCTGGTGTATTGCAAATTTCCACAGCCATCACAAGATATATATTGTTGTGGTTGACGAAATTCACAAACCACCATTCAGGTCCCTTAGATGAGATATCTCTGTAAGTATATGTGTAGTTAGGCCCAAACCCGTTGTCTAGAGGGAATAAATGTCATTCATGAGGGCTGCGACTCTTCAGGATAGCCGTTTTTCTTTTACTATCTTTATTTTGGACCAGCCGCCATTATTACCACCACCAACCACGTCTCAACAGCCATCACAACAACAACCACCAACCACAACGCCGCTTCACAACAACAACCACCAACCAGAATGCCGCTTCACCACAACCGCCACGACCTTTACCGTCACAACTCGCCACCATCGCATCACCGTCATCTCGCGCCACTCGTGGGCACCGATGCTGGACTCGTGCGGGGCGCGCACCGAGCAGCGTGTTCAAAAACATCACGGACTTTCCGCAGAAAAACGGATCAAAAACGACTCACGCCCACTTTTGTTCCGTCCAATCGGTGAGCGAGGGGCGGTTTGGCCCCACCTCCAGGGCGTTCGCTATATGCAAATTCATGGATCAAAAAGCATTCACGCCCACTTTTCCTCGGGCCAATGCGGAGCCAGCAAGAGAGGTGAAGGGTCGGAGGCAGAGGGTCAAGGGTAAAAGAGCGAAGCCACGGGGCTTATATAAGTAGGAGTTCAGTTGGAAGTTGAGTAAGAGTTCAGTTGGAAGTTGAGAGTTGAGTGTGCGGAATTCAAGAGAGTCGTCGGTGGAGCTGGAAAGAAGTGGTACTAGTCGGAGTGAAGAGGACGGAGCTGTGGAGAGGTGACGGCGGCGAAGGCGGACGAGGGGGTGCTCGCGTCGGTGCCGGGAGCGGCACAGGGAGAGGCCAGCAACGCGACCGAGGTGGAGGAGGAGACGCTCGCCGCGGGACCCGAGACAGGGTTATATCCTCCTTTCCCCGAGCATCAGCAACCCCCTCCTGTTTCCCCCCGCGCTGAGATAGTGCGACAAAGGGGGCCCCTTTTCCCACCCCTACCAGACACTGTCCGCGAGGCCCGCGGAGTTGAGGCACCACCGCCGCTCCGCGTCTCATCATCAGACGGGTAGGCCCGACACGGTCTCGGCCCCAGGCCCACCTACCCCCCTCATCCTGGAGGGTGGTTCTCTTTTCTTTTGCTTTGGGAATGTGTGTTGTCGGCGCCGTCTGTGAAGTAAAATTGTATAAGTGTTGCCGTGTGCCCGGTAGTCGGATAGATCTGCATTGTTGCATTTGCTTTTTGTGTAATATTGCATTGTCTTCTTCTTTTACATGTGCTTTTGGTGGAATTGTATATGTGTGCTTTCCGTTCATCGCGAAATAAATGTGCTTATTGTTGAACTGTTTTCCCGCTTCGCTTCGTCATTTCTTTCATTGAATCCCCATCTTGCTTCACGTAAAGGGTTGGTCGTGGGCTAAGACGCCCGATAATTAATCGTACCGTCGAGGCCGACGAATAACACCGCTCGGTTATCCCGATAGTACGGAACGGGTCGCTTAAGTGGCCCGTGTCCGAAGTCGACCTGCGGCGAGGTGCGATCGCCCGGTCTACCCTCCGTGTGGGTACTTAGGTAGGTCGAATTTGGCGAGCAACCCTATCCCACGCGGGGGCCGATTGGCACGATCGCGGTGAGACCGAAAGGTCCACCCGTGACTGGTTCCCGGCGTTAGTCCGAGAGGGTCACGACTGGATTGTCCGTCCGGTGGGCGACGTGCCGCGATTCGAGTTACGTGGCCGTCAGCACGCCGGCGGGCGCGAATCTGCAACACTGGTGTCAGGTCGTGCGATATAAACTCATCGCCCTCCTCGCGGCACTGGTATCGGAGAACGGGAAAACGGGCTCTCCTGTCTCCAATTAAATTCACGGGAATCGGTCCAGGGGTGAGAGGAGCGACCCCCGATTCCCTCCAAATTACGAGCGAGCTAAATTAACCCTTTAAGAGAAGCAAGATGGCGTCTCAAGGCGAGCGGGTGCCGGGTGGATTAGGTATGAGTAATAGTAATGTAGAATCCATGGCTCAGGACGAGATCACCGTGCAAGAGAAACCCGTACCAGAAGGTTGGGAAAGGCATCGATGCCGTTCATCTGGTCGGTTTTTTTATTATAACTCCACCACTAAATGTAGTCAGTGGGAGTGGCCAGGGCAGGTGACAATGCGGCAGGTTATGGAACTCGCGCAGAGCATAATTGACGAAATGAAAGAAAGGAACAACGAAATGAAGAGAAATACGCAACAAATGGAAAATAAAAAAAATGGATGGAAACGTACTCGAAGCGAAAAACCAAATGAAAGAAATGCGGGGTGAGATGCAGAGCATGGGCATAGGCCTGCAGGCAGGCATTATGGCAATGGCGAGGAGCGAAACGCGGACCACGGGCGAGAAAATGGCGCTGCCACGTGCTGGGACGAACGAGCTGGGGGGGGAGTGCAACGGCTGTCAGGCCCGCGGTCGGGGCGGGCGAGAAAATAATTCGGGAGACGTGTAAGACGAGACACGAGGTAAAGAAGGTATTAGAAAAATTAAAAGAAAGCCAGGAGGAGACGGAGGAGGGATTGAAGGTCGAAACGGTGGAGTGTGAGAAAAGACTTCAAGACATGACGAAGAGAGTTGATAAGCTGGGACTGGAGGGAAAAACGGAGACAGAGGAACTGGGAAGACGGGTAGAAAACCACAAGCGCAAGCCGGAAGAACAGTTAGAAGCCAAAGCAAAGTCTGAGTGTGCGGAGATGAGAAAGGAATTGGAAAAGAAAGTTTCTGAGTTACAGAAACACCAAAACAAAGAGAGGGAACTACAAAACGAACTGAGAGTGTTAAAAGAGGAAAGGAAGAGAACGGAAAATGAAACTTTAAGAAACCACACTGTACAGATCGAACAGCTGGAAGCGAAGGCCAGACTAAAGAATGAGGAACAAGAAAGAGTAATGAAGGAAGAACGAATGAGACAGGAGAAAGAAATCAGTCAGTTGAAAGAAATGACGAGATTGCAGAAGGAGGAACAAGAAAGACAGTGGAATAGAAAACTGAAAGAGTATGAATTTGAAACTGAACGACAAAAGGAAAAAAATAGGTTTGAATACGAGGAGAAAGTAAAGGAGCAAGGAATGAAGCAGGAAGGAGAAATCAGGAGATTGAAGGACACGAGATTGGAGAGGGAAGAACGAGAGGAACAATGGAATAGAAAACAAAAAGAACATGAATCTGAGGTTGACCAATTGAAAGAAAAGCTGAGGCTGGAGTACGAGGAGATAGACAAAGAACAGCGAATGAAACACAAACAGGAGATTAACCCAATGAAGAAAACCATGAAACTGGAGAAGGAAGGACAGGAGAGGAAACGAGGAAGAGTAATGAGACAGCAGCAAATGAAACACAAAAAGGAGATTAACCAAATGAAGCAAACCATGAAACTGGAGAAGGAAGGACAGGAGAGGAAACGAGGAAGAGTAGTGAGAGAACAGCGAATGAAACACAAGAAGGAAATGAGCCAATTGAAAGAAACGATGAGATTGGAAAACAAAGAGCAGGAGGAACAGTGGGAGAGAAAACAACAACTATACGAGTGTGAAATTGAACAACTAAAACGGAGGGAGAACGAACAGCTAATGGGGCTCAGAGAGAAAGAACGACTCAGATGGGAAAGGAAAAGGAACCAGGAAGAGACAGAAAAAAGGAACCAGGAGAGAAAATGTATAGAGACACGGGAGACAGAAAAAATAGAGGAGAGACTGCATGATAATGACGGGTTTAGAGACGCACACACACACACACAGAGGTAGTGGAGGACGATGAGGTTGAGCTCGCGGAGCGTGTAGGGACCCGGTGCGAGCAGCGGGATAGCAGACTCCAGGAACGAGGGGAGGGAGTATGCCCCCTTGAGGCGAGTCACGACCAGGTGGGTTCGGTCGTGCTTTGTGAGGTCGAGGGGAGGAGTGCTGTGGACAGGTGCACGGAGAGCTTGGGGGGTATAGAGGCCCCGGAGACTCTTGTGGGGACACGAATCCCCAGTGTGGTTGTCCCGGTGTGTGTGGTGCAAGGTGTGAGTGCGTCCCCGTGTGTGGAAGCGACCCCGTGTGTGAGTGGTGTGGTGGCGATGGTGCCAGAGTACGTGCTTCCCAGCACGCCGTGTGTGGATGAGGCACCGTGTGTGGAAGAGGCCGTGTGTGTGGATGAAACGGCCAGTGTGGATGAGGCACCGCGGGTGAGTGCCCCCGCGTGTGTGAGGCACAGTGTGTGGATGAAACACCGCGGTTGAGTGCCCCCGCGTGTGTGAGTGAGGCACGGTGTATGAGTGAGGAACCGTGTGTGAGTGTCGCCGTGTGTGTGAGTGAGGCACCGTGGGTGAGTTCCCCCGCGTGTGTGGGTGAGGCACCGTGTGTGAGTGAGGCCGTGTGTGTGGATGAAACGGCCAGTGTGGATGAGGCACCGCGGTTGAGTGCCCCCGCGTGTATGAGTGAGGCACGGTGTGTGGATGAGGCACCGCGGATGAGTGCCCCCGCGTGTGTGAGTAGTATGGTTTGTGTGAGTAGTGAGGCACGCGTGAGTGAACGGCCGAGTGCAAGGGAGACCGTGTGTGTGAGAGAGCGGTATGTGAGGGAGATGTCGGTTGGCATGCGGGAGCACGCAGCCGCGTCTCCCGGTGTGAATGTAATGGTGAGGTGTGTGAGCGTCGTAACACGCGGGAGTGCGTGTGTGGAATGGAGGCGACGACGGCGACAGAAGAAAGAAAGCCGAGTAGCGGCTGTAGTTGTTTCGGGGACCGTGCCGGGTTCACCCAGCAGTGAGCACGAGGTCCGTGCTGTGCAACGCACGAGACCCCCACGTGCTCGCTTGCGAGAGTGAAGTCCCGGTCCGGAAACGAGCGCGGTGAATGTTGCCGATCCCGCGACGGACAAAGTTTAGGCAGGATAACGGATTTGGACCGGTCGGGTTCTCCACGCGATCGTGTGTGTTAAGCTCCAACGGGAAAAGCACATGTGTTCGCGTGGGGAACCCCTCGAGACGTGGGGCTTGTGTTTTTTTTATGCGCACGGTGACGTCATGGCTGCACGTGGGGTTGGAATCCGGCAGGAGGGGTATACCTGCCAGATGGTACCGTCCAAGGAGGGACGAGGTACACGTGCAGCTGCATGACGTCACGGGCAGGTGTAAAGTGCGCGAGCTGTGAGTTTCCGCGCTGGTGCTGCGCATGTAAAGGAAAAAAAAAAAAAAAAAGAAAAAAAAAAAAAAGCAAGCCTCACTTTCGGGTGCACAGGATTCCTGGGCAAGGGGTGGAAGACCCCCTTACCAGGGCACAGGATGGAAACTAGTTAGGGGGAAGGGTTAGCTTAGCTAGACCGACTTCATGGGGCAGGGGTAAGTCCTCATGGAGTCCGTGGAATGGATGAGTTAGAGGGATTTAGTGAGCTTTAGGTTGGGAAATAAAATGATTTATTTGGAGACAGTGACAGACTTGTGGATGTGTAGTGGGGACGTAGCTTAGCTACGGAGGTTAAATGGAACGTGCTGTAGTTTAAGGGACGACGTGGGAGCACGAGTTAGTTAGGGGATGCAGATAGAAGGATGGCAGAGTTCAGCGGTGTGTGTGTTGAAGAGTTGTGAGGTGAGTACATGATGAGTGAGTGAGGCCAGCGGGTCTGTGTTAATGGAGCGAGTCTGGAATGCATGGTGCGATGAGTGATTGGGGGGAGGAGTGACTCCCGCCCAAGGGACCCCCGGGGGTCAGTGCAGAGTGAGTTAGCTGGGTTAGTCAAATTAACAAAAATGGAGGTCGTTTTGCTGTTGGTGGGAATGTAGGCTCGAAACCCATTTGGAGGGGTGCAGGAGCCCTGTTGACGGGCTGGGAGCGTGGCTGCGAAAGGTGAGTATCGCTGAGTGGGTACCCCGGGCACCAGGCTAGTCGGCCGTGGTAGGCCAAGGGCCCATGGGGGGCCGGGATAGCGTAGTGGGCACGGGTGTGCCTGCTTGGTGCGGGGGCCCGGGGCGCCATTAGCCGCGTGGGCAGTGTTGTGGGCACGGGTGACCCTCGGAAAGGGGCCTGGGAAGCCAGCCTGCCACATGTGCGTTTCAGGGGAGGTGCCATGGGGGGCACTCCCCGGTGTTAGGGAGCTGGTAGGCTCGGGGGCAGTGTAGTGCCTGGGGGTGCCATCGTCGGAGAATCGGCAGAGGGTCGTGCCTGCCAAAGGGAGCCACGTGTCCCAGCCATGAGACCGTGTGAGGGCACGGAGAGAAAATTGGGGGGCGAGGCCCGAAATTGTAAGGACACCAACACAGGCGACGGGAATCTGGGTTGTTAGAACCAATAGTTTAAGCGAGAGGCGCTTGTTGAAAGCCCCGGGGTAGTTTAACAGTTAAATGGTTAGGGTAGATAGGAAGTGTACCCCTCCGCACCATCCATCCCCTCGCTCTCGTTGTGGGCCGCTGGACCCACTTTGGGTTAGATCGCTGAACTCTGGGGAGGCCATTCTGAGGCTTCGTTGGGCCTCGACACAGGACGTTAGCTCTCCCTTATTCCCCTCCGGGAAGGGAACGTAGGGGTTGGGAGTAGGCTCGGTGACAGGATAGGTTAGCCGAACAAAGACGATAAAGGGGGTTAGGGGACGATTTATAGTGGGGAAGTAAGAAAAAAAAAAGTTGGGGCTAAATTGGGGTTTGACAAATTAAGGGAGTGGGTATAGACAGTGACAGGCAAAGGCGATAGGTTGGGAGGGAGACAGGTAGGTAGGTCCGAGCCCGCCTTCTGAGTGGCCAGCACCACCGCACTCCCTCCACCAACCTCCACTGAACGGCAAAGGCTGGCCAGCTTTATCTGCTGGCTGTTGTTTCGCTGCAAGGCCTGTGCAATTGGCTGGCCGTGTTTTGCTGCAAGGCCTGTGCCGGCCACTTCATCTGCTGGCTGTGTTGCTGCAAGGCCTGTGCCGGCTCACTTCATCTGCCGGCTGGCTGTTTTTCTTCAAGGCCTGTGCCGGCCAGTTCGTCTGCCGGCTGTGTTTGCCTGCAGTGGCCTTCTTCTGCGGGCTGTGTTTGCCTGCAGCGGCCTTCTTCTGCGGGCTGTGTTTGCCTGCTGCCTTTGCCATGCCATGTCCACTGCCCCTGTTCATCAGCCCCCGTTCAATTTTGCGTTGCCCCCCCCTGTTCATTGCCATGTGCGCCAGGATCAAGGCAACAGTTTGCAAGCTGCAAGAACTGCCCTGTTGGCAGCTACAACACGGGCCTGCAGTGGCGGCCCGTGCACCGTGTTTGCGTTCAGTTCAAACCATTCATCCATCCATTCGTTGTGCTCATTGCGTGTGCCACTTGAGCTGGCACGGAGACTACGTTTGTGCAGCCCATGCACCGTTGTGGTTCACTGCGTTCAGTTCAAAAGGGAAGGCCTTGGACTGCGTGTGAGCAGCCGGCCAGGTTCCCTGTCACCTGCATTGTTTTGAGTCAGAGACTGCATGCGAGCAGCCTGGCTCCCTGCTAACTGCTTTCTTTTTGCAGAGTTCATTGATCCTGGGCCATGGTTTAGTGTAAAATTTGTAAGTTAAGGTTAAGATGTACTGTAAATATGAGTGCGCCCCCGGCATGTTTGTCTTAGCACCGGCAATTTTATTTAAGTCGTCCGTGTGAGTGAGTTTGTTTGGGTAGTTACGCAGCCCTCAGGTTATTTATTTTGGGGACACGAATACCATGAATGTCGCACTCAGGGATCCGTAGGTAAAATGTACTAGGGGAAAACTACACATGATGGCACACGAAAATTTGACGACTCGGGACGAGTCTGTAAAAAGGGGAGGGGGTAGGGTTGTGGTTGACGAAATTCACAAACCACCATTCAGGTCCCTTAGGTGAGATATCTCTGTAAGTATATGTGTAGTTAGGCCCAAACCCGTTGTCTAGAGGGAATAAATGTCATTCATGAGGGCTGCGACTCTTCAGGATAGCCGTTTTTCTTTTACTATCTTTATTTTGGACCAGCCGCCATTATTACCACCACCAACCACGTCTCAACAGCCATCACAACAACCACCAACCACAACGCCGCTTAACAACAACCACCAACCAGAATGCCGCTTCACCACAACCGCCACGACCTTTACCGTCACAACTCGCCACCATCGCATCACCGTCATCTCGCGCCACTCGTGGGCACCGATGCTGGACTCGTGCGGGGCGCGCACCGAGCAGCGTGTTCAAAAACATCACGGACTTTCCGCAGAAAAACGGATCAAAAACGACTCACGCCCACTTTTGTTCCGTCCAATCGGTGAGCGAGGGGCGGTTTGGCCCCGCCTCCAGGGCGTTGGAGGGCGGTCGCTATATGCAAATTCATGGATCAAAAAGCATTCACGCCCACTTTTCCTCGGGCCAATGGGGAGCCAGCAAGAGAGGTGAAGGGTCGGAGGCAGAGGGTCAAGGGTAAAAGAGCGAAGCCACGGGGCTTATATAAGTAGGAGTTCAGTTGGAAGTTGAGTAGGAGTTCAGTTGGAAGTTGAGAGTTGAGTGTGCGGAATTCAAGAGAGTCGTCGGTGGAGCTGGAAAGAAGTGGTACTAGTCGGAGTGAAGAGGACGGAGCTGTGGAGAGGTGACGGCGGCGAAGGCAGACGAGGGGGTGCTCGCGTCGGTGCCGGGAGCGGCACAGGGAGAGGCCAGCAACGCGACCGAGGTGGAGGAGGAGACGCTCTCCGCGGGACCCGAGACAGGGTTATATCCTCCTTTCCCCGAGCATCAGCAACCCCCTCCTGTTTCCCCCCGCGCTGAGATAGTGCGACAAAGGGGGCCCCTTTTCCCACCCCCTACCAGACACTGTCCGTGAGGCCCGCGGAGTTGAGGCACCACCGCCGCTCCGCGTCTCATCATCAGACGGGTAGGCCCGACACGGTCTCGGCCCCAGGCCCGCCTACCCCCCTCATCCTGGAGGGTGGTTCTCTTTTCTTTTGCTTTGGGAATGTGTGTTGTCGGCGCCGTCTGTGAAGTAAAATTGTATAAGTGTTGCCGTGTGCCCGGTAGTCGGATAGATCTGCATTGTTGCATTTGCTTTTTGTGTAATATTGCATTGTCTTCTTCTTTTACATGTGCTTTTGGTGGAATTGTATATGTGTGCTTTCCGTTCATCGCGAAATAAATGTGCTTATTGTTGAACTGTTTTCCCGCTTCGCTTCGTCATTTCTTTCATTGAATCCCCATCTTGCTTCACGTAAAGGGTTGGTCGTGGGCTAAGACGCCCGATAATTAATCGAACCGTCGAGGCCGACGAATAACACCGCTCGGTTATCCCGATAGTACGGAACGGGTCGCTTAAGTGGCCCGTGTCCGAAGTCGACCTGCGGCGAGGTGCGATCGCCCGGTCTACCCTCCGTGTGGGTGCTTAGGTAGGTCGAATTTGGCGAGCAACCCTATCCCACGCGGGGGCCGATTGGCACGATCGCGGTGAGACCGAAAGGTCCACCCATGACTGGTTCCCGGCGTTAGTCCGAGAGGGTCACGACTGGATTGTCCGTCCGGTGGGCGACGTGCCGCGATTCGAGTTACGTGGCCGTTCGCACGCCGGCGGGCGCGAATCCGCAACAATATATATAGTATTGCATCATTTGCGAAAAATTATTCTGCCTATTGTGTCTATTGATTTTTAAGTGTACATTTTTTGTATAACCATCATCAAATTAAGTTATAAATGAGCTCTTCTCAGTTTTTGCATATTTAGCAGTAAGCATGGCGACTGAAGATCGAAAGGAGTTCCGAAAATACTGTTGTAATCCGTTCAGCTGCCATAAAAAGAAACAACGAAAAGATCTTCGCAATGTGTCAAATATGTTGATGAAATTTTCTTCAAAGGTGAAAAAAAACTTTGTCATTATTGGAGACTTCTAAGAGAACTATTCGTTTGTCGTACAGGATGCGGCCCAAGGATTCCATTGGAACTGCTCTCAAGCAACAATTCACCCCTGGGTTTACTATTTCAAATCGGACGATGGCAAATTAAACCACGATTCGTTCACGATTATATCAGAATGCAATACTCACGACGTAGTCTCAGTCCACCTCTTCCAAAGAATGCTCATTGAACAATTGAAATCTAGCTTTGGAAATGTAAAGAAACTTTATTATTTCTCAGACGGTTGCGCTGGCCAATACAAGACTTGCAAAGCCTTCATGAACATATGTCGTCACAAATCAGAGTATGGTATTGATGCAGAATGGCATTTTTTGCCACAAGTCATGACAAGGGCCCTTCAGATGGCGTGGGAGGTACAGTCAAACGAGAAGCAACACGTGAGGGCCTGCGTAGACCTTACGACAGTCAAATTATTTCTCCAAAAGATCTTTTCGCCTTTGCTGAAAATGGTTTGAATGAAATGAAGTTCGGTTACGGGATCCAAGAGGCGTATGAGGAGAAGAACGAATTCTGGAAGAAAGGTTAAAAACGGCCAAAACCATAGCTGGAACTCAAAAACTTCCTGCTTTCATCCCTATTTCTGAAACTGCTCTTCAAGTACGCTAATTCAGCCTGAGCGAGGAACACTGTATCGAGTCAGCTATTTCAAAATCGACACCAACTTTTAATGGGAAACTCTCAGGTTATGTCACAGTGCACTATGATGGAAAATGGTGGCTTGCCTGCATCATGGAAGCCTTTCAGGACACTCATGAAGTGAAAGTGAATTTTCTTCATCCAAACGGGCCCGCAAATAGTTTCTTTTTTCTGACATTGAAGATCACTGCATTTTAGACATTTCTGATATACTTCTTTCCGTAGAACCAAAAACTGCTACAGGTAGAACCTACACAATCAGTAAAAAAGAAACACAGCCGTCAAATAAAACATTGGTTGGCAAAAAATCTTGACTATAATATGCAAGGAAAAACGCTTACTCATAATAGTATCGCTTCCAGTTCCTGCATGTGCATGTGGAATATTTACGTACAATATACTGATATAATGTATTGGAAATCTTGTGTTCAAATATTGTGCTATGTATTGTGGCGTATTGTGTGTCCAGCACCCGAGTCCCCGAATAATAAAACCATCATCACACTTGAACCCATTGAGGTCCCATTTTCATTTATACTGAGGTGTTGGAGTACATGAAGGGGTATTCTCACACGAATAAAATCGGGATAATCGGTTTGGCTGGGAGGTGGGGGCCCAAGGTTAAAGGGCGACCCAAACTATAACTTTTTGAATTACCGTTTGAGTGATTTTACTTTACGCGATTCGAAAGATCTCGCTTTTACGAGCATTTTGATACCAAGATCATCCAAATCGGACCACAACCTGTGATATGGCCTCTGGAAGACTGTGGGGCAGCTGGGGGCACCCAAATTTGGGGGGCCCCTAAAATGAGCCCCGATGGGTCTGAAAATTGACAGATAATGTTTTACCGTTGATACAAACACTTGCACAAAAAAAAGAGTGAAATCTGAGACGACGTGTCACAATTTCGCTGAAAAATGTGTACACTTGACATGGAACGCCCCAATATAGCTTACGTGAGATGCGAGAGTGAACAATGAAAATGGACATGCGTGTGGACTCGCACGCTATATACAGGTTACATGTGCTATAGGAGGCAAATCATCAGACGTAGTCGTCGTTTACACAACATGTTAGAGCACACATTGT
>NC_140972.1:92422659-92427659 GCF_056783735.1 Eptatretus burgeri | reverse complement strand
TATGGAAACACAAACGCTGTTCACCAAAGGCTTCACTTGGGGAAATAAATAAAAACACAAAACCGTTTATCCCGGAGAAAAGCGGAAATGACGTATTTATGGAGGCTGTCACCGAGGTAGTTGTTGTTTTATGGGTGTTATTATTTTATATTTTATATACAGTATTACATATCATATATATATATATATATGTATATATTTCTAAGATATATAATATATAATATATTATATCTTTTGTATTTTGTATTTTATATTTTATATACAGTATTATATATCATATATATATATATATATATATATATATATATATATATATATATATATATATATATATATATATATATATATATATATACATATATACAGTATGTATATATACTGCATATGTATATATTGATAAGATATATAATATATAATATATTTTATATTCTGTATTTTGCATTTTGTATTTTGCTATATCATGATCTTTGCAGAGCGTTGATGCAAACGAAGCAGTTTCTTGGCACGTTATATTAGGTGGTTTGCCATTGCCTTCTCAGCGTTGTTTGTCCGTGCTCTATCTTTTTAAATGTTGAGCGTTAAGCAAGGAAACCGCACGAACCATTAAAACAACTTCAGTATCACTCAGCCGGTACACACTCGCATCTACAGTGATATATTGTCACGTGCCTGTCGGCCGGGTCACGAGTGGCCTCTCTCGGACCCACTTCCTGACCTTTGACCCTCAAACCGCCGAGCCACAGACAGGTTGCTAAGCAACCACCGACACCATCTGAGATGGTTAAATCTGGTCGGGTCCCCGCGTCCAAATCCCGCGTTACCTCCCTGGTGAATGAACCCCCCCGGATGGGGAACCGCGCTCTCGACTCCTCACCCTTATTTATCAATTCGGTTTGGCCGAGCATAACCGGAAGTGGGGTGTCGGCTGGTGCTCGTCAGGCCAGAGCGGCCCAGTGCGGGTACAACAACCATCTACTTAATTCTAATGACACATTATGTCGAACCAATGGAGAAAAGAGACTCGCGGACAAGTTTGAAAATAATTCTCTGTTGAAAAGCACATATTTACGGAAGATTTCAGTGTAACACATGAAACCGTCTCAGCCTCTGGCACTCGTAAGGCCCCTTATACAGTCAACCTTGTTATTAACAAGACGAAGGCACCTCATACATCCTGGAAATTATACAAGACGACGGAAAGAGGAAGAAGTCGGGGAATATTGGCAACCCCTTTCTCAGCCACACGTGAGCCGGCTGACCCACATGGGTCCCATCGAGGTGTAGATGCAGGTGAGTGAGAGGTGCAGGTGAGATTTTATTTATTCGAATGCAGCCTGCAGCTGCTTTGGCTGCATCGTTTTTTGGGGGCGTGGATTTGCCGCTGTTACCAGCAAGCTGGCACTCATTTTGCCGACCTCGGAAGGATGACAAGCCGAGTCAACCTCACCTGGTATTAATTCAACGGCTCGACAGGGGCTTGAACTCAAGATCCAAGAAACTTAAGCCAAGCACATTAACTGTTAAGCCAACACCCCCCACCAAGACCCCCCTCCCCCTGCAAAGATAAAAACACCCCTATACATTAATTGGGGTCACGCTAATCCGATGTAGCAAATGTGGAGGTAATTGGCCCACAACTGTAGGAGGAGTAGCCCGACAAACACACAAACACACACCAGTATGTGAATTGTAGTAAGGATGAACCTGCACAGCTGCACTGACCTCAGCACAATCAACCCCAGACCTATTGTCATCACCACGTTAATGGCACGGCATTGGAGGATAAAACAAGGGATGTGGAGGCGGTTGGAATCACCAGCTCGGTTCAACGATGTTGTTTGCAACACCAGCTGGCCAGGCGTTGCCGATATTCACTCTTTGATAACTTGCTTACAGGAAGGAAAATGTTGCGATCCAAACTGTGGTGCAACAACCACGAGAACTCTCTCATTGCAGTTTTACATGTCAACAGCAAACAATGTTAAGGGGTGGAGATGATGGGTGAGGTTGATTCAAAATAAAAACCATGTAGACCGTGGAAATGGGCAATAGGTCCACGGTTTCCATTTTGGTGGAATCAAATCCGATGTATGCCTGGTGGAGGTTTAATTGTTCGGGTGGTGGGCTTGGGAACCTTGGGTCCTGAGTTCAAATCCCGCTCAGCTCTTGAATTAATACCAGGTGGGGTTGACTCGGCCTGTCATCCTTCCGAGGTCGGAAAAATGAGTGCCAGCTTGCTGGTATCCTGTGTCGGAGTGGTGACCCATCCAGGATTGTGTCCACGAGCCAAGGAGACTGCTTAGGCAGCACCAACACTCTGCACAGAGTATGGTCCCAATCTCCTCTCCTAAAGCTGACGGTGCTATCCTTGTATGTCCATGATTAGTGTAGATATCAGAGGCAAAGCAGCACGGACAGGAGAACAGGTTTCATGACTCAGGAAAAAACATTGACGAAACTCCGGAGCTCTCTCAATTCCTCACCGACAAAGCCCACCACCATTTTCGACTGGTTGATATGTATACATATACATATACATATATATATATATATATATATATATATATATATATATATATATATATATATATATACAGTGCCTAGAGAAAGTCGACACCCCCTTTCAAATTTTTCACCCTTTGTTGCCTTATAGCCTGTAATTAAATTTCATTCAATCAGACTTTTTCAACTCTCATTTACACATCATAACCCACAACTTCCAAGAGACAAATTCCAGAAATTTAATTAAAAATACAAAACTAGAACCCCCCCCCCCCCAGATGTAGTCGGTGGTACCCATGTTGTTCTCAACAGGGCTGATCACAATTTGGCACTTGATGTCTTGATTGTTTCAGATCTCGATGTTGACGTCCTTGCAGGAAATCAAAATGACACTTCCATTCGACCTGCATGGAATCCCATTTGCAGCGGTGATCACGATCGGTGCATGTATCGGGATCCATCCCCTAAGACAGGCGGGGTCTCTTCAATCCGCTGCACACAAGTTGGTCTGCGCTCCCCAGCGACGACAACCACGCCATGGGCTGGCGAGTTCCTTGAAATTCCCCTTTCAGATATCCCTGGCACCATGATGTGTTCCGACGTCGTCATTGAGCCCAGTCTGAGATCCCTTGATACACGAGACTCGTCTCTCATGCAGGTGTGGCCTCAACTCGACATCGTGCATAGTGCGTTGTAGCCGCGTTCACATTCCGAACTGAACTACAATTCCCATGACTATCAAGCGATATTCCCATTTCGGCATCGCTCATGCTTCCCTCTCATCCCTGAGGTTGCAAGCACCCCTCCAGTGTTGCCTCAGTGTGCATCGCCACCTTCACTTCGCGCCTTTGGTGATACCATCCACATTGATCCTGAAAACATCCATGGTGACATTTGCCTCCCTCCATTTGTGAGTTCTCAACTGTTTTTGACACGAAAAATCATCGGTTCCAATGGCGCTGTCGGGAACATTTGTGCCATCGTCAATATGGGTCCAACTAAACCCCCACAGTGCAGGGGTCGTCTCCTCCAGTATGACTGATCACGCCTCATCGACCTGCAGGCCAAGTTTGATGAGTTGGAAGTTGTTGCATGTTCGTTAAACCTGAAGATGCCGATGTCTGTGTGGAGTACGTTAACCCCACAGTCCTCATCGACAAGCCCGGTGGTGGATCCCAACTTGCCACTGAGTTCACGGATGTTGGTCGCTACAACAAACTGCAACCAAGCTGTTAGGGTTTTTAATTATGCCTTGCGTGGAGTTCACTCTCCGCACGATTTCAGGGTGGTCCTACATCATCATATCTGACTTGTCTTCGGTCTTCCTTCAGATACCACTCGCGAAGCATTCGGTGGAATATTGTGGTGTTGTCACCCCATTCCGTGGGATTCGTGTTTATTCCCGGTCTGCCATGGGCATGCCAGACTCCAAGACTGCATTGGAGGAGCTGATGTGTCGCGTTCCTGGAGACTTCCTCAAGGCTGGCTCTTTTGAAAAAATAGCAGATCACTTATTCTGTGGCACAGATTCACATGAGGAACTACTGAATGTTTGTTCCGCTGTGCTTCATGTCCTTGATAAAAGTGACCTTCAACTGTCAGCCACAAAAACAAGCTCCGCGACTATCCTCGGATGGGTATGGTCTTTGGGTCATTTGGGTGCGAGTCCTCATCAAGTTGCCACTCGAAGTTCCTGCCATCCACCTACCACTGTGAAAGGCCTTCAGTCCTTTGTTGGCACTTACAAGCAGCTGCCTTGTTGTCCCTCTTGGACGATGCTTGTGTTGGCCAGCCCTCACAGGACCGTGTGCCACGGTCCGACGAATTAACTGCTACTTTCATGAAAGCTCAGGCAGTCCTTCAGTCACATCGCACAATAACCTCACCAAAAGTGTCAGACCAGTAGTGAATTGTTACTAATGGATCTACCACACGAGCCGGCATTGGCGCCACAGTGTACGTGGTACGCAACAGAAAACCTCTGCTCGCTCGCCGGCATTGGATCAGTCGACCCTGGTCCTGCATTTGCCAGCATCGCGAAAAGCGACCACCTTTCACACCTCACAATCACCCTTGAAGTAGGTCAAGTGAAAACTCCCAACAAAAACCCAGTAGCTGAACATGCTATCAGTGAATAGCGATCCGAACGAAAACGTGAGGACCCGTCTGGTGACCCTGTTTCACCTGTCTCCCTCAGTACAGTGTGTTCCTGCTTAAATTCCAGGCTGCGTCAGTGCGGTTTGTCCTCCTACGAAATGCTCTACCAGAGGGACCAATGAAACAACACCACCATTCCTCTTGATGACTTGGATTTCATCAACAGTCAACGCATCGCCCGACTTGGAACCAAAAATACAGTGAATGCACCAAAGCACACACTGGTGTAACCCTGCCCTACCCCACAATAACAGTTGGTGATATTGTCTACATCGCTCATGACCATGATAAGACTTGTGCAAGACCCCACTACCTCATCACGTCGATCATCCATGGTGTCA
>NC_140972.1:92172659-92417659 GCF_056783735.1 Eptatretus burgeri | reverse complement strand
TGTTCAGGCCTCGAGTATGTTGCTTCTACACTGCCTGGGTTTTTCCCGGTAGTGATCGAGTAATGTGTATTGTCAAGATCGGTAATTCATACAAAACTATAAGGTCAACATTCTCCAATTTCTCATGCAGGAAATATTTAAATACGGATTTCATTGAATTTCTCCGGCAACATCGAGTACTACAGGTAATACCCTATAAAGGTGTATACACGTAATAAACATCCGTAAAATAGGGGAATCTGAGATTAACAAGGAATAATATATTGTCATTCGTCGGAATATTTTGGAATGATTGTGAAGACTTTATAATTCGTGGAATTTGAGTAGCTGAGGATTCAAAATCCTATCACAGTATTCTGATTAATGAGAATAAGGCAGATTAATTGCGACAATCACAGTTGGTAACAGATAAGAATGTAATGAAAGAGTTCTCGTGGTTGTTGCATTGCAGTTTTGATTTCAACAGTTTACTTTGGACATGTTATCAATGAGATTCGAGTATCAGCCGATCAGCAACACCTGGTCAGTTAACACACTGACGTCAGGTGTAGTTCCAAGCTCCGCTACCAGGTGGGTACCCTGAGTACTGTTGATGTGTGATCACTTCCGGTTAATGGGCTGCTGTTTGGATCAGTTCATCTTTGTATCATAATATATACTAGATGACCCGTCAACCCGTTGGGTTCCCATTGTGACAGCGGTGATAAAAAAATCATTTCAACAACAAAAAAGAAAAAAAAAGATAGCTCCGGCGAACTATACCGCTAAGGTTGTTTGCATTAATCAAATTCTCCCGAAGAGTATTTGACTGAATCGGGAATTGATTTTTTAAATAATTTTCTCGTTGCCCGATTTGAACGAAACTTAATACTGCACACTGCAGGAGACTGCACACTGAAGACACTAATACTGCACACTGTGAGTAAGGTGGCCCTAAAATTCTTGCGCTATTGTGTACAGTTTGGCTGTATTTTGGGAACATAAATACATACATACACACATACAAGATGAGAGTTTTAGTAATATATAGATTTTTACCAAGTTTGGTCAAAATGCAATTATTGGTTTACAAGTTAGCTCGGTAACAATTTTTACTAAACATGACCTTTGACCCCTTGACTCCAAAATCTAATGAGTTGATTTTTACATCATTATACAGTACATACTTGTACCAAGTTTGGCTTAGATCCCTTCAGCCATTCTGAAGTTAGCGCGGTAATGAAAACCTATCATGGACGGACGCATGGATGGACAACCAGAAAACATAATGCTTCGGGTGATGGGTTAAATCAGGTCGGAACCCGAACCCTTACTGACCATAACCCAAACTAACCCGCACTCCATTCACCACTCATGATGTTTCTCAAGCCATTACCAAATTCAATCCATGAACCGATTCATCCTGTTTCTCGATTCACTTCTTCTCCATAGTTCCCAGATTCCTACCCGATTCAACTCGTATTAAGGTTTTTTTGTAATGGTACAATCCACAACTCCCTCTTTTTTAATGGTTTGAATCGGGTAAAGAGTGCTAACTTCACGGATGGTGAATTCAATCTGAGTTCAGATGACTGGGTTGACTTTTGCGAGTGACTGGAGTAACATTCCGTTGCCAACGGAATAGATGGTGCTGATGGTAATAACACCTTGAAGACGTACTATTCTGCTGACAGCACGTGGGTCCCAGACCTCCAGCTTGATGAAAAATCTTCGATCACCAGCAAAACCTCGCGACAAGTCATACGCAGTACTGGTTAAGTTGGTACAGAGGCACGACAAACCCAAGCAGCCGAGGTACAAGTTCTGTACACACCAAAGAATGAGGACCAGTCGGCGAGTGAGTTTGAAGTTGATCACAGACATCTGGCCGAACACCGAGTGTCAGGGCCAGATTTCGGCATGGGCAAGCTGGGCAGTTGCCCAGGGGCCTCCATAACCAGGGGGCCTCCACATATTTCATGAAAAAAAAAATTGCAAGGAAAAATGTATTTGTGAGTGACTGAATGGTAGTTGGTGGTTAGTGGAACAGATACAAGATATTCATCAATAACAGATATAAGATAATCATCTTATCTCATTCTCAATTTTATATAGAAGTTCAGATTCTTTGTTCTTGAAAAATATACTTTATGGATGACTGTAAATATGTCTTGTCACCTTTTTTGTATTCTAAGGTAGGGTGGGCCTCCACTACTGAAGGCTGCCCAGGGGCCACCACATGTCTAAATCCGGCCCTGCCGAGTGTGGTGCAAGACGACTGGAATAAGATGCTGAGAGACCATTAAACTCGTCCACAACGAATAGATGATGAGCTGTGCAAGCCATAACAACATCCTACTGTCAGTCAGTCAGTTAGTTAGTGGGTCCATCAACTTTTTTTTTTTTCGCCTTTTTCCCTGCTCCTCCGAGACGTGGCCAAATGGATCATTTTGAAACTTGGCATGATGAAGAAAAACTAATGGAGTCCTTTTAAATTTCCATCTAGGTGGTGAGATAAATCACTAATTAACGCAAAATGTAATCTACGTTTGTTTGTCCATCACATCTTGTGAGATTCCATCATTTTATGAGATTGTGAATTCAATAAAAACGATGTTTATTAATTTCGTTAATGCCCTCTTGCTTCGAGGAATGGGAAAGGGCGAGGGGAGAACAGAGAATTGGTGTGGGTAGAGAGGGGAGAGTCTTTTTAGTCATTTACCATGTTAGTCCTGTTAAGACCCTTTCAGCACTTTAGACCGTCTCGACCAGTTAGACCCCTTGGCCGTTAAATCTCTTATAACTTTTAAGACCCTTTTTAGACCTTGTAAGATCCTTTAGTTTATAATTTACATCCTTTAGACCCCAACTACAATTGGACCATAATCTAGCATTTTAAGACCCCTTTGACACTTTAGATAAGTGTTTCTCAACCTTTTTATCCTTGTGGAACCCTTGAAATAGTTTTCATGTCTCAGGGAACCCCTACATAAAAATTATTATATACCATTATTAATATCTAGCTCTTTTATATTTTTATCGTAGTTCACGTGGTAAATATAATATATATTTTTTTGGATACCTGGTTTAAGGCAAAAAATGACCCCCTTTTTGTCAAATTTATTGACAATGAAAAAAAAACCATACTGCTCGTTTACGAGACCTCACACCGAGGTTTTCATTCACAAAAAAAAGAATCTTTTTTTAAATAAAAAAACAAAAACACATCTCATGTAACTTGATAAACAAAACTTAAACAAATAAATCTGAAGCAATAAAGGTAAACAGAAGAACTAACCTTGAGAGAGAGAGAGAGAGAGAGAGAGAGAGAGAGAGAGAGAGAGAGAGGGAGAGAGAGAGAGCGAGAGAGAGAGAGAGAGAGAGAGAGAGAGAGAGAGAGAGAGAGAGAGAGAGAGAGAGAGACTTTGCGCTAGGAAGCACAGAGAAGATAGATGGACACCGTGCATGCGTCCCGTACTTGAGTCAGTCACTCAATGACACACGAATCCGCCGCGTACAGGACGTCCACTAACCAGTGAGGGCGGTTTCACACTTGAGCCTATAGACATCGTTAAAAACATTCCCTATGGTTGTTATAATTGTAAATAATATAAGAGGTTGAAGCCTCTATTATAATAACCAAGGAGTTTCCAACAATATGCCGTATGTGTATAGTAAAAGTACGAATATTAAATCAAACAAAAACTACTCAAAAATGGATGAGCCTATTTATTAGTTTCCCGCGGAACCCCTAGCGACCTCTTGCGGAACCCCGGTTGAGAAAAACTGCTTTAGATGCTTCCACCCTTTCAACCCTATAGATCCTTTCGACCCTAATTACCTACTATTGGAATATACCCTTTGATCCCATAGATTTTTAGACCCTTATCATCATTTAAAACTCTATAGACCCTTGATCTCAACAACATTTCAATCCCTTGAGACCTTTTCACTCCTTTTAAGACCTTTTTAGTCCTTTTATGACCCTTTCAACACTTGAGAACCCTTTTACCATTTCGACCCTTATACCCTCTACACCCCTTTAGAGTCTTGAGGGTTCAAGGGTCTTTTTACTGGACAAAAACTAACGGAAAGTTTTTAATCAATTCAGGATCCACTCATCCTGCACAGTTTTTACTGCGTGAATACAATCGTGTTATCAGGCTTTTCAGCCCCCACGGACCCATATTGTTCCATCAAATCAAACTGAAAATCAACTTTATCACTTAATGTACCCCAGCAACGACCACCCTCCATCAGGAAGTGAGCGTCTGTTCCACTTGGGACCATTCATTTGTTTTGTTAAAAGGTTGTAAAGACGTTTAGTGGGGTGCCATCGCAAACCCATTGTACATTTTGTGATAAAAGCACAATATTTGGCACAGAGAAAGACTAATAATATATGGATCAGATCTGCATATAGGGGCATTGCAGATTTGGCCTCTGACGACCGTAGCAGCAATCTTACAAAATAGCTGCCAAGCGATATGGCAACTATAAGGAACTGCTTAATTCAGAAGAAGTAGATGGTTTCAGTGGGGAAATTAGACAATGATAAGTCCAAAGAGATGATTATTAATCATTGCTAATCAGCCATTGTACTATATGAGGTTATAAAATGGATATTTTGGTGAGACAATGGAACAGAAGTGTCATTTTCTTTGATGAAATAACATTGTTTTATGAATAACATACTATGAATACCAAACCAGTCAGTTGACCTATCCTGATTACCATGAAGCGCATAATCAGATGAGGTGTATGAAAAATGAATATTTTGTGCTTACATTTCTATCAATCCATGTCTAAGTGAAGGCCTAAATCATGACTGGAAACTAAATCTATGTTGAGCTATCAATTATGTTCACCCACCAGAAAAAAAAGTTATTGTGGCATGGTTGGCACAGAACCAAAGTGAAAAGTCCTTAAAAACATTTGATAGATCATCAATCAAACAATGTCACAATGGCATTCAATATTGAATACAGTTATTGCAGTTAATGATTTTCAGAGCCTCAGGCCTCACAATTATCAGTCATGGTTCTAATCATGTCTCACTAGAGGCCAGGGTGTCAATTCTGCGAACATGAACACACATACACACAAGGCTGTGCATTCAAGTGCAGCCTTTCTGCACTTGCAGCGCTTAACACAACCTTCATTGCATTTGCAGGACACAAGCTGGTAGAGCAGGTCTGGGCTGCATCGGGGTAGTGCTTTTAGGTTAATTAGCCATTATTAAAACCACGTTATCCTCAGTTCATCAGGTCTATGAAGTAATTGCAACCACTGGTGGCCATTTCGTAAGATGGTTGCCACGGTCGTCAGATGTCAAATCTGCAATGCACCAATATCCAGATTTGTTCATAATATATTAGTCTCTCTGTGCCAAATTTGGTGCTTTTATCACAAAATGCACAATTGTTGTGAATATTTCGGCTATGGAGCCCCACGAGTCTGTCTGTTGGTGTTGCAGGCTTTCCAAAGTAGGGGGATGAAAAATGTTGGGGTGCAAAATGAGTGGTTTTCATAGAAATTCACAGTAAACTTCACCCTCCTGATACTCATTTGAATAAAATAAAATAGAGGTTCATCCATAGGGGGGAAAAAAATCAGGAAGGAATTGCTAATTATAAAGGAATGTATCCATATGAATGGAAAACATTGGTACCATGGTAAGTGTAAACTTTTATTGCATATTTGTGTGCCTCAAATCAGAAATGATCGATACGAGATAAGGTATTTGAACAAGTTGACAAAGTACCAAAAATCAGTGGCACACCCCTCAGGTTCCAAGTTTGTTCACGTTCTTCAGAAGATTTTCAAGTGGCGACCATCCCAAATTCTCGAAAATCCTTAATCCACTTGGTCGTGTTTTTGCTTTGGAAATGGAAAAATAAAAAAAAGATGAAAGGCTTAATGTGATCTGAAAACACCAGGAAGTGTTCCATTTTATAGCGAAAGGAATAAACAAAAAACAACATGAGAATCGTGACACTGGATGGATAACCGTTGTGTAAACATTACATTCGCAACTAGCACGTTCTTCGAAGGAAAATGTTTCGATGTTTTGTTCATCGTGGTGTCACGAGATTGGTAAGCTACAATTGAGTGAAGTTTAGATAGACAATCATAAAAACGACGGAAAACTGGTTCATTAAGCTCATAGTTTTCAAAGGGTCCCTACGGTAATAATGCAAGTGCGAGATACTCTACTCCAGGAGCAAAATAAACTTGAATTTCTCCAAAACAAGCAAAACAAGGAACACACCTCAAGGCAGGCATGTATTCCCAGAATAATATGCTCTGCGAAGCCAAATTCATGAGTTAGGTACGCATAACTTGAGATAACTTCACTGAGCACATTAAACATGATAAAAGATAAGTTTTGAAGTGATACAAAAATAAAACAAACTGATGACATCCAGTTGGTATGGATAATTCGTGCAAAGAAGAGTTGACAATTACAGTGCAAGGTAAACTCCCCCGAAGCACAAAAACAAATTGTGAAAGTTTTGTATGAATACAATACTCATGCAGAATCTCAAGCATGGTATCATTTAAGAGAATAAAATACAGGAAGCAGAAGTATCACAAAGACCCTAAATGCTATCTCTCATATTTCTGTCTCCATGGCAATGCAGGGTTGGGCGATGTCTTTAGTAGAGGCCTTGACTGTGTCATCTTTTGCATTATCCTTGCACAGCAGTCCTTCTTTGTTCTCAACTTCTTTTTGTAGATGCAACTCCTTTGCAAATTCTTTTGAATCCTTCGTTTCTTTCGGTGTTTCCCTCAAAGTCTGAACCTCTTCGGGGTCGTCCTTCATCAAACGATTTTCTTTCATGGAATCCTGTGAAGAGGACAGACAGAACTTTTCTCAGTGATTTTATTTTTGACAAAACAGTACAAATCAATCTTCGAGTGGTAGAATGGGATTCACAATGGAGAGGCATGCCAGGAGGCTGTGGGTTCAAATGACAACAAAAAAGTTTTATCCGAACATCTTGAA
This sequence comes from Eptatretus burgeri, assembly GCF_056783735.1. Classification (NCBI taxonomy): domain Eukaryota; kingdom Metazoa; phylum Chordata; class Myxini; order Myxiniformes; family Myxinidae; genus Eptatretus; species Eptatretus burgeri. Next base: position 92,410,671 of record NC_140972.1, on the reverse strand, counting down.
CCATGGGGAAAGTAGAGCGCATACCTCCTTCAGGCTGAACAGTTTACGTTTTGTATCCCATGGATAGGTCAGATCCGGATGTGGACTTGAACAAAAATTGAATCGGCTTGTTCTTGCCACCGAACCAACTCATCCACCAAATTTTATCACAACTCTTCGACAACTTTTTGAAATATCGTACTATATAGTTTTTGACCCATCTCTCCATGATGACGAATCACTTCAAAAATAAAATAAAAACTAAAAAAATTCTCATATCTACATTCGGATCTGGATCTTCACCAAAATCGAGTCATTTCTTCTGAAGAGCAAGTTTACAAGACAGTAAATAGCAATACACTGACAGTGTGCGGTTGGAAAACATGCACATACAAGGAGTTGAATGAAGAGAGAAGTAGAGAAAAAGGAAAGAAAGCAGAGCAAACAGCAAAGACATACAGGTTGGGGGAGAGGGCATAAAGGAGAGAAAAGATCACTGGTGTGGATGACGGATTGGCCTGAGATGGTGGTGCACCACCAACTTGAAACACTGGAAGAAGAGTGGGATTGGACACAATGAGGAAGGAGGTTCCACAAGCAGGAGATTCTATACTAATAAGTGTGTGTGTGTGTCTCCTCCATAACTCCAAAGCTATAAAACCGAGCAGCCTGAAACTTTGCATGGAAACTAATAAAACTCCAAGGAAGTGCAAGAGTGAAAATTGGATGTTTGGGTCAATTAAAACACCCCTTTTGAAGATAATTAACGGCCATATTTAAATATATCCTTCATCAGTCGATCCTTGGCCACCTCGCTGTTTGGGGTCTTAAAGCGTTTCCAGGGTAACCACGCTGGGGTCTGAAGCCGCCATGTTTTTTGGCTTGCTCAACCTTGTCTTGACTTGGAAAAAGCCACAATGATTTCTTCACGATAAAGTTTATTTTTTTCGCTTTCCTCACTCATATTACACTGAACAACAAATTTCAAAAATTTTTTTTTACTGGAGATGTGTAAAGTGATTAAGACTAATTTGGGTACGCTGATTTCAAAAATCATAACCGTTTTGCTGTATCACGTCAGGATTTTCAGGAACAGAAATATTCCCATTGCCTAGAAGTCAGGATTTCAATGAAATTTACACGTGTCTTTAACATGTCTATTTCGTACAATTGTTGTTAACTTGTGTTATATTTCTTTCTTTCAGATAAAGATGAGTAGACGTTCCTGTACCAATCATCCTGACAACTTCTGTTATGTCTGTGGTCGGTATACCAAAAAAGATCAACAGCGAAGTATATCTACAGCAGTGAAAATGAAGGCCGCCTACTTTCACTACTTCGGGTGTAAGGTGGGGGACCAAGAACAGAGCTGGGCACCACACATCTGCTGCACAAGCTGTCACACAACCTTGACTCAGTGGTTGGTGGGCAAGCGCGCGAGCATGCCATTTGCGGTGCCCATGATATGGCGTGAGCCGCAGAATCATCATGATGATTGTTATTTCTGCTGCACAAGCATCGCCGGCTTCAACAAGAAGAATAAAGGTCACATCAAGTACGCTGACTGCATCTCTGCTCGTAAACCTGTGCCTCATGATGACGAGAACCCCATTCCAACACCTCCAGCTGATCAGAACATAGCTGTAAGCAGTGGTGAAGAGGATGGTGATGATGAACCTTTTGAACCCGACACTCAAGAATCACACCTTCTGAACCAGGGAGACTTAAATGATCTTGTAAGAGATCTCTCGCTGTCAAAGGCGAAGGCAGAGCTGCTTGGATCAAGGCTGCAGCAGTGGAATCTACTTGAACCTAACACCAAGATATCCTTGTTCAGAGCACGTCACAGAGACATGGCTGAGTTCTTTGAGATGGAAGACACGATGACATTCTGCAGTGACATCAACGGTCTGTTGAAAGAACTTGAGTGTGATCACGATCCTGCAGACTGGCGCCTCTTCATCGACTCGGGGAAGAACAGCTTGAAGGCTGTTTTGCTCCACAATGGCAACGAGAAACCATCAGTCCCACTGGCTCACGCGTTCGGCATGACAGAGGCCTATGAGACTATGCGGCAGCTGCTTGATTCCATCAAGTACAATGACTTCAACTGGCACATCTGCGGAGACTTGAAAGTGGTGGCGCTGTTGTTAGGGCTGCAGTCAGGCTACACGAAATACATGTGCTTCCTTTGTCTCTGGGATAGCAGAGACGACAAGAATCACTGGACGAAGAAAGATTGGGAAGAGCGAAAAGAGCATGTACCTGGTCGACACAACGTGAAGCATGTCGCCCTTGTCGACCCAGCCAAGGTTTTCCTTCCACCACTCCACATAAAGCTCGGCTTGATGAAAAGTTTTGTACGGGCAATGGATCTGAATGGGCGTGGGTTTTTATACCTCAAGGAAAAGTTTGGCAACACCTTGTCGGAGGCCAAGATCAAGGCTGGTGTCTTTGTTGGACCGCAAATCCGACAGATTATGAAGGACGAAACTTTTCCGACAACTCTAAACCCCAAAGAGCTGGCAGCGTGGAGGAGCTTCAAAGCTGTGACGGACAACTTCTTGGGGAACGAGCGCGCGGACAACTATGAAGAAATAGTGCAGCAGCTGCTGGAGTCCTTCAGGAAACTTGGCTCCAGGATGTCCCTGAAAATCCATTTCCTACACCAGCACCTGAACTTCTTCCCTGACTACTTGGGAGCAGTCTCGGACGAGCATGGCGAGCGATTCCACCAAGAGAAAAAAAACCAAGAAAAAAAAAACCAAGAAAAAAAAAAAAAAAAAAAAAAAAAAAAAAAAGAGATTTCACTCATGGAGACGCGTTACCAAGGGCGGCACAACCCGAACATGATGGGCGATTTCTGCTGGTTCCTGCATCGTGAAACTGACACAGAGCAGCACAAACGCAAAGCCAAATGCCTAAAGCATTTTAAATTACATTCTAGTGGAGTTTTTCTGTAATTTCTATAATTTTGAAGCATTCATGATGAAATAAATGAATAAATGAATTTTTGTAAATTTCATTGAAATCCTGACTTCTAGGCAATGGGAATATTTCTGTTACTGAAAATCCTGACGTGATACAGCAAAACGGTTATGATTTTTGAAATCAGCGTACCCAAATTAGTCTAAATCACTTTACACATCTCCAGTAAAAAATTTTTGTTGTTCAGTGTTATCGGATGCCTGTTCATCATCGCTACAGACATCACTTTTGTAACTACTATAGTTTTCAAATTAGGAAATGTGTCGAAATCTATTGTGAAATCTGATAATTTAAAGAAGCAATGAGTTTTATAACCAAGCCGATGTACCGATTTACTTTAAGCAAGCAAAGCTTTGTTTGCTTCTCCATCGATGCACAAGAAAATGTGAAATTTCCAAAGCATTAAAAACGTTTGCACTGTTTGGAGAATTATATTGAATGAAAATATTTTTGAGGAATGTGACAAAATTAATGAGCTTCATTGGGAAATATGATTAACGCATTCACTGCTTGACCTCGCACCCCATCCCCCAGAGGGCCTGTATAGCCATGGTGTCTGCCAGATCTGTGTCTATATTTTCAGAGGCTTGGTGAGGTGTCCTGCAGGGAACTAGAGCAAATCTGGTAAAAAAACGCTCGTTTTAAAAAAACAAGTTATAACGTTTACACGGACCCCAAACTGATGTACCAAGTAACACGTGCACAAACGAGCAGATGAGATGGTGGATTATCTGCAATGTTTATTTCACGGGCGATTGAACTTTGTGATGTTTCAAGGGTTGTTCTTTTAAATCAGCAACTTTGTGGTGGATAAAGTCATTATTTGAACGAATTAAATATATTTCATTAACCACTGCGTGCGCGGTGAAAATTGACTTGAAAGTGAAAGGAATCCAATGTGATATGCAGTGACAGCATGGCCAATCATTCCGAATCAACCATTTAATTGGAGTGCTTGCATGAGTGCTTAAGGCAGTCGACAGTGGAACTGCGCTACATCCTTCTGAGCAAATGGTTCACTCACTGCAGATGCTTTTGCCTGCCACGTGATTCAGAGCGAGGGGCCCGTGCCCCGTCGCCCTGAGCGAGTGGGCCGTGCCCCGTCGCCCTGAGCGAGTGGGCCGTGCCCCGTCGCCCTGAGCGAGTGGCCCGTGCCCCGTCGCCCTGAGCGAGTGGCCCTGCCCCGTCGCCCTGAGCGAGTGGCCCGTGCCCCGTCGCCCTGAGCGAGTGGCCCGTGCCCCGTCGCCCTGAGCGAGTGGCCCGTGCCCCGTCGCCCTGAGCGAGTGGCCCGTGCCCCGTCGCCCTGAGTGAGTGGCCCGTGCCCCGTCGCCCTGAGCGAGTGGCCCGTGCCCCGTCGCCCTGAGCGAGTGGCCCGTGGCCCGTCGCCCTGAGCGAGTGGGCCGTGCTCCGTCACCCTGAGTGAGTTGTTGTGAAATAACACCCAATTTCTGAGCTGTTTGCTGTATTAACATGTTTTCTAAATTACCGGGCCAAATTTTTTTTCCACCTGTCACATGCAGCTGTTGGGGTTGGGTTGTTGCCGATATCAGCCAAGCGTGTGTGTGTGTGTGTGTGTGTGTGTGTGTGTGTGTGTGTGTGTGTGTGTGTGTGTGTGTGTGTGTGTGTGTGTGTGTGTGTAGCTCAGAAAGCATATCTCTGTCTGTCTGTCTCTCTCTCTCCGTCTGTCCCATCCTTGCTTCTACCTTCTCGTAATGCAGTGCAGCACCCTCCCCCCACACCTCTCTCACTTAACCCTCCCCTGTCTCTGGACATATCCAGACAGTGGTCATATCTGGATGGTGTGTGTCTCCGGACATGTCTGGGCAGGGTGTGTCTCTGGATGTGTCGCAGAATCATTTTGATGAGATGGTATGAATTGGAATTAACGCTCCACCGCACATCTCTGCTTTCCCTTCCTCTCACCTCACACTGTCTTCCCTTCCCCCACCCTTCCTCGCCCCCCCCCACCCCACCCTTCTCTCCCTCTTCCACCCTCAGCATTCCCAAAACCGAAGCGACTGGTGGTACTCGCTTGTCGAGGAATAAATGAGACCTGAGCAGCGAGCCTGGATTTTTTTTTCATAAGAGGAGGGTTGCTGGAAGAACACGTGCAACCTGGAGAGGCGGAGGGAGGAAAGAGCTAAGGGAGCAAAGTCAATTGTGAAAAAAAGAAAAAAAAAAGAAAAAGGTTTTCCAGAGCATCACACAAGTCATTGAAGTCGACAGTAATATTAACAGGTCTGGGCCCAGGATGCCCATGAAAGGACACCTGCACTGGGAAAGTTGAAAGGATTCTTTTGAGAGCTACATGCTTCATCTTTCGTATACAGTATAAGGCTGCGGGGAAGCATCACTGGCTTAGGACATGGCTGTGCCATGGATGCAGTGCCCTCTTTAGGTTTGGGCAGGGATTTGGAATTTGTTCAGGGTGCTGTCGATAGCTCGCCTACTCTTCACGAAGGACAACATGGGATATTTAACGTCCACCAACTAATATCGGCAGACGGGACGTGAGTTTAACGTTCATCTTTTCGAAACCCCGTTAATCCACTCCAAACCCACCTCCTTCACATTCCCTGCTTTCCTTCCTGAAAGTCCCTGTCGTGTCCATCTTGTTTATCCCATGTACCCAACCCCATACCTCTCTCTTCCACAGATCTCATGTGTCCATTCCCCACTGTTTTGTACTTCCCTCTACTATCGTTCTTGTCTCCTGCTCCTCTTGTTATATGTTCTGTGTTTTATCTCTTATATGAGCCATGACATTGTATGTTAAAAAAATCAAAAAAAATCTGAGGTACAGCACACACATCGATGAATCACCCTGCCCGTGAAACACCAGGATGACAGTTTATAGCTGGGTTTGGATGCAAACCCAGGTTATACAGCTTAGAGGAGAGTGTGCATACCTCAAGGCCACCCTGCCAGCCCAGCTACATGCTGACTGCTTGAGTGAAGAAATCAGTAATCAAGGAAGGAACATTGTCTTGCATTCCACAGGCGTAAAGCTTGGCATGCAGAGAAGGTTGCCATTACACCACAGAGTCTGGTTTAAAAAAAACAGGCTTGGTGGTGTCATGGTTCGAGCGTCGATTCCGAGTCTGGGAGGACAGCGGTTCAAGCCCTGGCAGTCATACAAAAGAATGGTACATGCTGCTTCCTTGGTTGACGTTCAGCATTTAAAAGGATAAGAGCATGGACAATCCACATATGTTGGCATCCATGGGGAGGGGAGATTCCTCCTGAGGAAATGTTCCAGAGTGCGGTGAGAAAAGTGAGCCCATTGTTGTCACCGCTGATACCGAGTACTCCGGAAGTGATGGCACTTCCCCCAAGCTCAGTGGCTGTGTTTGTGTCTAAGTCTTGTGTTGTGTCACGTATGTTCGTCTGTAAGTCCATGTGTATAGCGTAGCAGCTCCACAACAAGCCTCAGACTACGTTTAAAAAGGATCTGTTTTTGCACAGATCTTTGGACTCATGGTCACCGTCTTCCGAGCAAATAGGAGGTAGCTTCAGGCGAATCGAAGAGGATAAGCGAGAATAGCAGAGCAGGATTGGAGAATGTGGGTGCTGCAGATGTCATCAGGGCCTATTATTGAAACAGAGGCTATGCTGGCCAGAACGTTCCCCACATTGTAAAGTTTGAAAAATAAAACTAATAAAATAAACTGTCTCGGATGAGGGTAGAATGTAAGGACAGAGTGATGCATTGGGTACACGAGTTTTCGGAGGCAAACTCTCGTAAAGGCATTGCGCCTCATTTTGAGCGGAATCACCTGGTATGCCCTTTGAAGTGAAACCAGGGATTCACGGAGGAGCACACACTCCACCAGAACTTTGGAGGAGAAAAGTTGGAGAGTTCAGCTTCAAGGATTGCCAGATTTCAGAGGATAGACATACATTTGTCTTTTTTTTGTCAAAATCTTGAGTTGCTAGTGCTCCTACATTTTCCATTTGACACAATGTTTGTGAATATAAGTTCTGAATTAATGACAGGAACAAGAACATTGGGACACAGCAGACAAACTAATAGCATAAGTGGACAAATATCTTGATAAGAAGATCAAGCATCTATTTTGTGGTTTTGAGTCATCCTCAAGACCGGTATGTCTGAAATAACTGTCGACCAAGTGAGTGTTGCACTGACCATCATACATTCACTTTCGTTTAATTTACTATTTGGTACATCAGGTCACATATTTCAGACACAACTGACCTCAGTGGATTCTTGTGAGGTTTCACTTGGTCTCTGTGATGACCTATCGTCATCACCCTCTCCCAAAGATTCCACAGATTTGTCACTTTTGGCCGGGGTGCTGTTGTCGGTCGGGTGAGCAAGGTCACATTTGGGTAAATCCACCTGCGCGGGAAGCGTCAAAGACATTGGAACAGCAGGAGTACCGCGAGGGCCTTTCAAACGCCTGATCTGTACACGCAACTCCACCAACGCTTCCCTTTCATCGTGAATCGCTTGGTTCAAATGTGTGCTCTTTATCTATGGGGACGGGAAGTGGAAACACAGGTGAATGTCAAACACGTACATAAATAATAATCCACATACATTGGCACATGCTGAAACAAAATGCATCATGTTATTATCTTTACGATTAGAAATACCATGGCAGAGTACCCACTCTACAGGTGATCTTGTTGATATAACCTGCTATCCCGGTGTTTCAGATTCATCAATGTGTGTGCCCGTCCCTTGGATGGACATTAAACGGATATCTCCTCTGCCAGCATTTGCTGGCGGATGTTAAAGATCCCATGGTGTCCTTTGCAAAGCAGTTGGTGGGATAATAATGGTCCTCAAAAGAAGGAGTCACCAGGGAAACAAACAACTATTTCCAACTACTAAATGCTCCTGTGTTTTTTGACAAGATGGCCCAAACGTTTTGCTGATGTTATCATGTACACATGGATGTTGTAAGTGAAAGAAAAAGAAAAATTATTTTATCCTGACAGACAAATCGATCGGTGATTGCTCGGTTTGGTCATTTCATTTTGTACTTTGACTTTAACGTTAACATATTTTGCTTTCATCATCGTACGTATTGGAACATTGAATAATGCCTTTGACAAATCAATGAAACAAATGATCATATTAAAATACAAAAACTGTCCGAAGGTGTCAATTGAAAGACGAAGCAAAGAATTGAAGATAATGTTTCAAATGGCCGACGGGCTATGACTGAAAGCACCAATCACGTGCACAGTAAGCTACCACGTCACCGGTGAATGAAAGATGGGAGGTAACGGAAGACGTTCCCACGGTGGAAACCGATGCAAGCCAGGTGAAAAAGGCTCGGCACAAACAGCCTTTTCAACAGCACACATGCGAGTTAACCGGAAACCGAGTGAGCGGCACACGTCGCACTCAGAACTGCCCATCTCAAACGCACCGTTTACAAATGGCTTGCATGGTATTTTACCATCGGGTTCGGTGGCTGCAGACATTAAAAAAAAGGCACCGCATGGTTGGTGTGGTATTACGAACACTTATAAATCATACATAAAGGAAAGCAATAAAGGAAAAAAAAAAAAGAAGGGTTTAAAGCATCCCTTACATTATCCGTGGCTAACATTAAGGACCCCATTAACATTATGCATGAACACAATTTCAAATGCAGAACACCATTTCTGATCACAATGGTGCTAAAACTTAAAGATGGATTGGCCAAGTGTTCCTCCTTCCTCATCGCATTGCTGGTTAACCATTTAGAGGCACCTCGAGAGGAATGCGTCAAACAATGGTTGTGATTTTATTTTTTTTTATATCCGAACAAGACAGAATATATTTTCTTTATTCCTCTTATTTTTTCAAACCACTTGGAATTCCTGCTCAATCACTGCCACTCATACAATGTAATGATTTTAAAAGGTCATTATTTGGCCTGGACAGCAGACATTGCATGGTGGAAATACCAAGGATACACAGCACCACTTCACTTCGCCTATCCAGGGTCAGAGGCCGTAGACTATAATATAATACGAGTTCCCTGACGAGAAATTTCAATGTAGGAGAAAAGCCATTAGGCCCAACAAGCCTGTGCAATGGTTGCCAACCTATGGTTGTTTGTCTGTGCTCTATCTTTTCTAAACGCTGAGCGTCAAGCAAAGAAGCAGCACATCCCGTTTTCAAAGTTTTTGGTGCGACTCAGCAGGTTTTGGGTTCAGACTCGGAGCGGATGCTCCAATCATTACGTCACCGAGTCCGATTAAATTTATTGCCCCCAACTGCAAGTTCAGTTATGGAATGCGACATGGTTGCAGCTAGATATTTATATAAGCGTTTCACGACATGTTATGTGCACTTTGTCTTGTATGGGATTTTTAAAAAAAGAAAAAACCTTTAAGGAATGCAACTCTTTTAGAAAACAGTTCATTCAGTGTTTTGTTTCTGGCTTGCACACCGTGTCCACTCAACGGAATGAAGACAAATTGTTTGGAATTCAAAAAAGTTGCCAAATGTTTGCGTTCACTCCCTAGTTGATGTATATGACTTCAATATGCACAGGTCATTACATTTACTTGGCAAATGTCAAAGGAAGCCTCCCAGTGCCTTTTGATGAAGGTGGCCATATTGGTTTCCTTCCAAAATAAAAGAACATGAAATGGCGATGACTAATGACTGCAATATAATAACAAGGCTCTTGTTTTAATATGTTGCTCCACAAGAGTTCATAATGCCTTGAAATACTTTATAAACCCAGGAACATCCCATGCAGACCCTTGAAGTCACATAAGTTGCACAGCATGAAAGCACCGTTTGTGCAAAGTGATTTACAAAACCCAATAATAAAAAGCTACCCTTCCACTTTTACAGCAAATGTCTCCACGATTAAATTTCTTTCTGCATTTATTGAGGCCATGATGTCTTGAACTGCTCCGGGGCTACCCTTTGGGTGAGGTTCCCCCCTCCATCCCCCCTGATTTACTACTGAACGCGAACCAAAGTTATCATTGAGGCATGGTTTATGCACCACAACTCACTAAATAAGACAATATAAGCCTTACTCATCTGGCAGAGGCTTCTTAATGAAGAGTTCATTTGAACACTCTTCAGTCTACATTGTGCCATTTCTAATCCAACTCACCGATTGGATAGGCAACACGATCGAGGAAAGGTTGATCAGCGATTGCAAAATAATTTATTGGCTGCTCTTAGAGCACCCTTATTCTGGACATTTCCATCTGTCTGTCTGTCTGTCCGGGAAACTTTGGTCAAGCCTCGGGGCTAAACCACTCAACCGATTCCAATGAAATTTGGTAGGGAGGACCAATATTTCTGGGAATCGTGTGCTTTCGAATATGGTACCCCGGGCCCTAGCAACGGCCCTTTAAAGTGGTCAAAAATCGAAAAAAAAAAAATCGAAAAATCGAAGCTTAGAGTTCTGTGCGCAATCTATCTAGCTCCCTTCATGCCAATTTGCAGCCCTAACAAAAAATATTTGTAGGAGGAGATCGGTTTTGGGCGAGTACATGTCGAACATTTCAGAAACGGTTAATTGCGAATATCTCTAAGAGAAAGTCTGATTTTGGTGAAACTTGGGTGAAATGTGTACAATGTGGCTCGCATGTACACAAAAATGAATGGTTGCTATACACACCTCCGTTGCTTAGCAACAGCTAAAATACTTTATCGTACATCGTACACTTATTGTGGACTGTACAAAAAAATCAATACCTCCGAAACTGGACCTCCGAGGGACCTGTTTTTTTGTGCCCAAGGAGAATGTCTTACAGCATCATATAAAAAAATAAAATCTTTAGTGAATAGATAAATGGAATTACCAGGGCTGCCATTTGTTAGAGTCTCTTTGGAAACATGCCTGAAATTTCACAAGGCGGGTTTCTGGGCGCAAACTAAGAGGGCTGTGATAATCATATTTATTGTGCTAAATTGATTGATAGCATGTACATGAATATCGGCTCGTCGCGTCGGCCAGCTTTCCATCTAGAGCGAGCAGCCATGTCGCCTACCGGCTTGTTTTTATTTGCTCCAATTTTTTTGATCTTTGCAAACATAAGAGTAGACACTGACCGAACCTGCAAAGGGATGTGACCTGCATCCTTACCAGCTGTGCCACACTGGCAAGGCTCAGGTATTTCCTGTCTTGTCTGCCTCTATCTAATATCTAAATCTCCTTTGGTGTGTCTGGTGGACTCAAATAAGGTAGAAGATAATTAAGGAATCCCATTCATCCGTTTGGTACCGTGGGCACGTATGATTGGAAGGGGGTAAGGGCAAAGTGTTGGTTGCATCATTTATTTATTATTGTGATTGCTTCCTTGTACATTCCTAGCCTCGTGTGCCATTTGTTTATTAAAATATACCTGGTCTCGGGGTGATTTCTGGTTGTGGTGGTTCTCCTGGGGTGATTAAGAAAAAATCCTTTTTGGGGTAATTGGCAATGGCGAGTCAAAACCACGCAACTAGATCACGTCATGCTCGCTCGGTCTCATTTACAGACGACATGCGACGCTTTATTGGCATGATGCCCGATGCATTCGGACTTCCAATTTGCACGGTATAATGGCAGTTGGACATGTAATTTCGGCGAGGAAGACCCCAAAGTGATCGACCTTCGTGGTCGTGTTGATACGACGCGTCGGACTTGCACCAAACAACCACCAACCATTGCAATATGTATGCCTGCAAACAAAATCCATCAATTCAAACAATACTCACAGCAAGAGGTCAGCCTCAGGGTTTAAGAAATGTTCATCTTCCTCTTTTCCAGTCAGTGTAAACTTGCAAGTGGATCATATTGTCCTGACATGACCATTTCACCAAATAATATCGAACCAGAAGGGCTCTTTTCGACATTGTCAAATATGCCTCTGCCTAAATTATAACATCATTATACATATTTTGATTTAAATCAATGAACCCAGATTCAAAATATTAAATAATTCTGGCTGCCAGACCATGTGTCAGATCAGGTTGAAATTTAAAATGTATATTCCCTATGACTAATACATCATAAATGTGAAGTTTCACATCGATTTATTAAGCGGTTCAAGAGAAACTTTTTTTTAATTTCAAGATTTTCGTTAAATCCAATATAGCTGTCAGACCTGTGACATATTAATTACTCATGAACAACTTGAGATCTCCATGGCTTGGGGAACATGTGGGTGAAGTTTCCCCTTGAACTGTCAAGCTGTTCTGGCGAAGATGACTTTCAGCTCACCTGGAACGTAGTTCCAGGGAGCTTATGGGATGGTGCATCGTCCGTCCGTCAATACTTGCAACTTCGTCTCCGAAACGACACATGCGATTTTAATGAAACTTTACCACAACCATAATCACCCTCTCTGGACAATTTTTTTTTGTTTATGGCATTAAATGAATAAATAACTAACTAACTAACTAACTAAATAACTCGGGCCCTAAGGGGGTCTACGTGGGTTGCCCCACAAAATCGGTACAGTCCTGGCCAAAAATATTGTCACCCTTGCACTTTTTTTCAAATAACTCACAATTTTCTCTCAAAATAAGTTGAAATTGACAAAAGTATTTGTTTCCACAATTCTTTATTTCACTGTTAATACGACAGAACCTTTTTTTAATTCGGAACTTAATATATCCTTTAAAATCAGAAAATAAAAATGAATGGCATCGACAAAATTATTGACACCCTCCACCGAATATTTGGTACAACAGCCTTTGGACAAAATAACTGCAGTCAAGGCACTTTTTATAGCCATTAATGAGCTTCCTACACCTCTCCACTGGTAGTATGGCCTACTCTTCTTTTTCAAACTGCTCCTGTTGTCCCAGATTTGAAGGGTACCTGCTCCAAACTGCTGTTTTCAAATCTCCCCAAAGGTGTTAAATGGGATTTAGATCTTGCCCCATTGCTGGCCACTTCAGAAAAGTCCAGCATTTTGTCTTGAACCATTCCTGGGTGCTTTTTGAAGTGTGTTTGGGGTCATTGTCCTGCTGCAAGACCCATGACCTAGGACGGAGACCCAGCTTTCTGACACTGGGTTGAACATTGCGCTCCATAATGCCTCCTTGGTAATCTCCTGTTTTCATGATGCCATGCACACATTCAAGGCACGCAGTGCAAGAGGATGCACAGCAACCCCAAAACATCACTGAATCTCCTCCATGTTTGACTGTCGGGAAGATGTTCTTTTCTTTGAAGGCTTCATTTGGTTTTCTGGAAATGTAGAGATGATGTGCTTCACCAAAAGCTCTAGTTTGGTCTCATCTGTCCACAGGACATTTTCCCAGAAGGATTTTGGCTTGTTCAGGTGTGTTTTGGCAAACTCCAGTCGGGCTTTCTTTTGTCTCTCTCTCAGCGAGTGGGGTCTTCCTGAGTCTTCTACCATAGAACCCCCTTTCATTCAGTTGGCGACGGATGGTGTGAGTTGAAACTGTCGTACCTTGTGTCTGAAGGTCAGCTTGAATCTGTTTGGCAGTTGATCGATGTGCTTTCTCTACCATTCGAACAATCCTTCGCTGCAATCTTCGATCAGGTTTTCTCTTGCAGCCACGTCCAGGGAGGTTGGCTTCAGTGCCATGGGCCTTAAACTTCCTGATAACATTGCGTACGGTGGACACAGGAACATCAAGGTCTCTGAAGATGGACTTGCAGCCTTGAGATTGTCCATGCTTGGCTGCAATCTTGTCTCACCTCCTCAGGCAATTCTCCCATTTTTCTTTCTTTTCTCCATGCTCATTGCAGTACACACAGACACAAAACATCAGAATGACTCCTTTTCTCTATTCAAACTGGTTGAATGAGTGATTTTTATATTGCAGGCACCTGCAACTCACCACAGGTGAGTTCAATTCCAAAGTAAAGGAGAAGCACCTGCTTGGAATCTAATTATTTCTAACAACTTCTATAAGGTGCCAATAATATTGTCTGGACCATTTTAGGATGTGTGTGTGGAATAAGCGAGGATTTCATAATTTTTTTTCACCTTTTTTGTTTTCTTCCACTGCAAACCAAATAAATACATATGTGGATACCAAATGATTTTTTAATTTCAACAATTTTCTGGAAGAAATGGTGCATTATTTGAAAATGTGCAAGGGTGCCAATATTTTTGGCCACGACTGTATTTGCTTTCTTCTCAGAAACTACACACAATTCCAATGAAACTTGACTTCATCACCAATGATGTACCAAGGTTTGTTCAGGACATTAAAAAAGCTCAGGGTCTAAAGGGGTGTAACCAAACCGTGTGACCTGTGACATCATAGCTGAGAACATTTTATTCCTCATGGATAGGCGGTCATACGTGTAAAGTTTCGCCTCGATCTGTTCAGCCATTTCGGAGAAGATTTTTGAAGGCTTTTATGTTGAAAAAAACAACAACATGGCTGCCAAACTACGTGACCGATAACGCCATCAATCTCCCCCCACACCCCCCCCATACAATTTTGCCACAGATGACCGATATCATATCCGATGGGTATGAAATTAAAAAAATTTCATACCCATCGGATAAAGTGTTCAACCTATGCCACTATGACGTCATAAGGACCGTTTCCCACGGGGAGTACTTGACATGTGCCAAGTTTCAATTTTTTTCCACGGAACGGTTTCGGAGATAGAGGTCCAAAGTTTTTCCTTTTTTCCAATATGGATGCTACGCCACGTAACTTATGACATCATAATTATCATTACAACATTCTACATGAGTAGTCACAACTATGGTTAAAATTTAATGTCAATCGGATAAGCGGTTGCACAGAAAACAGAGAAAAGTAGCATGGACGTACGTACATACTTAAGTATGTCTCCGCTGACGGAGTCACTCGAGGCATTATGTTTTTGGGTTGTCTGTATGTACGTAAGTATGTAAGGATGTACGTACGGACAACCCAGAAACATAATGTCTCGAGTGACTTCGTCAGCGGAGGCATAAAAAGCATGTATTAAAGTCTTGCATGCAATTTGAAAAGTATGCGAGATTTGTTCATCAAATTCGTGGTTTTTTGTGAGAAAAAAAATTTACTTGCATTTTAACAAGGCAACACTCCTACCAAAGCATGGAACACTCCTTTACAATTGTGAGAACTGCGCACATGCACGCAACAAAATACAAACAATGTCAACACGGTCAAGTAACATTGTCATTGCTGTGAGGGATGACCTTCATAAGTACAATTTGGATCGTAGCTGAATCACCTGTGGGAATGCCATCACAGGAGAAGAATACAATCAACACCAACCCTGAGTGTTGAAAATTACCGCAAGATGGGAGAGAACCATCCACAAGATTGTTCAATGGTACGGACAACCCTTTCATCACACTAAACCTTTGTGAGACATCAAGAGTTTAAGAAGTCTGTAATATGACAGGCAGTTAAGCACCAGTTAATTTGATCAAGCATTTAATAGAATACCACTGGCTGTACATTGTAACTTTATCCTCTGCCACCTCGCTCTTCCATAAGCCGAGATATTGTCGACAAAAAAGCAACAGTATAGAGACCTTTAATGTGTGTTTTTTTTTCTTGTTTTTTTGAAACATGAGCTGAGGCTCATTGTGGAGCTTCCGCACGCACGCGCGCGCGCACACACACACACACACACACACACACACACACACACACACACACACACACACACACACACACACACACACACACACACACACACACGGCAATGCAGAACTGGTGGACAAGACAAACGCAGCTACTGAGCTTGGGGGAAGTGTCATCACTTCCCAGGGCATTCTGGGTTCCAGCGATGTCGCAACAAGGGCACCGCTTTTCTCATCGCACTCAGCAGGGCATTTCCCAATGAGGAATTTCCTCCTCCCCATGGATGCCAACCTTGGGTTGTTCGTCCATGCTATTATCTTTTCAAATGCTGAATGTCAAGCAAGGAAGCAGCTCGTAGCACTTTTAAAGTCTTTGGTACGACAGCCCGGGATTCGACCCACCAACCTCCCAGACTCAGAGCAAACGCTCTAATCATTATACCACCAACACTAGTATCCGTGCATTAATGAAAACAAAAATTAACAAGTGGTGCCAGGCACAACAAATCCCGCCCATTTAAGGCATAAAGTTATTTTGGGGATTAAATTTAAATTTGATACATCCTTAACCTGAATGTTGATTATAAGGAATAGAATAAGGAATATTTTAGTCTTAGTTTGAAGTCAATTAAACCATTTTTGCCAAAGTTATGAGTGAAAAACATTTTGACCTTTTTGTGACCTGACCTTTGACCTAATTGGACCCAAAAGTTAATGGGGTCGTCCAAGGTTCATTACCCACCTGTGGATACAATTTGACAGTGTTTGAGCCAGCCGTTTTCTCGTAAAGTTGTATTTTCGTAACCATGTTTTAGTTTTAATGGAAAATTTGTAATTTTGACCGATGGCCATGACCCCCAAAACTTTGGACCCTACCGATCTTCACAAATATGCATTTTTCACTATAGGAATGGGTAGGATTATAAGTGAAAAATAGAAAAAGGTTCACTATAAGCTTAGTTTGAAGTAAATCAGATCATTTTTGACGACGTTATCAGCGATAAACGATTTTGATCTTTTCGTGACCTTGACTTTGACCTTTGATCCAATTGGACCTAAAAGTTAATGGGGTCGTCCAAGGTTCATTGCCCAACTGTGGATTAAATTTGATAGTGTTTGCGAAAGCCGTTTTGCCGTAAAGTTGCTAACAGACAGACAGACAAACAAACAGACAAGCTGGTAGGCGACATGGGTGGTCGCGACATAACTGCATACTAGTCATACAGTTTTTGATGGATCGGGCTGAAAATGTTTGACTAAGAAGTTGATTACAGTGTGCATAAAAGCCTGGAAGCCCATTTTTGATTTTCTAAAAAATATTTTTTTTATGATTTTCAAACATTTCAAAGTCCCGTTGCTTGGCAACGGTGGTGTCCATAGCAACGGTGCTCAAAAGCATAGAACTAGATCCTGGTATGAACCCACCTGTCAAGTTTCATTAAAATTGGTTGACTCCTCTGGCCTCCACAGCTGTCCATTACATACAAACAAACAAACAAAAAAAAATGACAGTAAATAGACACCCGATTTTTGAAGGACTACCATTTGAAAAATAAAACCTAAATCAAAAATCGGCTCGAGTAAAATTTTCTAAATATCTCGAAGTGTTTAATTCCGAAGTCTCGTTTCTCCACATTCAAAACTGTAGGACAAGTATTGAAAATACCGTACACGGTTTTTTGGCTGCTGCATAGCAACGGATGGTTGCTTAGCAACGAAACTCAAACGCGCACACTCCCAGCGCATATGGCACCTGTTCGCCAAGTTTCATCGAAATCGGTTTGCTGGTTTGTGCTGTGGAGCCTCGCGGCGCGCGCGCGCACACACACACACACACACACACACACACACACACACACACACACACACACACACACACACACACACACACACACACACACACACACACACACACACACACACACACACGGAAAACCTGACAATAAGGGTACTCAAGCGACCACCCAACAAACAAACCGGACGATTACAATATCCCATTCCCTCCCTCCGGGAGTGGGCGGGATGATTAGTATATTTTATATTATTACCTCCGCTACCAAAGATCGGCAGAGGTTATGTTTTCACCCCTGTGTCTTTCTGTGAACAGGATATCTCAAGTTGTGGATGGATTAGGAAGAAATTTGGCAGAGAGTTTGGGTGTGTGACAAAAAATAATCGATTAGATTTTGGTGAAGATACAAATCTGGATATGAGAATTTTTAAACTTTTAAAGCGATTCTTCACCATTGAGAGATGGGTCAAAAATGATATACAGCATGGTATTTCAAAAAGCTGTGGACGACTGACAACAAAACGAGGTGGATGAGTTGGTTAGGTGACAATAATAAGGCACGATTCGATTTTGGTTCAGGTACGGATCCAGATCTGGCCCATCAGTGGGATACAAAATGTAGTGTTCAGCCCGATGGGGGTATGCGCTCTACTGAGTGCTGTTCTAGTTACATTTTTGCAATGGATGGGCACCCTGGGATTTTTAAATGTAGAATTAAGTTTTCTGGAGCAATGAGTCCACAAATAATATTTTTTTTATATTTCAGATGGCAGGTTCTGTGGGAATGTTGGAATGACAAAATCTCGAAGAACAAGGGGGTACACAATGAGAAGAAACCCACATCCAAACGATCAACAAAAACTTGGTGGACACCCCACACACTCAAACCCCACACATCCCGTGCAGGTTTCCGTTCCAATCTGACAAATCTTCCAATCCAGACTGCTGTCAATAAACCAGATATCTGGTTAACAGACTCCTTCCACCCACGGGATGTCCGTGACTCCTTAGTGTCTCTCCCCAGTTACCGTCTCCTCCAATTTGTTAGGCCTGAACCACGCCCCATCGGCGCAGCTGCACTTTACATCAAGAACTCAATTTATCACTGCCCCTGAACTGACCTTACACCTCCCAACCCCCAGGAGTACCTCGAGTCACGACTTCCCCTCTGCTTCCACCTCTTGTTCATATGTGTGCTCTCCGATCCCCCGTGATGACTCCATTTATATCTTACTCTCAGCCAACATGGACATTCTTTAAAGCAGTCATCCCAACTCTCAATTCCTCATCTATCTATAATTCCAGCAATCTGTGTGTGTGTGTGTGTGTGTGTGTGTGTGTGTGTGTGTGTGTGTGTGTGTGTGTGTGTGTGTGTGTGTGTGTGTGTGTGACCGCTGTTTCTCGACAACCGCTGGTCTGATCGAATTGAAACTTGCCAGGTATATTGCTGGGGACCTGAGGATGTGCCTTTTCAAGGTTTGATATTAATCGGACAAGTGGTTCCCAAGTTATGGCCATTTATTTACCAACCAATGGAGGACACGTTGTTGCGTGGGCGTGGCCGATGGGGAAGGGAAGCATAGCCACGTTCCCCATTACGGGTTACAACGTACGGGCTTCCGGATAATGATGACTACGTGTATTCTAATAATTTCTCGATTTCTTATGCGCATTTATAGATAAACACAATGGCCCAAGTTATGATCGTTTTCATATTAGACGGTGTATAAATTTTGGGAACATCAGAGTGCTGGTATGCTCTGAACCAGGAAGTAAATTTTTTCTCTCTCTTCTCTTCTCTTTTTGTTTTTCCTTGCCACGACATTGCGAAAAGGTAAAATACGTTGGCGCTAATTGAATAATGGGGTATTAAAAATATTGGCCCAAGTTATGATCGTTTTCATATTAGACGGTGTATAAATTTCGGGAACATCAGAGTGCTGGTATGCTCCGAACTAGGAAGTAAATTTTTTCTCTCTCTTCTCTTCTCTTTTTGTTTTTGCTTGCCATGACATTGCGAAAAGGTAAAATACGTTGGTGCTAATTGAATAATTGGGTATTAAAAATAAATTGCGAATTATTGTAATTGCGAATAATATCGAACTTCCGGGTCACGCACGTATGGGCACGTGAGAGCGAAGAAACGGCCTGTGAGGTTTATTTATTTATTATTATTATTATTTTATTTTTTACGGGCACGTACTGGTATAAGGCAATTTCAATTGTCACTATGCAACTTGGCTTCGTGTTGGTCTTCTTCTTCCTCTCTCGGCTTGCTCCCGTTAGGGGTCGCCACAGCGGACCAACCGTCTCCATTTCGCTCTATCCTCCACATCTTCCATTGACACTCCAACCACCCGCATGTCCGCCTTCACCGCATCCATGAACCTCTTCTTTGGCCTTCCTCTTCTCCTCCTGCCTGGCGGCTCCATCTTCAACATCCTTCTCCCGATATACTCCGCTTCCCTCCTGTGCACATGTCCAAACCATCTCAATCTCACCTCTCTCACTTTGTCTCCAAACCGTCCCACCTGCGCAGTCCCTCTAATATACTCATTCCTTATCCTATCCATCCTCATCACTCCCAACGAGAATCGCAGCATCTTTAACTCTGCCACCTCCAGCTCTGCTTCCTGTCTTTTTGTTAGCGCCACCGCCTCCAAACCATACAACATAGCTGGTCTCACTACCGTCTTGTATACTTTCCCCTTCACTCTTGCAGCTACCCTTCTGTCACAAATCACTCCTGCAACTCTTCTCCACCCACTCCATCATGCCTGCACTCTCTTTTTCACTTCTCTCCCACACTCTCCGTTACTTTGAACAGTTGATCCCAAGTATTTAAACCAATCCACCTTCCCCACCTCAACTCCTTGCAACCGCACCAAACCACCACCCTCCCTCTCATTTACGCACATGTACTCCGTCTTACTCCGACTGACTAACATTCCCCTTCTCTCCAGTGCGTACCTCCACCTCTCAAGGCTCGATTCAGCCTGCTCCCTACTCTCCCTACAGATCATGATGTCATCCGCGAACATCATAGTCCATGGAGACTCTAGTCTGATCTCGTCTGTCAACCTGTCCATCACCATTGTAAACAGGAAAGGGATCAGAGTCGATCCTTGGTGCAATCCCACTTTTACCTTAAAACGGTCCGTCATTCCTACCGCACACCTCACCGCTGTCACACTGTCCTCATACATATCCTGCACGATCCTCACATACTTCTCCAACACTCCCGACTTCCTCATACAATGCCACAACTCCTCTCTTGGCACCCTATCATAAGCTTTCTCTAAATCCACAAACACACAATGTAACTCTTTCTGGCCTTCCCTATACTTCTCCATCAACATTCTCAAAGCAAACATCGCATCAGTGGTGCTCTTTCCTGGCATAAACCCATATTGCTGCTCACAGATCGTCACCTCTCCTCTCAACCTAGCTTCCACTACTCTTTCCCACAACTTCATGGTGTGGCTTAACAACTTTATCCCTCTGTAATTTCCACAGCTCTGCACATCACCCTTATTCTTGAAAATCGGAACCAGTAAACTTAATCTCCACTCCTCCGGCATCCTCTTACTTTCCAAGACTTGATTAAACAATCTGGTTAACAACCCCACTGCCATCTCTCCTCAGCACTTCCATGCCTCCACTGGTATACCATCTGGGCCAACTCCCTTTCCACTTTTCATCTTCTTTATAGCAGTCCTCACTTCATCCTTACTGATCCACCCCACTTCCAGATTCACTATCTCACTATCTATCTCTCTATCTCTCTATCTCTCTATCTCTCTATCTCTCTATCTCTCTATCTCTCTATCTCTCTATCTCTCTATCTATCTCTCTATCTCTCTATCTCTCTCTCTCTCTCTCTCTCTCTCTCTCTCTCTCTCTCTCTCACTATCTCTCACTATCTCTCACTATCTCTCACTATCTCTCACTCTCTCTCTTTCTCTCTTTCTCTCTTTCTCTCTTTCTCTTTTTCTCTTTTTCTCTTTTTCTCTTTTTCTTCATTCATCAGCTCCTCAAAGTACTCCATCCACCTTCTCAACATACTCTCCTCGCTCGTCAGCACATTCCCATTTGCGTCCTTTATCACCCTAACCTGCAGCACATCCTTCCCAACTCGGTCCCTCTGTCTTGCCAATCGGTATAAATCCTTTTCCCCTTCTTTTGTATCCAACTTCTCATACAGCTTGTCATATGCCTTTTCCTTGGCCTTTGCCACCTCTCTTTTTGCTTTTCGCCACCACTCCTTGTACTCCTGCCTACTTTCTTCATCTCTCTGACTATCCCACTTCTTTTTCGCCAACCCCTTCTTCCTTATACTTTCCTGTACTTCCTCGTTCCACCACCAAGTCTGCTTATCTTCCTTCCTCTGTCCAGAGGTCACACCAACTACCTTCCTCGCTATCTCCCTCACCACTTCTGCTGTAGTTGCACAATTGAATTGATCCTCTTTATTGTTGCTCATCCTCTTTATTCCCTTCCCCAACATGTCCATTGAAATCTGCTCCAATCACCACTCTTTCATCCTTGGATACACTCTCCACCACTTCATCTAACTCACTCCAGAAATCTTCTTTATACTCCATCTCACACCCCATATGTGGGGCAGATGCACTGATGACATTCATCATCACCCCTTCAATTTCCAACTTCACACTCATCACTCGGTCAGACACTCTCCTCACCTCCAATACCCTCTTGACATTATCTTCCTTCAGGATTACCCCGACACCATTTCTCCTCCCATCCACACCATGGTAGAACAGTTTGAAACCACCTCCAATGCTCCTAGCCTTACTCCCCATCCACTTGGTCTCTTGTACACACAGTATGTCCACCTTTCTTCTCTCCATCATATCAGCCAACTCTCGCCCTTTGCCAGTCATCGTCCCAACATTCAGAGTTCCAACTCTCACCTCCACACTTCTACCCTTCCCCCTCTCCCACTGCCTCCGGACTTGCCTTCCCCGTCTCCTTCTCCTCCTTCGCCCAGCAGTAGCACAATTTCCACTGGTACCCTGCTGACCACCGGTACCGGTGGCGGTCGTTGGTAACCCGGGCCTCGACCGATCCGGTATGGAAATTCGTTTTGTTGTCCGCATAATGATTTGGCATAGGTTTTTACGCCGGATGCCCTTCCTGACGCAACCCTGGTCGCCTCTTACGACACACAGGGATATGGTACACCTATTCTAACCGGGGCATACACCGGGCCCAGGACAACTGGTGCTCATTTCGCCGACCTCGGAAGGAAGGCAGGCTGAGTCAACCCCCTGGTGTTTTCGACTTGGTATATATATATATATATATATATATATATATATATATATATATATATATATATATATATATATATATATATATACATATATTAATTCTGTGTCTCAACAGGGCTTGAACTCAGGACCTCTTGGGTCCCAAGCCATTGCCCTAACCACTGCGCCAACACCAGGCTTCGTGTTGGTATCTCTCACAAACCATGGTACTTCAGCAAAGCACTTCTGTGACTCCATTGGACTGACTTAATCTGTGAACTTTCCCACCCAAATTTCCCCTCATGGCAAATCCTCCCTTCTGGGAAACTTGCCATCTCTTTCTGAAAGGGAAATCTGACCATAGGCAATCTCTGTTCATTCCAAAAAGTCTGCAACAAGTGTCTGTCCACTTTCATGATAGCAGGAAAAGGAAAACAATATCAGTCCAACCTCAAGAATGAACTTTCAAACTGGTCTCCCTCTTCTAAAACCTGATGGCATCAAGTTAAGTCAGTCTCTGGAATATGCTCCCCTTCCATCCCTTCCGTCACTTAAAATGGTACCACAGCAGACTCCGCTCGTGAGAAGGCCCAATGCCTCCATTCTGTGTTTGCTTCAAAATCTTGTCTCCAACCCCTCCCTCTACCTATCCTTCCCTGTCATACGCAACTGCTCCTGGACTCTGTCTTTTACACGTCCTGAGAAGGTAGAGAAGGTTCTTTCAACCCTCAACTGCCACTGGACTGGACTGGACGGCATCAGCTCACATGTCCTAAAATCCTGCTGTGCTGGTCTTACACATTCTCTCTCTGCCTGGTTGACCTTGTCATTTGCACTAGCTCATCTTCCATCTGCTAGAAAATCTGCCAACATCACTACACTACATAGAAAATTGCAAAAACGGATCCCCTCTACTACAGACTGATCAGCATACTTCCAATCATCAGCAAGGTCATGGAATAAGTCATCGCATTTGATATGAAATCCTTCCTTTTCTCCAATGACCATCTCAGATCACCAATTTTGTTTCAGACCAGGTCACTCCACCTTGGCCATGCTACTTCTCCTCAAACAACAATGGATAGTGGCCCTCAATGACAGAAATGGGATCAGGGCCATCTCTCTGGACATATCTTATGCTTTTGATGCAGTCTGGCATTGTGCCTTACTCTCCAAACTCTGTACCTATGGCATCCAAGGCCACCTTCACACATGGCTTCCTGACTTCCTCTACTCTCATAGCCAACATGCAGTTCTCAACAAAATTCTTTCATCTCCTCTCCCCGTCAAGGCTGGTGTGCCCCAAGGCAGTGTCCTGGGCCAAGTCCTATTCCTGATCTTCATCAACAATCTCTCTGACTCTGGAAAACCCTCTATCTATTTGCTGATGACTCAACACTCTGCCATGATATTCATCATCCTCCAGTAAGGCAGGTTGCAGCCTCTTCCCTCTTTTCAGACCTTGAAAAAAAATATATAGATATCACAAATGGTCAAACACTTGGAATATGTCTTTAAATAGTGACACATGTCACACTCTCACTATCTCTCTACAAAAGGAATTTCTGGCAACCCTCCACCCCCTCCCCCATCTACTTTGTTACCAATCCTCTTGAGGAGATTCAGTCATTCAAACTCCGAGGTCACATGATCAGCAACGATCTTTCTTGGGCAAACCACATTTAAATGTTGGCCTTCAAAGGCAGCTGCCGTCTGGGCATCCTCTGTTGTACAAAGTCCTTCCTTGGCACACCTGAACTCCGATCCATCTACAAGGCCTTTATCCACAGCTTGAGTAGTGCTCTACCTTCTGGGCTGGCTCCCTTGCCTCCTCAGCTTGATGCTGTCGAAACTGTCAAAACTGAGGTCTTTAAGATTATTGGAACCTCTTTCGCTGAAGCCAAGTCTATGGGTTTATGACTTCGCCATCGCAGACAGGTCAGTAGTCTCTCTGTCTTCTATCATCTTCTTTCTGGTCTTTCACCCTCTGCTCTTTCCATGTCTTCCACCCCACCAAGGTTTCTGCAGGGCTCACACAGTCCACCATCAACCCTCTTTTGGTAAAACTACTTAAATCCAGGATCACTGCTCACTACCACTCATTTGTTCTTCTTTTTTCCCAGCTGTGGAATCAACTTCCACGTTCTCTTCAACCACATTCTTCCCACCAGGTCTTCAAGACAACTGTTCATCACCATCTCTGATCACCCACCATCCCTCATCCTCAATCCAAAACCATGATCTTTTATACCCTCGTTAACCCCACCCAAATCCCTTCTAAATTTCCAGTTTTTCTTCTCTGGAGTTTCCTTCTCCATACATGCATGTTTTGCATCTTGTTTTTTTCTATCCGTTCTGATCCGTTCAGTGTGCTTGCTCTAGTTCAGTGTGCTAGTACGTCCTCATCCGTTCACTGTTAGCTCTTCCACAAGCCTCGACTATGTACACCAAAAACAAAACAAAACAAAACAAAAACTAGAGGGGCACTCGGAAGAGCGCATACCTCTGCCACGTAATGCCTGATCCACAAGAACATATCGGGCCCAATACATATTTGGAATATCATGGAATTTGGAATATATCGTTTTTGGCCCAATCTCTCAATGGTGAAGAATCACTTTGGAAATTAAATAATTCTTGTATCCAGATTTGGATCTTCACCGAAATCGAACCAATCCGTCGTGGTCACACACCCAACCTGTCCACCAAGTTTCATCTGAATCGGTCGACAACCTTTTGAGATATCGTGCTATATATCAGTTTAGCCCTATCTCTCAATGGTGAAGAATCACAAACAATTCTGGTAGTCGGATCCGGATCAGGATCTTCACCAAAATCTAATCAGTTCGTCCTTGTCACACACCGAACATGCTCACCAAATTTCATCTGGATCCGTCTACAAATTTTTGAGATATCCTGCACAAAGACAGACAGACAGACAAACAGACAGACACAGAGGGGTGAAAATATAACCTCCTTCACCTTTGGTGGTGGAGGAAACCCCCCCCCCCCCCAAAAAAAACCAACTGTTAGCAGATGTTGCACAAGATGCAGAATTTGATTATGGTTTTGTAAGTTATTAAATGGCAACACTTCAATACCGGTTATGTATGAATAAATCATAGACTCCTATAGAGAAGGACTGGAACGTCACGATCTCGGGGTTTGTAACTTGAGTCTGAAGGATTAACTTGAGTCCAGGGCTAAAATGACTTCTAGAAGGGCTAGAGACACGATCTCGGGATCCATATTGGGGTTTTTGAGGACGGCGAGTTCAATAGTGTCATTTTCAACACCACCTGAGGTCATATTCAAGGTCAAAAGGTCATATTTCAAGGTCAAATTACTGAATTTTGGTATTTTTTCCCGTTTTTGTGTCTAACTCATAGAGGAAAACTTTTGTAAAGTCTATGACAAATCATGACATTGTGCACCTACTGCACCTACTTGCTGATTATTATCATCGTTAACTAATGTATGTTTTGTTTGTTTCTCTTTCAGAAACTGTCCAGCTGGTGATCTCACAGGATTTTTGTGTTGTTTCCTGCTTTGGTGACAATATGCCACGTCGTTGCAGCTGCTTTGGTTGTAGAGGAAACTATGATGGGATGCCTTATGTAAAGGTCATATCCTTCCCAAAAGATCCTGAGGAGAGGGAGAGATGGATATTGGCAATGCCAAATGAGAAAGAAAGCTTGAGGTGCTTAAAGGAGATATATATTTGTGAGACACATTTCAATTGTGATTGGGTGTCAGCTAGGGGTGGCAAACGACCCAAAGAACCCCCATCAATATTTCCTGGAGTACCGAAATCAGCTTTGAAGCAGGTGACCTCAGCCCCACGCCCAACATCATCTTCCACGTCAGAATCAAGAGCTAAGAAGATGCAGGCAGCTGATGAGGCTGCAGACAATATCCAAGATTTCGACCACTTCTGTGCTAAAATCAGCTCCTATTTTCCTGGCTTTAACATCATAAAAGACCAGGAAAACCTTTACCTATCAAGAACTGATGCTACTGGACAAACTGTCAAGCAGTTCTTTCATTTCCAACAAGTTCACTCACCTTTTGGATTTCTATTCTTGAATAGAGTTGAGAAAGATGGCATTGAGGTGCCCAAACGACTTTTTCCTTTGCAGAAGAACAGCCTGCTCTCAAAATGGTCCCAGATTCAATCCATAACTGACCAGGTAAACATCTATGAATGCACAAGCAAGGAAATTATTCAGCTTGTAATAAGCCAGCTCTGTTGGATGACTGAGGCACACGAGCTTCCTCATTTCACCTTCCTTCTGTCGCAGCTGCATCTTATGTTCAAACCTCTTGATCGTCGCCGATTTGATACTGATACTATGATTTTCGCAATGCAGCTTCACAACATATCACCCAGTGCATACAAAATGATTCGGCGATCCGGCTTAATCATTCTACCATCAACAAAAAAGGTAAAACAGATGCTTGCTGGTAGCCAGCAGGACTCCAACCTCAAAACCTTGTTCGACCAGCTTAAACCACAGCAGCGTTTGGTCAATTTAATGTTTGACGAGGTAAAGCTGGTCGAGACGTTGCGATTTTCTGGAGGGCATGTTGTAGGATATGCTCAAAATGCAGCAGCGGGTGGTGAACACGAAATGCTTGCTTCACATGCTATGGTTGTTGAAGTTGCCTGCCATTTCGGTGGTCCACACTATATTCTACGCATTTTGCCCTGCAAAAAACTAACTGCCGATCAGCTGAAGGAACTCCTTATCAAAGCTGCATCAGCTGTAGTTGGTGCTGGCGGTACTGTGATTTCTTTGATATGTGACAATTGCAATCCCAACCGCAGTGTTTATTCAAAACTTGGAGGACCAGGAGGTTGCCAAGTGCTGTTAATTCAAGAGCAATCTATGTTCTTAGTGTACGACTATGTGCACATCTTCAAAATTGTTCGCAACAACTGGATTACTGTTAATGGCAAGACACTCTCATTTGTCGTAGATGGTAATGAGTACAAAGCTTACTGGAGTGATATTCAGAAGGTTTATGAGATCGACCGGGCTACTCCTATTCGCTTATCCAAGCTGACGCACACCGCTGTTTTCCCCAAGCCCCTTCAACGCTAGAGCGTACCATTGGTATGCCAAGTGTTCAATGACAAGACTGTCGCTGCTTTAAAGACCTTCAAGGATTCACTGGGCATCAGCGAAGGTACAATCATCCTCACCCAGATAATGAGTGAGTGGTTCAAGATGATGAACGTGAAAGACCGTTTCTCAGCTATCCATCTGCACGACGAATTCAGACAGCCTTGGACAGCAGACTGTACAAGTTTCACTCGGCTGGAGCAGGCCTGCCAAATTATATCTACCTGCGCATGGCAAGGAGGTGGTGGTCGTAAGCTGAAGCTAACTCAGCAAACTGCTGAAGCCTTCACTGTGTCCACACGTAATAATGTGGATGCTGCCAAATTGCTTCTGGCAGAGAAAGACTTTGACTACGTTCTTCCTGCTTTATTTGCAGATGAAGCCTTGGAAAAGTTTTTTGGCCAAGCCAGGCAAAGAAGCGGTGGAAACTTCTACATTGACGTAGTTGACATTATGGCTGCAGCTAAAATTTTTAATTTGCAAACACTCATTAAGCATCACATTATGCCCGAATCTAGTTCTCGTGTGATTGATTGCGACAAGAACTGTACAACTTCCATAAATCCAGATGAGCGAAGTGAACTCATTGATGAGATTACTCCTCAAGACACTCAGGATCTCTTGGGGTCTGACGATGCCCTTAAGCATAAAGTCGTTTATTTGGCCGGACACCTTGTTCATAGATATGGCGATAGCACTAGTATGGAGGAGATCATTGATGATGAAGATGGTGATAGCACTAGTATGGAGGAGATCATTGATGATGAAGATGGTGATAGCACTAGTATGGAGGAGATCATTGATGTTGGTGGTAACGAGGATGGTAATCAAGATGGTAACAAGGTGTCATCTGAGTTTCTAGATAATTTGAATAGAGGTGGATTGAGTGTGCCGACTATGTCAACCGTCTTTTTTGTACATAATGCCTATAATTTGTATGACAAGACTAAAATGCGTTGCCGATTTCATTTTGCTGAGCTGTTATCCTCTGTAGATGCACCTTAAGCTAGTAGTAATGCTGCATGTACTACTTTAGCTAACATTCTATTGAAAGCTCATGTTCTCAATGTAAAGGCCCAGTCACACCTTGACGTTTTAGCCAGCTTATGGCAATTTTTGAAAAATTTGTCTAAAACGCTCGCACACGTCGAATACGTTATGGGTAAGTTTTGGAAACATTGAGAGCACGCTGAAAAACACTGCCATACGTCGTAGTACGCCGGCTTTCATCGTTGTACTTTGCGGTTGTTCTCAAATTTTAGCATGCTTGAAATTTTATGACTTATGCCAGCATATGACTCACAAGTTCCGCTACGCTGCCCATAAGTTGTAGGCACGTTATGCGATCGTTGACACACGTCGACACACATTAATTGTAAGTTAATCATAAGTCGAAACACGTCGAGGTAATGTTTAGCGTACCCGAAACTTATTTCTAACCGAGGAGTAACGTGTTGTAGGCCCGTTACGCGATCGTTGACACACGTTACTTGTAAGGTACTCATAAGTCGAAACACGTCAATGTAATGGTTAGCGTCAGTGTTCCAGACTCCCTGTTTTTTATTTTTATTTTTTATTTTTTTTTCTTCGCTATGACGGTGATGTTGACACTTCGATTTCTAGTGCGGTTATGATTTAAATCGTTGAGCGGCAGCCTATTAATTATATTATAACCGCACTAGAAATCAAAGTGTCAACATCAGCATTATACCGAAGAAAAAAAAAAAAAAAACGGAGTCTGGAACACTGACGCTAACCATTACCTCGACGTGTTTCGACTTATGAGTAACTTACAAGTATCTTTTGTTGACGTGTGCCAACGATCGCATATCGTGTGTACAACTTATTCCCATCGCATGCGGAACGTGTGAGGCATACGGCAAGTATGTCGTAAAATGTTTAACGCGTTTAAAAGTACAAGACGTACTCCACTTACTACGACGTATGATAGCGTACTTTATTGTTCTATTCACGTATACCAAACTTACCCATACCGTATTCAACGTGCGCCAGCGTTTTACACGCATTTTTCAGAGGTCGGCATACGCTGGCAAGATCGCCAAGGTGTGACTGCGATGTTGACGTTTCCATTTCTCCAGCGGTTATGATTTGAATCATTGTGCGTCAGCCTTTTAATAGGCTACGCCACGAGTTCGTCGGCGATATGTGCAGCGCGCTATGCATAAGGTCGACTATCATTGGGCATAGGTTGTGAACGCCGACAACAGGCTAAGCATTCGTTGGTATAAGTTATCTAGAAGACAACGAAACGTTCTGTGTCCGTTACTAATATGTTATGCATACGACCAACTCGTTATGAATACGTCCGAATCCTTAAAATAACCATCAAAAGTTCAGCGTAAGGCAGCGTTTTACATACATTTTGATACGTTGCCATTGCTGGCTAAAACGTCAAGGTGTGACTGGGCCTTTAGTGACAAAGAAAAAGCTTTGGGATGCCTCATGAGGCAAGAAAAGCTCTCCAACTAGTGATAGACATAGACATAGTTGTAATAGGCATAGTGTTGTGACATGCATATAATGTTTATGTAATACGATATGACAATAAATATCAAAATTTGACAGCTCTACACATTTGCATCTTATTACAATCAGCCATCTCTCACCCTTTATGAGGGAGACACAAAAACGGGCAAAAAATACCAAAATTCAGCAATTTGACCTTGAAATATGACCTTTTGACCTTGAAGATGACCTCAGGTGGCATTAAAAATGACACTATTGAACTCGCCATCCTCAAAAACCCCTATATGGATCCCGAGATCGTGTCTCTAGCCCTTCTAGAAGTCATTTTAGCCCCGGACTCAAGTTAATCCTTCAGACTCAAGTTACAAACCCCGAGCATGGAAGGTTCCAGCCCTTCTCTATAGGAGTCTATGGAATGAATATAAAATTGTGTGCCCCACGACTCTTAAGAAAGTACATGTCAATACCCCTGGAAGCGAAGTGAAAAGTGGGGTTAAGCAATTGGTTCATTTTGTCTGTCCACCGTCTGTCAACAAATATCAGTTTGTGATCGAGTAACAATTTGATTTCAATTCAATGGTGTATTTTAAACATTAGTCGGAAAACAAACCTGGAGTTTGGCAGTACTTTGTCTCTGAAGTCATCCCAATCACACATGCACAGGGAGGAGTGAGATACATACTTTGCTTTGTCTAGTTGCTGGCAGTCAAAAAAATTGAAAGTAATTCCAAACAGGAAACTTACTGTTTTGAAGGATGTCATAAAGGACACAAACAACAGGCATGAATAACTAATGCAACATGTTAAATAAGGTTGTGTGGAAGACCCTGCAGCAATGGTAGTAAACTTCCGAATTTTCCCTACAGCCCTGAAAATCTTTATTTTACTTAAATTGAATTATGTACTTGAATACTGTAGAACACAAATCGCCTTTTAAGCACTTTCAAAAACTTTCCGTTTAGTAGTACTTGGACAAAATGTTACAGCATTTTTTGTCATCATGACCAATCAAATTTTCCGCTCGCAGACCCCACCCATGTCCTTGTTTCTTAAGACTCGGTGGGGTAAGGTGTTTTATGAACTCTCTAGTTGTCAATTTAAAAAAAAAACACTTTGTTTGATAAAAGTCTGACTTGTTACAAAGTCTACAATAAATATCTTCAAAAAATGCTTTTTGATTGTACGAGGCCCCCACTCTACTAACCTTCAGCTCGTACTTGCTTAATGACAGATACAAGGTTGTCATCAAAAATCACCATCATTGAAAGATTAGAAAAATATAGGATGCAAGCTGCAGTGTCCCTCAGACGATTTTTGTCCAAAATGCAGTTCAGCTAATGGGTTTTTATTCTGGTATAACCTGTTTTATTCAGAAACTTCAAAAGAGAAATCACCTCCAGTTCTTCATTCTGGCGCAGAAGTTCCTTCAGAATGAGCTGCAACTCTTCTTCATCTTCACTTTCACTCTCACTTTCTGAGCTCCATTCCTCTGTCTCGCTGCGCACTTGCTGCTGTCGGCTGAGAGAGAAACACAGAATTGTGAAGTTTGTTTTCGACAAGACATTACAGATGAGAATGACAGCTTGATTATGGCCTAGGATGGAAAGGGGTTTCCCACACACGACGTATGTAGGAATTAGGAGTTAAGGGGAAGGGAAAAAATGGAGATGTATGAAACAAAGGAAATGGGCAAATGAATGGGCTGTCACCCCTCCTCACTTGTGGGAGGAAAGAGGGGAAACGGTCAAAAGCCAATGCCATTTTTGCTTACATCTATCTATATATTACTAAAACTCTCATCTTGTATATATGTATGTATGTATGTATGTATGTTCCCGAAATACCGCAAAATGGTACATGATAGCACAAAAATTTTCAGCCCACATTACTCACCATTCTCCCGCGGTGTGCAGTATCAAGTTTCGTTAAAATCAGGCAATTAAAAAATGATTAAAAAATCAATTCCCGATTCAGTCAAGTACTCTTCGGGAGAATCTGATCAATGCAAACAACCTCAGCGGTATAGTTCGCTGGAGCTATCTTTTTTATTTTTCTTGAAATGATTTATTTTTAAAAAAAATCAAACATTTATTAAAGACAAAGAACGATTTATTTTTAAGCATAAAATAAACATCGCCATTTTGATCTAATACTGTTACGAATTTGGAAATCTATCGCACACAACACTCAGGTCCTTTAGCTCAGTTATCTCTGTAAGTATGTGCTTTATAGATAGCTTCCCGTCCCTGGTTTAATGGATAAATCAATGTAAATGCACTGTGATTTATTTTAAGTTAGGAGTTTTATCGAGAGTCTGTAAGAAGAACAACCCTCCTCTGCAAAGAAGAACAACACCCCCGCCCCGAGATTCTGAGACATAAACAGGAATGACCGTTACAAAAAGTATGCTCAGAAAAGAACAACACTCCAGCCCTGAGATTCTGAGATGAAAACAGGAATGACCATTACAAAAAGTATGCTCAGAAAAGAACGACAACTCCCGCGCCGGGATTTTCCCCACGCACTGGAGTGTATGAAGGAAGCTTGCAGCGATGCAGAAAGCGAGGAGACTTGAGGAGAAGCGAAGGGAAGGAAGAAGCGAGGAGGAGCATCATCTCAAGCGACCCATCTCGTTCTAGCTGGGTTCGGTCGTCATCTCGCTGGAGCGCTCGTCTCTGGGAAGCCAGTCTGGTCTGGTCGGCGTCCTCATCCTCCTTCGCCTCCTCTTCCGCGTGATTGCAAACTTGGGCGATCATCTCGTCTCACCTCGGCTGGGTTCCGTTGCGCTGCACCAGTCCTTCGGAGACCGGAGCTCCCGGAAGGAGGGAACGTCCAGTCGCGCGTTTGTGGCCAGGTAGCCAGCCATCCTGGTCCTCAGCCCGACTATCCTCCGGGCTGGAGGTCCAAATAAAGACCTTTCGGTCCAATTATTGGGGTGTGCGTGTGTGTGTGTGTGTGTGTGTGTGTGTGTGTGTGTGTGTGTGTGTGTGTGTGTGTGTGTGTTTGTGGGCCTGTCTACCAAGTAGAAAACTGTTTAAGTGCCTGTGCTGTATATATTTGCATTGCATTATCAATAGGTGGTTTAGTTCTGCCCTTACGTGCTTCCCTCATTCCCCACCTATTGCTTTATAAATAAACCCCCCATTTGTTCAATGTTTTCAGCTCGTTCGCGTCCCTTCTTTCATTGACTGAGCGTATCACGTGTGGGGGAAAATTAGCAAGGCCGTTGTGCCTCCGTGAGGGGAAATCTGGACCGACGGTTCTTGGCGATTAAACCGCTCGGAATCACACACGGCTTAGCGCGCTAAGCGGCTCATTTTCGTACGATTTCCGTCAAGGGTGAAATTCCCCGGTAGTTGGACCACGTGGGTATTTAGGTAAATTGAAGTTGGCAATCGACCCTACCCCACGTGGTCTATCCATTGGCGGATTTCGGTCCTCGAGAGGACCCGTCGACTCCGGACTTATCCGGGGCGATGATCTGAATTCCGGGCGATTGGTCGAGCCGACTTGCGGCTCCATCCAGCGGTTGTGCCTGCGGCCGACGTCCCGGCCCCGCAACAATACTTCCGTGTTCGTTAATAAATAAAATTGTGTTTTGAAGATTATGCACAATAATTTCTTCGACTTTCCTTTTCTCCGTTTTTTTTCTTCACATTGACATGCAATGTCAAGTTTCGTTCAAATCGGGCAACGAAAAAAAATTATGAAAAAAAATCAATTCCCAATTCAGTCAAGTACTCTTCGGGATTGTTTGATAATTGCAAACAACCTCAGTGGTATAGTTCCCTGGAGCTCTCTTGTTGTTGTTTTTTTGAAATGATTTTTTTTTAATCAACCGCTGTTACAACGGGAACCCAACGGGTTCACGGGTCATCTAGTAATATATAAATGTCCCCTGACAATCTCACTACAACTACCTCTTTAACAGCTGTAATTATTCCCACCTTGTGTTTGTTCTGAGAACTCTTTTCAGGATCGTCATTGAGCTCCAGACAGTCACTAACTGTCGTGTGTGTGTGTGTGTGTGTTTTTGATGCAGGTTAACTTTAATATAGCACCAAGGGCTGCCAAGGTTAATACAGGATCATTGGTGTGCAAAAGGGGTTACCTCGACAAATGCCCTGGTGAGGTTTTGCTGAATTGTTAATTTCGTTCTGAAAACTGGAATGCAAAGAGATAGCATGGCAACGTTTTCTCTTCCTGCCATTGAGCTTTTAGGAAAACAAGAATCACTTGCAAAAACATGAAGTTTTGTTCACTCTGTGGCTTCAAATTCAACCAATAACCAGTGGGCTGTCCTATGCCCCAAGTGTACGGGTGTGTTGAGTGAAAGTTCACACACCTAATGTAAGTGACAATATAATTTGACTGTCCAAAGGTTTGCACAGGAGAAACGTTCAATTTGAACAGGGGTAGCATGTATATAAAATGGCTAATGACCACAATTTTAGCTCGAGCGAAGTTGATGATGTGCCATTGTAAATCCCCACACTTCCCACCTCAAACAAAGTTGAAAGATGGCAAAGAATTCCACCAGGAATAACCCAAATAACACATTTTGAGGAATAATTTTTTTTCCGTGTTGATCCCTGTGACCTCAGGTCAGTGAGGTCACCACCCCCTGGGGCATGGACCAGGGGTCAAATGCAAAAGATTGTTACATTCATTCGTCCCCCAATGTTGATTGCAAATACAAAGTTTCATTAAAAAAGTTTTAAAATGTGCCCGTAATTGCATTTTTTGGTATTTGACCTTTTGACCATGCTGCAGGGGCTGGGGCCAAAATGGCACTGCTCTTGTATCTTCTTGCTATGTGGTGATCATAAATACCAAGTTTAGTGAATTTCTGCAAAACCGTTTAGGAGGAGATAGCGTGAAGGACGGACAGACGGAGCAGATTACAATAAACTCGTTTGACTACATGAAATTTAAGGAAAGGAATAGCTTTCGTCCACGTGAGGGAGAGAGCGCTACATCAACAGTTCGTGCTCCAGGTGCTCTTTGTGCTTGTGAACTAGCTTCAGCCCATGGTGCGGTGTCGTAACTCAACAGTTCATTCTGCGGGTGCTCTTTGTGCTTGTGGACTAGCTTCAGCCCACAGTGCGGTGTCGTAAATGAACAGTTCATACTGCAGGTGCTCTTTGTGCTTGTGGACTAGTTTCAGCCCATGTTGCGATGGAACAAGAGCAGTACATCAACAGTTCATGCTGCAGGTGCTCTTTGTGCTTGGGGACTAGCTTCAGCCCACAGTGCGGTGGAGAGAGAGCGGTACATCAACAATTCGTGCTGTGTGTGCTCTTTGTGCTTGTGGACTAACTTCAGCCCATGGTGCGGTGGAGAAAATCAACAATTCGTACTGCGGGTGCTCTTTTTGCCTTTGGACTCGGCGAGCGTGATGAGGGTTGAACCAAGTGATCTTTGAACTGTGATTTTTGTGATTTTATGAGTTGTATGAGAGAATTGAGTGACTTTTGTGAAAAGCATTTACTTGTAAGGTGAAGAAGCATAAACTTAATGTATTAAGGAGAGCGGGGATAGCGAGACATAAAGAAGCGGAGGGGTGGGGGGGGGGAAGAAGAGGAAAGGGAGTGAGTGGGATGGGGATACAGAGCGAGTGGAGAGAGAGCAGTGTGTGCGGTGCGCGCACACAAGATTATGATAACAAGCTCGGGAAATAGGTCCAGCAGGTCAGCCCAGGCAGCACTGTTGATTGATGACCTGAGCGCCTCAAACTGATCAAGATGGTACCGGCTATGCCAGGTGGGCAACGGCTCAGAAGTGAGGTCAGGCGAGGTAGTTTGAATGTGGGATCAGTTGGGGGGGGAGGGGGGAAGGGGAGAGGAGTCAAGGTGGTGGAGATGATACAGAGAAGAAGGTTGGAAGTGTTGTGGGTGCAGGAGTCCAAATGGAGCAAGGAGGCAGAGCAAGGATGTTGGTAGGAGGATACAAGTTGTTACACATGGATGGGGATGGAAGGAGTACTGGCAAGGGAATAATAGTATCGGAAGAGATCAGCAAGCAGGTGGTCAGAATGGAAAGAGGGAAGGGACGGATAGTTATGGCATGGTTGGTGGTACAAAGGCAAATGGTGTGTGTTATGTCGGTATATGGGCCAGAAACGGGAGGAATGTGGCAGAGAAGCAGGAATTCAGGGACGTACTGGAGAGGATGATGGGAATGGTTGAGCTGGACGTGATGCTGTGCATGGCGAGGGACTTAACTCGCATATCGGAGTTGCGGAGCGGGGTGAAGAGGAATGTTTTGGTAAATTTGGGTGGGAATGAGGAATGGAGAGGGGCAAGAGCTGATGGAGCTGGTGGTGAGGAATGGGATGGCCTGAGCTGGATAATTATTTCAAAAGTGGGAAAGCCACAAGATTACCTGTATGAGTGAACAACATAGAACAGAATTGGATTTGGTGGTGGAGAGTTAAGGATTGTAAGGTAGTGGCGGGAGAGCATGCACAAGCCATCACAAGCTTGTGGTGTTTGTGGTACGGATGGAGAAAAAGAGGGAGGTTATGAGCAGGGGTCGGAAGATTATTACATGGGGATAGGGGGAGAGAGTACAAGGACTATGACGTCATCATACAAGTACAAGGAGAGGTTAAGGGCTAGGTATGAGAAACTTCACGAATAAGAAGGTTTTGAGGAGTGGAGGAGGTATGGAGAGGCGTAGAGGGGAATTGCAGAAGTTTTGTTTGGAACAACGTCAGGAAAAGGGTGCATCGTCGAGGAATAGAAACCAAGTATGTTGGACAGAGGAGGTAGCAAAGGCAGTTGGTGAAAAGGAGGAGGTTGGGAAGAGGATAGAGAAGATCAAGTATAGGGGGAGGCAGCCAGATGCAAGGTTGCTGCACCTGTATGGGCAGAAGATGAAAGCAGCAAGGAGAGCTGTCGATAAGGCAAAGAATGATATGGAAGAGGATGGTGGGAGGAAGATGATATATAAATTGGCACGTGACACAGGTGAGGATGGTAAGGACATGAAGGGGTGGGGGGCGGTGATTAATGATTGTGGCAGGAAGCTGGTGAGAGAGGGGGGCAACATTGAAGGTGTGGGATGGATATTTCAAAGAGCTTTTTCTTCTTCGTGTGCAGCCTGTGGCTGCTGGTTGCATCAACGGTTGAGGGTGTAACTGTGCCGCTGATGCAATGCTCCTATTACCAGTACAATGGTACTCATTTTGCCAACCTCAAAAGGATGACAGGCTGAGTCAACCCGACCTGGTGTTAATTCAGCAGCTGACAGGGCTCAAACTCAGGACCCAAAGATCCAAAGCCAGCCACCTTAATCATCAAGCCAACACCAGGCTTTATTTAAAAGAGCTGTTGAACCAGGAAGGAAGCAACGGCGAGCTGGAGTTACCCTGTTATGTTGAGGGAAAAGTGGAGTTGGTGAGATCACAGAGGAGGAAGTGTGGAGGCAATGGAGAGGATGAAGAAAGGAAGAGCGCCAGGCATTGATGAGGTGTGTCCAGAGATGATAATTGCAGCGGGAGAAGTCAGAGTCAGTTGGATGAAGAGGCTGTTGAGAATATATGTATGAGAGGGGGTTCAATTCTGGAGAAGTGGAGGACAGGATTAATTGTGCCAATATGGAAGGGGAAGGGTGATGTTTAAGATCTGGGGAAATACGGGGGCAACATGCTCCTAAAGTTACATCATGAAGGTGCTGGAGAGGACTCTGGGTGGGCGGATAAGGAAGATTGTGGAGATGGAGATCGGAGAAGAGCAGCAGAGGTTTAGAAGGGTAGTGGGATAACGGGTAGGATGCTCACACTGAGACAACTGGTGGAGAAGAGGTTGGCGTTGCAAGGTGAGATGGCATTGGGATTTGTGGACCTGGAGAAGGCCAACGACACTGTCCCATAGGAGATGGTGATGGTGACAATGAGACGGATGGGAGTGCCAGAAGCAGAAGTTAGGTTGGTGGAAGGGATGTGCAAGGGAAAGAAGGGAAGAGTTTTGGTTTTGTCCTGGTATGTCTGAGGAGTTCAGTGTGAACATTGGTTTGAAGTGGGGAAGCACCCTCAGCCCACTCATGTTTATCATGGTGATAGAGCTATTAGGCAGGAAGGTGAGCTTGAAGGGTATTATGAGGAAGATGCTCGATGCAGATGATTTGGCTCTTGTGATGGAGAGTGGGCGGGAGATACAGGAAGTTCTGGGGGAGTAAAAGGAGGTATTTGGGAAGCCTGGGCTGAAGATGAGTATGGAGAAGACTGGGGATGTGGGTCAGATAGCTCCCTTTATGGTCTGGAGATGATGGCACTGATGGAGAGACAACAACAGAAGCTGCAGTTTTGCGAGAACAACTGGGTCAGGAGGATTGCTGGAGTGAAGAGGGTCGATAGAAGGAGGACGGATGAACTGAGGGAGGAAATTGGTGTGCAGATGAGCTGATGGGGAGGTTGGTGAAATTCTGGCTGAGAGGGGCTAACTAGACACTTGGTGCAGATGGGGGAAGAGAGAATGGACAAAGAGCAGATAGGTTGAGGGAGCAAGGTAGGAGTAAAAGAGCTGGACTGCGTTTGAGATGGGAGAATTGTGTGAGGAGGAATATCCGAAAGGTAGGGGTGATTGGAGAGTGGACAGAGATGGCTGAGGACAGAGGGAGGTGGAGGAATATCATTGTGAAGGAAGGGCAGAAGCTTGGTATCATTGGAACTCACCCCTTATAAAAGGAAGAGGATGAGAAGAAGAAGGTGTGTATATTGGTTGTGTATGTAGACAGCGGGGCGACTCCACATTTTAATATCTTAACTGCGAGTCCACGTTCTACAGTACTTACCCTCGGATATGCGTCGTTTGTTTCCTCTTTTTGGCATTTACATTAGGGCGACTTTGGGCATAGTCAAGCAAATGGTATCACGTTAGGTCAGGCAGTCAATGGACTGCCACTGGTAACTGGTCCTTTCATGAGATGTATTAATTCCCACAATATGGAATGTTAAACAATCGAGGGCAAGGAC
Source organism: Eptatretus burgeri (assembly GCF_056783735.1). NCBI lineage: Eukaryota > Metazoa > Chordata > Myxini > Myxiniformes > Myxinidae > Eptatretus > Eptatretus burgeri. Next base: position 92,371,536 of record NC_140972.1, on the reverse strand, counting down.
AAGTTGTTAAAACAAATGAAAATAAGTGTTTTTTTGCCTTTAAAAAAATCATCAGAAGAAAAACGTGTTGCATCACACACTCATTACAGCTCCACTCTGCAATTCCATCATGACAGCATTCTTATAGTTTGTATATATTGTCGAAGCTCGTATGAGAGCTAACACACAACGCACAACAAGGGTGGCAGGAGACAAGAGGGGTGGGAGAGGGAGGACAAAACAGTGGGGAACAGAGACATTAGGAGATCTGTGGAAGGGAGAGGGATGGGGTGGGGAACATGGGGTATATAAGATGGACACCACAGGAACTTTCAGGAAGGAAAGCAGGGAATTTGAAGGAGGTGGGTTTGGGGTGGATTAACGGGGGTAGAAAAGATCGTGGTTTTTGGATGGGGGCGATAAGAGGTGGTGGTGAACAGCTCTTTGGAAGGCCTGGAGAGAAGAATGGGATTGAAGAGTATGTGGAAGTTTGTTCCAAAGGCAGGAAAAAAAAGAGGAATGAAAGAGAGAAGGTGAGAAGTTATTCGTGATTTTGGTAGTTTCACCAGTAGGGGGTTGCGGCGGACCTTGAGCATCCTGCGGAAATATGGGGGTGGGGGGGGACATATCGCAGATAGAGCAGGGGGGGGGGCGAGACCGGAGAGGAGACGGTAGAAGACAGAAAGGCCACCGACCTGCCTGCCGTGAGAGTGAGACCGCCAAGGACTCAGCATTACCGCAGGAGATACCAATGATCCCAAATGTCTTGGTTTCCACAGCATGAAGCCGAGAAAGGTGAGAGGCGGGAGCACCAGCCCAGTGGGGAGAGTAGTACTCCATCAGGCTGTGGACGAAAGCTTTGTATGTGGTCAGGAGCTCAGGTGGGCGGAGGAAGGACTTTACACGACGGAGGATTTCCAGTCGGTGACTGGCTTTGGAGGCGAGGTTGGAAATGTGGCTTTCCCAGGAAAGATCATGGCAGATAGTGAGACCCAAAAGCTTGAATGAAAGGACTTCTTCCAGAGGATTTTTGAGAAAGTAGATGTGGGGGGTGGGGGGGGGTTCTAAACGGTCCTTTCGGAGAGGCATCGTGAGAGTGTGAGATTTATTTCTTTAAAATCAGATAAGCAATTGACCATCACCACTCTGGATGGAATCAACAAATTGTTGATCAAAGCATGGTAATTGTTGAGGGAAACAAGGAGAAACTGATGTTTCATGCTTTAACTCTTCCTTCAACGTTCTGTTGATCCCATCCATTGTTCTACCTGTCCGCAGACACAGAACGACACGAGCCTTCATGATTACCTCCACCACTGAAGGTCGCTGGAGGTTATGTTTTCACCCCTGTTTGTTTGCCTGCCTGTCTGTCTGTCTGTCTGTGAGCACGATAACTCAAAAAGTTGTGGACATGTTATGACAAAACGAGGTGGACGAGCTGGTTAAGTGACAAGAACAAGCTGATTTCATTTTGGTTAAGGTATGGATGCAGATGCGGCCTATCAATGGGATACAAAATGTTAAATGTTCTGCCTGGCAGAGGTATGCGCTCAACCCAGTGCCGTTCAAGTGATGTGATGTGTCCTCCCCCCCCCCCCCCCATTCTACTGAAATTCCTCGCTTACCTGTGAATTGGTAAAATAATATAAATATTCTTGCGATCTGTTATTTTCTTGCACAAGGGTGCGTAGAAATATGCCATATCTTTTGAATATGTCATATTTAAAGAAATATTTATATATGTGACACCAAAGACAATATCTGTCTTTGTTGTTGCATATAAATTCATGTCTCCAAGGCAGAAAACATATTTTTGGCTTCTGCATGAAGACAGCTGCTTGCTCGCCTGCCTGCCTCATCGGCTATCTCGGTACGTTGCATCCCATATCCTGACACATGTACAGCTATCGTTGATTGCCTGCACATCTCTCCTATTCCCCGTTATATATATATTCTCACATCACATGTACGAGTGCTAAGACATGGGGTGTAAAATTCACGTTTATCGGCAAACTTACACCTTTTTCTGTTTTAAAATGGGCTTTCATTTAAGTGCCATTCTTGGCCATATCAGAATGACATAAATCAATTATATTGACAATATTCGGTAACTCTTCAGAAATCCAATACGCTAAAGCTCCATGACAATGGGCCTTCGATCGATGTGAAGAAAAGAAATGCTCCCTCCATGTATCTCGGGGTGTTTAAGAATGTATCATTGAGCTAACCACAAGTTACGTTCCTTGTATGTTCATTCGGTTTCATATGTTATACTCGTGCTTTTTCTGACCATGCTCAGCCACAGACGCACTCTTAAAATTCTTCACATCAGCAATTAGCAATGCCCTCCTATCAGCGAACTTGAATTATTTAATGAAGAAAGAAAAAACCTGTCTGAACCTCAATTGAATGGCACCGTTTGGAATAAAGGGAGCGTTTGAGATGTGCAATGCTCCAATTCGATTCATCATTGTGCCAATAACCAAATCCAATATCAGTCAAGTTTCTCACAACCTACAGAACCTAAAAAGGACCGATGGGTTTGCTGCATTCAGCCATTCCTGCCTCTCTGACTTATCGACGAGGTGCCCAGTGCGGACACAGGATGCCAATCTGTATTACCCTCGACGAAGGAGAGGGTATTGCATTTGGGTCCGTTTGTCCATCTGTCTGTTTGACTGCACAAAACTTTTGTGTTTTTCTCTGCAACCGCTTGTCGGATTGAGACGATATTTTCACCATTGGTGAGACTACTCATGTAGAATGTTTTCATGACAATCATGATGTCATAGGTCACGTAGTGTGGCAGCCATGTTTGAAAAATGGAAAACCCTTGGACCTCTATCTCTGAAACTGCACCAAGGAAAAAATTGAAACGTGGCACATCGCAAGTACTCATGGGGAATGAGTGTGATAAAATGGTCCACGATTTTTTCTTAATGACGTCATCGGTCACGTGATTTGGCAACCATCTTTTTATTTTTTTTTTAAGCCTTCCAAAATCTTCTTCGCTGAAATGGCTGAACATATCGAGGCAAAACTTTACACATATGACAGCCTATCCATGAGGAACAAAAGGTTCAAACACATGATGTCATCGGTCACATGGTTTGGCAGTCATATTGGATTTCCCTGAAACATCTCCAGGACAGCTGGGCAGATTGAGGGGAAACTTCACGTAAATGTTCCCCAAGGTGTGCGTGTACAGGTTTGTTGAGGAATAATGTCACATGGTTTGGCAGCCATATTGGATTTAAGAAAAATATTAAATAATGTTTTCTCTGGAACCGCTTAATCAATCGACGTGAAACTTCACAACTGTTATCTAGTGGTGATGGGGAAGACATGTTTTAAATTTTAACTTAATCGGACACATGGTCTGGCAGCCAGAATTTTTCAATTTTTTGATCTGGGTTTTTAAAAATCATTATTATTTTTTTGAATAAGGCTCGCTTGGCTGTGCCTGGATGGGTTTGAGGGGAGAGGAGCAGCAGCTGAAATGCGAATCCTATCCAGGGTCCTCCTGATGATGTCATCATTGCTTTTTGCTTGTTTGGGTTCCTTCTGATTGCTCCAATGCAGCAATGTTCCTATTTGGTCTTCCATTTCATCTGAATTTAATTTATTTTAATCCCATTCTAAATTCAATTGCAAAATCATAAAAAAACGTAATGGGTCAGGTGTCCGACCAAAGCGGGGTTGCATCAAAGCGAGATGTCTTGGTACTCAGTCATCACTGCCAGCAGTTTTCAAGTGGCAGCTGTAATTGTCTCTTATTAAGCAACACACCAGTACACAAACACCACACAAAATACACCACACAAAACATGCCCTGGCAAAGGTCTGCAATCTCTGATTGCTCTTTTTCTTGTTTGATTTTTTATGGGCAGGCTTAAACTTAGTTATACTTCACTCAATCTTTCAAGAAATGGTTGCAATGACTTGTCATGCATTTCAGTCTCTTACCCTACCAAACCCTTCCCATGAATATCAAAGAGGACAGCATCAGAATTGCACGAATTAAATAAAGCAACACTCTAATCATCTAACATTAATCGTTATACTCTGTTCCCACTTCCTGCTCTCATTGCTCACCATCCCACACAACAACGATTCGTGCACATCAGAACTTACAAGGGTCAACATAAACGCAGATTGGAATGTCATAGCACCAATTAAGTAGAAAAATGAATTAATATTGGTTTACAATCAACTTGGGGAAAAAATAGCCACAGATTGTGGGGTTAAAGGGACAACAGAATCTCACCTCTGGATTTCAACGATCTCTGTTTGCAACCACTCAATCTCTTCCTTTTCAGCCGCAATTTTTCTGCGCAAAAGCTGCTCCATTGCCAACAACTCCTCCTGTTCAGTGAGCACCTCATCTTCCTAGAATAACAAACAAGGCCGTCAGTCGAAGCAAGGAGCCTCTCACGTCTGTTGTTTCCTGACAGACAAATGCTCAAGCGAAGAAGGTAGGTGACTCCCCCCACACCCCCTCTCCCTCCCCATGTCAGCAATTATATATGATATTGGGCCCGCTTGGCAACTGCTGTTAAAGCCAGTCACGTTGCTTAGCCGTGAGACATAAAATGCAATGATCTGTATCTGTATTGTGGCTCCAAACACCTCAAGATAAGCGAGGCAAGACATGCTCGGCATCATTGCAAAATTAGCGGTGAAAGATACCAAACTTGTCATGCTGAGGATGTGGATCAGAGTTACACAGCACATGACTGGACAGGCTTCATTTGTCAAACAATGATATCATCGATCTTCCCTCATACCCCACCACCAACACGCTGCCCCCTCTTCCCCAGGAATGATCAGAAACACGGACTGGACAGTCGTTGCTCAAACCTGTCCTCACGCGGGCGTTTGCAAAATGCAACTCATTATCCAAAACGCAAAAACAAAACATTACATCACCTTGTTGTACTGATGTGGTATGCAATTTAATTTACATTCTTGTCATCACAACATTGTTTGCCTTGCATAACAATCATGGAACTGACTGCGGTTTTACACGGCATTTTGTGGCCATTTCCTGGTGTCGAATTCCAAATTTGTTTCATGACCATTCTAACAGGCCCTCCGTGCTTTTTTGCTGCAAGCCTTCCAAACGCTTTGAAGGCAATAAATTCAATATCCATCGTACCGTACCTTGTGTTGAAGGTTAGTGCTGTCAGCTGTGCACCAATCATTAATTTCATGACACGCCAAATAAATCGGACATTTGATGGCGTGTTGAGTTCGCTTGGTGGTAAAGAGAAAACAATCATTCCAAACAGCCAAAAGGATTGCTTTCACCACCATAACAGTTGTTTCGTCAACCATGTATACACTTGACATGATAATAATTTGACTTTGGTGGCAATGTTATCAACCAAACGAATATTTTTTTTTTTTCAGGGAAGCAAGATTTTTTAACCGATTATACTGTACACCATCAGTAACTTAATTCCTTTCATTGCCAAACACACTTGTCAGGATTTTCAACAAAAGGTCACAAAAAAACCCCCCAAAAAAACCCGCTCATTTGCATCCAACTCCCTCATTACTAGATTTTCCACATTTTCATCTAAAACTTGTACTTGCAAAATCACACAAACATACCTGTGCAAGCAAGATGTTGATAACCTCTTCTTCGTTGTCAGTCATTTCATCCTTTGACACATCCTCCTTGGACAAGCTTGCAATCTCCTGAGCAATTTTCTGTTCGCTGTCCTGGGGCATACAGGGTCAAGGGCACAGTGGTTGCATAGAGGGTCGAGGGCACGGTGGTTGCATAGAGGGCCGAGGGCACGAGGGATGCATGGAGGGTCGAGGGCACGGCGGTTGCATAGAGGGTCGAGGGTGCGGTGGTGGCAGAGACGACGCACACAGACGGACAAACAGGAAGCAAAACAAATAAGAATTCCCTTGTTCTCGGCACAATCACCTGCAAATTGTCTCAACCCATTCCTCTGCCAAAAAAGGCGTCCTTGATGTCAGCTCGGGCCTACCTGCCGTTTGACTTCCCGGAGCTTGCGTTTGAGTGCAGTGAGGATTCGCTGTACTTCCCACAGGCGCTCCTCCTTGCTCGGATCCTTGACACCTCCCTGAAGGTCGTGGTGAAGTCTGTTTAAGAGAAACTCCTACAGCGCCGTAGAAAAGAAATGCATGTTAGATTTTTTTTAAATCGCTGCTTCGGCGATTTGCCAACAATGATAATGCACATAAGTTGAAATTTCACAAAAATGATATTCGGATGCGATTTCAGGTTTACATACAGGATGATACCAAAAAGAAAACAAACAAACAAAAACAAAAAAACTGGTACCGATCTTATACCTCCAATAACATCCTCCATTACTGATATCATTTTACTTTTTGATGACACGCAAAGTGGAGTTCATGCATCTTTTCAACATGCTGTGCAACTAAGAAAAATCATTCTCAGTCTAAATCTACCTGAGAACGAAATTCTTCAAGAAGACTCAAATCAAGTTCACGGTTAGATGGTCAAGGACAACATATACTGAGGAAGGCCACGATCCATAGATGATCTCAAAACAGCACTAACTGACTAAATCCGTTCAATCACTGCAGCTGAACATGTCAGAGTATGAAACAATTTTTTCCGGCGAACCCAAGTGTGCCTGCAGGGTAGAGGCTGACATCTGGAGTATGGTAAAGAATTACGAATTACCACTAAACTCAATAAAAATCAACGACATCTGAACCTTTCATCTACTCTCCCTATCAAGGCTGGAGTGCCCCAAGGCAGTGTTGTTCCTGATGTTCATCAATGATCTCTCTGACTCTCTGGAAAATCATATATATATATATGTATATATATATATAATTTGTTGATGACTACATTCTCTGCCATGACATCTCTCATCCTTCAGATAGGCAGGTTGCAGCCTCTTCCTTGTCTTCAGACCTTGAAAAAAAAAAATCACAATCTGGTCAAACACTTGGAATATGTCTTTCAATCCTGACAAATCTCACACTCTCACTATCTCTCTCCGAAAAGAATCTCTGGCAAACCCTCCTATCTACTTTCTTAACAATCCTCTTGGAAATTCAGTCATTCAAACTCCTGGGTCTCACTATCAGCCATGATCATTCTTGGGCAAACCAGATTTCATTGTTGGTCTCCAAAAGGTAGCCGCGGAGTGGACATCCTCCGTCATACAAAGTCCTTCCTTGGCACACCTGAACTCTAATCCACCTGCAATGATTTAATCTGCACCTTGATGGAGTACTGCACTCCCTTCTGGGCTGACTCCCCTGCCTCACATCTTGCTCAGCTTGACACTGTGGAAACCAAGGCCTTTAAGATTATTGGAATCTCCCACAATTAAGTTTAGTCAATGGGATTATTACTTCGCCATCGCAGACAGGTTGGTGATCTCTGTCTTTGACTGCCTCCTTTCTAGTCCTGCATCATCTGCTCTTTTTGTGCTTTGTCCCATTAGGTTTCTGCAGGGCTCATATGGTCCACCATCAACTCCCTTCTGCTGAAAGTATGGAGGTGAGCAGTTATCCTGGATTTTTACACTTATTTGTTCATCTATTCACTATTGTCTCACCTGTGGAACCAACTTCCACATCCTCTTCAGTCTCATTCTTCCCTCCAGGTCTTCAAGATAGGTGTTCACCATCCCAGATCATCCCCAATCCAAAACGATATTATCTACCCTTGTCAAGCCCTCCCCCCCCCCACTCCCACTACCTCAATCCCTCCTCCTTACAAATTCCCAGTTCTTCCTTCCTGAGACTTTCTGTATACATCTTGTCCACCCCATGCGTCATGTTGTCCAGCCCATTATGCATCCTCTCCTGACTCCAATTCCTCCCCACCCCATTGTTTGTCTAAGTCTCTCTCTACCTTGGTCCTTAACTCTGCTTTTAGTGTTCCACATCCCCCTCTCTCTCTCTGCTGTCCCTTTTTGTGCTGTTAGGTCCTTATCCATTCAGTGTACCAGCTCTTCCATGAGCCTCGACTCTGTATACAAAAACAAACAAACTGTTCATTCCGGCGGATGTATGATGTGCACAACGGAGTGCCATTCTAGTTCTAATTTTTGAACATGAACAATTATTTGTACTGTCTAGCAAACTGCAATCAAAACCCATGCCCACTTGCTTCTGCTACTTTCCCATACATCCCAATTGGTGAGAGTGAAATTGGAGTTTCCTGTCATTCATGATGACGATGATGATAAGGATAAACAACAAAAATAAAAAATAAAAATCACCAGAAAGAAAATATTTTGTTGATTAACTCTGGAAATGGAGATCAAATAGTCATTGAGGGAGTGAGGTGGGAATGGACAGGCATCTCCATAGAGAACACAGCTACGATAGAGGCTTGTATTACACTTACTTCCTGTCGAATGACCCAGTTTATCCGAATAGCTTTCTGCACTTTTTAGCGTACCTTGTTATCAAATATTGCAGCTACATAGAACCTCTTCAAAAGAAATATGGTGAATCGAGGTCAATAGACAGGAAGCCTTGATCAGTTTCCATATGATAGTGCCAGAATATTAGTCTGACCAGAAGGATTTTAGGGAAGGTGATGCCACGTGATTTTTTTTTATGCACTTGATTTTTTAATAGCGATTAAAACCTGATTGCCAAGCTCACAGTGGTCGTGCTTGGTGCTCAAAGATATTGAAAGAAAATGTTTGTTGTTGTTCATCTTTCGGCTGCTCCCGTTAGGGGTCGCCACAGCGGATCATCCGTTATGATCCGCATACTGATTTGGCACAGGTTTTACGCCGGATGCCCTTCCTGACGCAACCCTGGTCGCCTCTTACGACACAGGGATCAGGATTTGGGTTTCGCCATGATTCCGGGCTGCTCTACACCCTGCCCAGTGCAGAGCCCCCGTCCTCAAGCGATCCTCCAACCCAAGCCTCCGAGTAGCCGGATTGCAGGCGCACGCCACTACGCCCGGTATTGAAAGAAAATGTTTAACCTTTGTAATTATAGATCTCTTATACAAATGAACTGTGGTTGGTGTGATCAGCATCTTGTCCACCTTTACATGACCATACTGTATTCTCACTCCACTGTAATTTGATGTGGACTTGAAAGAACACACCATGCTTCTGTTTGTAAAACAGGTAAGCACAAGTGGCCACCATACTCATCCTCATTTCTACTTGACTGCAATCTCGTTTGTACTTCCAAAATCACATCGTTTCTGTTTGACAAAAAAAAAGAAAAAAAATAATAATAAAAAGGATAGAGACTAAGGGGAAGACAAAGAAGGCGAAGAACAAGACCAATAATAATAAGAAGAGCCAATCCTTTCGCATCTTCAGATGCATAAGGCTGCCGAGGCAGTTTTCCTTAGCTCGGGAGTACGAGATCCTGGATGGGTCGCCACTCCGATGCCCAATATCATAAAATGGGACAAAAAGTTAATAAAGCGATCCAATAAATTCCCATCCCTCCAAAATTTATGTCTGTCCTATTCTGAGTTCAAAAAACAATATTTTACTGCTTGCCGATTTGAGTACATCGTGATATATAAAGAATGGAGCAGAGCAATACAAACAAAAAAAAAATTAATTAAAAAAAACCCCAGCAGTACACTACTGCATTTGATTATTTATACACACACACACACACACACACACACACACACACACACACACACACACACACACACACACACACACACACACACACACACACACACACACACACACACACACACACACACACACACACCTGAACTGCATTACAGTAAACAGACCATACTGGGTCTAATTCCTCTTTCACATCATTGACAAATAATAATGTGGAAAAGCGAGTGCACGAGCTATTTAGGAAACGATACAGAAGAAGCTGCAGGCTGACGAATTTAAAGCTTGGGTTGGGGTGAATATTACTGCTCTGATTAGTGAAGCCATGAAGACATTCACCTTGGGGGTTAGTGTTGCATTTGTGCTCTTAATCTTGTGAGTAAGTGCTGGCTCGAATGTTTGGGTTTGGGTCTCATTCTAATTTTCCACTTTCCTAGTTCCCCTTCGGCTGACAGGATGAATGAGAGGTCCGCACACTCGCCTCTAAGCTGTCTAGACCGAGTTTGAAGTCCAACCCAATATAAACGGTGATTCTGGTGTTTCACATGCAGGGTTATTCATCAATGTGTGTGCCGTCCCTTGGATGGACGTTAAACGGGTGTCCAGTCTGCGGCATTAGTTGGTGGACATTAAGGATCTCACGATGTCCTCCTTGAAGAGTAGGCGAGCTATGGCACCCTGAACAAATTACAAATTCTTGCGCCAACCTCACATTCCCCCTGTCCCAAGGGAACAGAGTGCAAAAAGGGGTCAACCCCCAAAGGGATCGCTCCTCACTTTAGCCAGGCATGAGTAGTAGTAGTAGTAGTAGTAGTAGTAGTAGTAGTAGTAGTAGTAGTAGTAGTAGTAGTAGAAGTAGTGGTTGTCATAATCATCATAATAGCTGTACCCCTCATATCTAATGTTGCACTTATTTTCAGAAGATAATTTATTACCTCCACTACCGAAGGTAATGTATTAACCCCTGTTTGTGTGTTACTTGTGAAATGGAAGATTCTCAAGTAGATTGGTTGGTCTGGTCTGTTATTAGTCCCCTTCCAGTTTTACCAGAGGGGACTATAGGTTTTGTCCGTCCATCTGTCATCTATCCGTCCGTCCGTCCATGGTTTATCGGACTATTTTTTAACATATTTAACTGAAACTTGGTACATGACTTCATTATAAGTTACAGAACAAGTACGAGTTTCAGGATGTTCCGTCAATTTTCCACAGTTATGCCCTTTCGGACTTAGAAAATATCACATATTATACATGGGTCAGTGTTTAGCTGCCCTGACTCCACCCCACTGATTTACACCCATCGGCTGAACAGCTGACCTGACTCCACACCAATAAAATCATGTGCCGACATGAAAATGAAACAGCACAGATCGGCAGGCCTCAAGCCTGAGTGTTGTCATTGGCCCAGTGTAATTGGAATTATCCCAGGTATATAACCACGATGTATTAGATATGCACATAAGCCGTATGCATGTTTCTGCTTCACACGATTCATGCATGTACATTACGTTATTCGCCCATCTCCCACGCAATGGAAAATGGGGTTTTGCAATCACGTGCGTGTGTGTGTGTGTGTGTGTGTGTGTGTGTGTGTGTGTGTGTGTGTGTGTGTGTGTGTGTCCAGGCCGTAACTTTTATACCATTTGAGCTTTTCCCATCAAATTTTCAACAAAGCTTTATTATGATAATATAGAAAAGCCAAATTAATAATTTCATCAAAAGGTCAAAGGTCAGTGTCATGATGTGGAAGAGAGGCAGGCCCTACGTTTGAGCAGAGGAAAGTCTCACGTGGAACAGAGGCAGGTCCCATGTGACAAAATATATTCTCCCCAACATATTGGGAGAAAATGAATATACCCCAGCATATGAATATATTCTCTCCCCAGCACAGTACCATAATTACCATAGATACCTTGCATACCCAAGGGTGTTAGAAGTGTGGTGGGGGAGCATGTGCCCTCCATAAAATATTAGTAGTGAGACAAAATGATTTTTGTGGGGTGGGGGGGGAGGCAGGGATATGGAACATCTCTCCCCCCAAAATAAAATAAAACAATTAATAATAACAAGGAGAAGGAAGTAGAAAGAGAGAGAGAGCAATAAAAAGAAAATACAGGAAGAGAAATACAAAATTCTTCACGAAGTAGCTTGAGTTTTGAAAGGCTCTCTTAATACAAGGAAGTCGTTATTTTACCCCACGTAAACAAAGCAGAAAGCAGCGTGAAGTAATTGGTTCATGTCCATCCATCAGTCCATCTGCCTGTCTGCAAGCATCAGTTTATGATTGAGGAACAACTCATTTTAATTCAATGTTAGATTTCGATCAAGAATCGGAACATGAAGAGGAAGACAAGTTTGCCGTTTAACCGTACCATAGCTCTGAATGTGATCATTTTTCAATGATCGTTAAAATCATTTCATTAAAATTGATTGTATATACCCTACCTGAACAATGCTCGGGGTAACATGTTCTATGAACTCAAGTTTAAATAATAAAATGAGCACCATTTTCCTGATGAAAAGTGACCATTTTGTCAGGAAGAGGAGGCACCCTTATCACAGGGAAAAGGCACCTTTTGGTGAAAAAGGACACCTTTATGTTATGAAAAATGCTTTTTAAATGTTTTTTTTGCCCCCCCCACCCTCACCCCACCCCCTCCCAATGCTAAAATGCTTCTGGCACATCTGTGCATACCATCATACGAATCCTCACGGGGAAACTGCATTCTCGCGTCCTGAAAAACCACAACGAGTTACTGCTCGATTGTTCTCGTTCTAAAAAAAATAAAATAAAATTATCCCTATGTGGGGGTGACGGTCATCTCTATATTGCTTTTTTACTATTATAAATCGATGAACCGTTGCCAGATATCTCCTAAAATGACAGACTAGATAGGTTTTGGAAATGGCGATTTTTATAACTTACGTGACCTTGTGACCTTGACCCTGACCTTGAACCCGGACAAAAGTTATATCGTTGTGCAACACTCATCGACCTCTACCCACATACTAAGTTTCATCAAGATCAGAAAGAAAAATTGACGGAAGGACGTACGGACGGACATTTGGTCCGGCTTTATTAGGTCATCTCGGTAGAGATGACCTAAAAAAGGGACAGAAAGAGTTTCTTTATGAGAACCATTAAAAAAACAAAAGTATCAAAAACACGTTTCGCAGTCCAACACAAATAACAATAATTTAACATGGAAGAACAAGAATGATTAGGAAGGATTGTTAAGCCTTTACACATAATAACCTTGATCACAAGAGGTGAAACTGAGTTTGACAACACTCATTCCACAACTGAGCTTATCTAGCAAAAATATGAAAACCCAAAAACAAAAACAGATTCCTCATCCCTGGAGGTGGAACAACAGGTGATCAAATGACACCAACAAATGTGGGCACAGCTGGAGGGCCTTTGACTTTGTACTTGTGCATTGATTGCAGAAGGGAAATTAAACTGTGCACAACACAATCCTCCCAAGGTCTCGGGTATAAAAACAAAACAAAACAAAGAAAAAAACAACAACCAGCAGGAATTTGAAACACTCGTGTTCGCAAGGAGACGATGAACCTGGAAACTCATTAAGCACCATTTTATATGTGGTGCTTCTTAAACTTTTCATGTCTCTTCTTTGCAGAGCCAATCTATGCCCGTCAGATTTACAAGCTGGGTAGCGAGAGAGACCATGGGGAGGAGAGATAGGCCTCTCCCATGCCGTACTCGTTTAACGATTTTCTTGTGCGGGTGGTGTGCGGTGATTAATGGCTCAGCTCCCAGGGTAGCATATACTCACTAATTCCACAAAACAACATTGTTACTCGGGTATTTTGCAGAACCCTTATTAGCTACTTGATGGAAAGTGGGGTTTTGTTGACAGGGTTCTCTCTCTAACGAAACAGAAATTACTTTTCAGTTTATTGTAAATTAGTTCAACTTCATGACAATTCAATTCAGAAGTTATTTTCGGTACTTGATCAACTTAATTTCTATTTATTACAAAAGGTCATGGAGAACAGTTTTCAGTGACTATTATAAATGCCTTGTGTTTGCTTGATGTAAAAATGCTTTTTTGTGTTTGGGGGCCAAGCCCAAACATTGAATTGCTCACCATCGAGAGGGATTGTGAATTAAACATCTCAGACATTTTAACATCACGTCTTACTGCACTCCTGACAAATTTAAACAAAGCTTTCCAGTGCACTTATAGTATAGCACTTCTGATGCCTCACCAAAACCACGAGACTAAACATGAAAAGGAGACATGCTCAGGATGACTAACAGCTGGCAGTGTTGTGAAATATTTAAAGCTGTTAGGGCATTAAGTAATCATACTACAGTGCAAATATAATTTGGATTGTGTGTTTGTGTATATTTGACTTGTATGCACTCCTAAAACGCTCGACGGAACGAGATGAAATTTGTTGGTTGGACTCGGGGTGTTTCTGGGAAGGTTTAAGGTGCTATAAAAATCCAGTCACTGGAGCTTGGAAAGGGGGGGGGGGTGATGGAAATTCTCAATATGGCAGTTCTCAATGATGGGTGTGGTACAGCCTCAGGTGTCCACTTCCCTACGACAAAACAAACAAACAAACAAACAAGCAAATGTGGTCACCCCCCTCCCAGAGGAAATAAGATGAACAGGCAAAATAACTGCAGCTGTGATGGCGAACAGCTTAAAATTGCACATAGATTCTGCTTAATTAGAGTTTTAAATGGGGAAAAGAAACAATTATGAAGAGGAACGATCAATGTCATTATGATAATGGGAAGGGGTGGAGAAGTCATTGAAATGCTGAATAGAAGATTAATTGATATTGGTTGTCTTCAACAAAGGAAGGAAAGGACAAAGTACAAGGCTTATTGGCTGCAACAAAGAAACAAAAATATTTCTGGTGTGGAGATCATAAAGGCATTGGTATTGGTGGCATTGGTGTTTTTTTTGTACACAGTCAATGCTCGTGGAAGGGCGCGAGCACAAAACGGATCAGGACACAATAGACCCAAAGGAACAGCAAAGAGGGGGGAAACACCAACAGAAGGGTTGAGGAACAAAATAGATGGAGACTTGGACAAACACAGGATATGGGGTAGGAGAGGGTGCACAGGGTGGACAATATGGACACAGAAGCAAATTCTCAGGAAGGAAACACTGATTGGGAAAACTAGAAGGGCACTCTTTGACATTACGACGTTGGCAGATATGCCTCTGCCAATATTATTACATCATTACACATACTTGTACCAGGTGTGATTTAAATCCCTGAACCCAGATTCAAAATATTAAATAATTCTGGCTGCCAGACCATACGTCCATCAGGTTGACATTTAAAACATATACATTCCCCATGTTTACTCTGACTTTTCACAGACTGTGAAAGCTGTGCTCAACTTCTGCATCAGTGACTTGACACCTCCACTAATCTCCAAGTCTGTCTTTGTTGAATTAATGAATATAGTGACCCGTTATGTCGAGTTCAGTTTCACCGATTAATTGTACACTCCAATTGATGGTGTAGCGATGGGATCCCCCTCTAGACCCCGTCTTGGCAAACATATTTGCAGGTTACTGTGAAAAACGTGCCTTTGCAGATCCACATCCTGGAGTTCAACCCCCTTCCATCTATTATTGGTACGTGCATGACATCTTTGCTGTCTTTGAGTCAACCTCAGCATGTAAAGTCTTCTTGGCATACCTGAACTCTCTCCATCCATCCCAAGAGTTCAACAAAGAGATGGAACACTCTGGCGTACTTCCCTTCTTGGACGTCTTAGTTGAGAAATCGGCTGACGCTTGTAAAACCAGTCTACTTTTACCAGACAGTGTACTCAGTGCGACTCTAACAGTTCCTCTAAATACAAGATTGGATTGATTGGCATGTTGGTCAACAGAGCAAGAAAGATCTGTTCCACAGATAAACTCCATGCTGAAATTGAGACCATCAAGACTATTCTTCTTGATAATGGGTATCCTGAACAGATCAAATATATATATATATATATATATATATATATATATATATATAAATATATATATATACATATATATATATATGTATGTATATATATATATATATATATATATATATATACACAAATTCCTGAACCCACCAAAGAATCCTATAATTGGATCTGGTAAATGTCCAGTATACCTACATCTATCTTGGAAAGCCAAAGTGTCACACCGGTTTGAAAACCAGATCAAACCGACAATGCCCCATTTTTACTGTGCTGTTCAACCACGAGTGATTTTTGCCACCCCCTGGTTGCTTCCGTCAGTCCAAAAATATGTTCTCCACGCCTCTCATATAAGTAAGATTACTTATGAATTTCAATGCCAGTGTGACGCAAGGTAAGTGGGCCGCACATCTTTGAGATTGAAGGAATGCATTGAATAACATGTCCCTTTGGGGATCAGACGGGGTCAGTCATCCAAACAGAGACAACGAACTTGGGCTTGTAAGAATGTACATAGTATGACGACTATTCCCTGTGCCTCTGCAATTGGTTACCATTTACTGAATAATCCTCAGTGTGCAGAGCAATATCATATCGGCTGGTTTAAAATCATGAGTAGAGGAAGCAGTTGAGCTCACCTTGTGCAATGGAAGCCACATTCATCAGGTCAACCAATCCCATTCTTTGTAGACAGAAATAATGTGTCTGAATTTTATATCTTTTTTGACTATAATGGCTTGACTGTGTGACTGCTGTACCACAGTAAACGTTGTCAGCATGAAAACCACCAACCCCCCACCACACCCAAGGAGCCCTCAGCTAATTAGCATTATGTTTCTGCCGGTTCTTGGCGATTCATCTCCACCTACTCATTATTCATGATGGTTCATTTCCGTTTCATTTCCGCATACTCATTATTCATGATGTTCTGTGGCTCCACCAATCAATCTCGTCCTCTCTTTCTCTCAACCAATCAACGTTGAGGACATTAATTGGTAAATTTACAAGTGGGAGTTTGGTGCTTCTTCTTCATCTGATTGTGGTTTTATCCAGAGGAGTGCAAATCGAAAAGCTTTGATCATGTCTATTTTGTTGAAATGCATATATACATATGATGGAAGGAGGTGAGTGGAAGGGGAAGATGGGAGGTGGTGAAGGAAGGAGTGTTCATGCTGTTCTTAGACCGCTAAACCTCAGTTTTAGGGTTTGTGTATGAAATGTTTTATTTTGAACACAGAGAATTCCCTCCTGGACAAACTGGAGGCCACGTCGGTTTGGAGAAGATCCAATGAAGACCTTCTACCACCATTTATTTAGGCTACGGTGAAGCATGGAGGTAGTAGTGGTGTGGGCAGTGATTTGGGAAGGAGGAAAGACGACAAACATACCTGTCTCTTGATCTCGTCTTTTATGTGTTCCTGGCCCTCAGGAAAGCTTGGAGCATTTGCCAGTTGAGACCAACGCAGTGGGTGTTCCACGGGTTTCAGCTCCACATCAGCAAACAATTCCTTCGTGAAGTTGAAGAAGGTGAACAATACGCGGTGGCCGATCTACACACACGTACACACACCTGAGAAATTAATAAAGCAAGCAGGAGAGAGTTGCAAAATAACTTTTGTTTGAACATCAGGCATTTTGGCCTGGTGTTGGCTTAATGGTTAAGGTGGCTGGCTTGAGATCCTAGGATCTTGAGTGCAAGCCCCTCTCAGGCCATTGGATTAACATCCTTCTGAGGTCGACAAAATGAGTACCAGCGTGCTAGTAACATTAAATCAGCGGCACAACCGCGTCGACAGAAACTGATGCAGCCAAGCAGCCACACACAGGCTGAAAAATAAGTAAATAAATAAATAAATAAATAAATAAATCAGTCAGGAAAGGAAATGCTTAACCAAATCCCATATCGTCTCGACATGTCATCATGTGATTTCCATCTATTTGGTCCACACAAGGATCGTTGGGTGACGTTGAATTTCAAAGTAACAGGGATGTCAAGCACATGCGCCAGTAGCTGCATATCAATCTGAATGCTTGTTTAAATGTCTCTGGCATTGTGGTCTTCCCACCAAAATTCTTACATATTATTAGGGAAATAACTTGAATTATAGAATGATTTTCCTTCACGACGCTGACTTGCAAATTATCGAAAACGAAAGAGGCCATCTTCAGAGCATATACAGGATATGGGCACGCACGCACACACGGCTCAATCAATGATAAATTACACAAACGGCTCGGCAAGTGCTTCTCCAGGGATTCGCTTTGACGAGGAAGACATCGTCCTTCTGACAGAGATGAACACATATTTTCCTCCCAGGCTTAAGTTAGCACCATTACAACGTTTGGCATTTCTGTCACACACGAATACAAAATGCTTTTGGCCATGCAATCATCCAAGTTATGCCTTGGTTGAGTTTAAAAAAAAAAGAAAAAGTAAAAAGCAAAGGGAGCTGGATGAGAGAATATGACTTCACGCTAATAAAATCACGGTTAAGATCAGGGACTCAAAATACAAGGTTACACTAGAAAGGAGATGTTTAAGATAATGAAAGGTGTAGATAAAATAAGTGCAGATGAATTATTCAACAGAGTAGACAGTGATAGGACCAGGGGCCACAGCTTGAGAGTTAAGAAGAGGAGAGTAAAGATGGCAGGGGACTTTCACTCAGAGAGTAGTTAATGCATGGAATGGTCTCGCTGGAAAGGTAGTGGCAGCAAAACAGTAGATAAGTTTAAATTGGAATTAGATAGGTACCTGGAAGCATTGGAGATAGGATACAGGGATATTGTCAGGACTTGTACGCAGCTTATGTGCGAATGGGTGATAGTGTACATGTGTCGTGATTGTGATGTCTATGGTAGGGTCTCATACCTGAGAGCTGTGCGAGGGTTCACCTTTGTCCCCTTCCCCACCATCTTTCCCTCAAAAATGTAGTTTATTGTAACAACTAGAATGGCACTCAGTTGAGCACAAACCTCCACCAGGCTAAACAGTTTAGGATTTGGATCCCACCGATAGGCCAGATCTGGGTCCACACCAAAAGCAAAATATAATGAGCTTGTTCTCGTCACCTACCCAACTCATCCACAAAGTGATGTCCGAATCCACCCACAACTTTTGCAAATATTATGCTATCTATAGTTTTTACCCTGATCTCTCCATGATGAAGAATCACTTAAAAAAAAAAAGAAGAATAAATTCTTCGATCCAGATCCGTAAGCTGTTAAGTCTGGCAGAGGTATGCACTCCAACAAGTGCCATTCCAGTATAAATAGACTTTTGTTTGCAAATGTGGCATTTCCCCCATACCTCCATTGAGACCGAGTCTGTGGCCTGAGATGGATTTGTTTGGTCTGGTGTTGGTGTAGCGCAGGCACGATGGGCCGAACAGCCTCATCCTTTGTCAAAGTTCCTTGTTATCTCATCAAATGAGAGCATGGAGCAGAAATCATACAAAAATTCACCAATTCTCTGTATATACAGTATGTGGATATGTCTAAACCTTATAGAATCAAAAATATTAGGCCGAGCTCCACCAAATTTTGCATACATGCTTGAGGAACCCTAGTTCAAGACAAAATAACCCCCCCTCCCCAACCTCCATGAGGGAGGGTAACGGCTTATGATTTTCACTGTACGCGTGGAATAATGGGAGTGCTTCAAACCACCAACCACTGCCGGAGGGAGCGGGTATTGACACATTTCCCTTCTGGAAGGAGCAGCTATAAGTAGTGACTATAAAAGTGTTTTTTTTTGTTTGGAGAAATGATGGTTTGTTTAGTCGTGCAAAATGTACATGGAGAACAATATGTGTATGTACATATATATATATATATATATATATATATATATATATATATATATATATATATATACATATATACATCTATATACAGTCATGTGGGGGGTGGGGTTTATGTGGGTGGGGTTTGTGTGGGCGGAGTCAAAAAATTTCAATTTATCTTTGTCTTTTGTAATTCCTGTGAATAAAATGAACGTAAAATCTCTTCCCCTTCCAAATCATATATCTTACAAGTCCAAAGAACCATATCTATTACATAAACAATTTTAAAAAGTTCGTTCGTCCATCGTTTAGTATAACCTTTTGCAAAATGAGATTTCCACCTATATATTCTTACGATATCACCAACTTTGAACTTAGGTTTTCTGACATTAATCTCTTTTTCATATTTTAATTTTGTAAATGTTTCTGATGGTTTAATATTTGTTGACGTGTGAATCGTATTATTATACTTATCCACAATATCCTGAATAAAAGATGACCATTGTTGTTAACTGAATTGTGTGAATTTTTTTATATAGTCTCTCTTTTAAGGTACGATTAAAACGTTCAACAACAACGGCCTTCCCTTCATTAAAGGTACTGTATAATGTAACACACTTATTTTTTGAGAAAATTCATAAATGTCTTGTTATAAAACTCTCTACCCTCATCAGTCCACAATTTTTTAGGTTTTCTCTTACTTTTATTAAATACCTGTTGAAAGGCGAACATAAGAGTATTACCTGTTTTGTTTTTTTAATGGGACAACCCATGCGTATCTATTCCTCAAATCAATAACGGTTAAAGCATACTTGTACCCCTTATCATTATTGAGTTCAATCAAATCAGCGGACCAGATATAATCTACTTCCTTGGAATAAACTTTCCTTTACTTCTCTGAAACTTTGTGAATATTGGTTTATGTAATTCATCAGCTAATTGCTCTTCAATCTTAATGACATCATTAGAGTCTATAAGTTTTTTGAATTTCCAAGTCCAAGTTTCAATTTAGCACTGATCATCTTCTTCATGATGAACCTATCAACTTTTTCTCTCAAGGTTGGATTTTGTATCAGAGACAAATTATACAACATTTCTCTATCGGCTTCATGCTTTTCTTCCAAAGTTGTGGTATTCCCATAATCAATCTCGTGTCTCATGCACACTTCATCAACTCTATTGATGGGCTCACTCCAGGATTTAGGATTGTCTGCCTCATCTAATCTTTTATCCAAGTTTGTGCCTGGACCACAGAAAGAATACCCTGGTAGATGTAATTCCCTGGTATTCCAGTAGTTGTAAATTTACTTCCTGATAAAAACTTTTGTATATCTCCTCCGAGTTTGTGTTTGGAGATAAATAGATTTTTTTTGAATCACACACCGAACATATACCTTTTTGTATAACCCTGTAATTTTTTCTTTTAAAATATGAGATATTTTTAGGATTAGTTTTCTTTTTACATTTGAGACAATAACTCATTTATTTATGAGAAAAATTCCGACAGAGTGCAAAAACCTTTTTAGTTTCCAACATGCACATTTGAATCTTAATTTTTAAAACATAAAGAATCATTAGAAATGCCTTCACTCTCTCCTCCATTTATTTAAGAAAAAAAAAAAAAAACTTTAATTAACATCAATATCCTCTCCATGAAAAAGATGTCAATGGTCTTGTCGAAAATACTGCAAATCGACTTGTCAATAATTTGTTTTCGTCCTCGGTGGGTTGAGTTATTTTCTGTAATACCACCAATCTTTTTCTCATCTCACTGGTTTCCATATTTTCATATTTATTCAGTCTCGCTCTTTCCTCCCTCTCCTCTCTCTCCTCTCTCTCCTCCTTCTCTTTCTTCTCCCTTTCCTCTTTCTCTTTCTTCTCCCTCTCCTCCTCTCTCTTCTCCTTTTCCTCCTCTTCTCTCTCTTCAACTTCCTCGTCCCTTACGATCCTTGAATCGCTTACACCCCATCGAATATCACACATATATTCATCAGGATTTCTTGTTATTCCTGTATCCAAAATAATTTTTTTTACAACATGAAACCAATAAAATTTCTTTTGAATTTCTAAAAGATCCTTACGTTTTCCTAACTTTATAATTTTTTCATGATTTAACATTCTAATTAAATCTAAAGTTGTCGGTTAATCAACATCAGCATAATGCCAATCTTTTATTGAAAATACCTCATTCTTATGTTGTAGAACATATTTATTAAAATACCGAATACCCTTTTCTTGAAGGTATGCTTGGACACAGAAATGATAATTTTCTTGAAGCCTTCTTGCTGTCATTTATGTATTAGAAATAAATGTTAGAATAATATTATGACACGAAACACCTCCCCATAGTTAAATCATTTTGTATTTCCTTACTTATTATATATAATCCTGTTTTTTCTGTTTTCATGATATAAACTAGGACAAGACCATTATTATATTTACCCTTATTAAATTCTTTTATTTGTTGTTTACTAATCGTGGCTCCACAAAACTCATTCTCGAAACCAAGTGGATAATATTCTTCCTTACGAGACTGATTTAATTGTTCCAGGTCTTCAAGGTCAATTTTAAATGACCAATTATACCCTAAATCATTCATATCATACCCCCATTGTTCTATTCTCATGCAAACGATACGCCCTTCTTTATAAAAAAATATTTTAATTCGAACTGTGAATTCTGTATGACCCGGAGATAAAATCAACACTTCTGTATCTTTGGAATACACGGCCGTTTTATTTAAGGATATATATTGTGATAAATCGCTTAATTTCACAAAGTCATTCGCGTCAGTCGGGCTTGGATAATTTTTTAATTTATAAGCATTTTTCATATTAATATTTTTGGTTATATTATATTTATGTCGTTCAGCCGATGACTTTGTGTAATAATTTGATAAAACAATATCCAGTTCTTGGGATACACCAAAGATAGAACCATCTTTACCAACATAAGTCATTTATATTAGATTAAAAATGTCATAAAAAATTATTTTTGTTGAGGTGAAATAACACATATAGACATAATTGACCACAACACTTGGAATTTAATTCTTGGACTTGAAATGTTTGATAAACACCATTCTGTAAGAATTTTATGACTTCAACAGGTGGTGGAAGACCAAAACTATCAAAATAATATTTGTCTTGATTATTAAAAATACAAACCCAATGATAACCGTTCCCATTGTTATCTTCTAAGTTCATAATAATATTCTTTGTATGTTTAGGCATGTTTGTTAATTCATCTCTCATACAAATAACCACATTATGAATTTTTAATTTCTTACAATATTTGACAAGTTGTAAATTTGATGTTGTATTCTTTCCAAATTCTTTAAACCACTCATCAATGTTCATTTATTTACTAGAAAGATATAATCCATCACCCCTTTTAGTTAATTTTACACCTGCTTGTGCGATCGAAGAAAGCATATCTCCAACTAACAATCTCGCTTTATCAGGCAGACCTTCAAGTTTTTCAGCAAAATCTACAATTGCACCACTTCCACTAATTTGTTTCTCCAACTGTTTGTTATGTCTTTCCAATTCTTTTTGAGCCCGGAGTTGAGCCTTCCTTTCGTTGGCAGTTTTCACCGCTGTTGAAATACCACCCGTCAATGCTCCAACCGCACTTAAACCAGCAAATAAAGGAATTAGAAATGGGAGAAATCCTCCACTCGTCTCACTTATTGAATATTTTTTCAACATTGGTTTTGTCATTTTAATTTTAAGTGAGCCAGTATCATTCAAGATTTTAACCTGTTCTCATGTGAGCAAAACATCAATTCTTACTGCTCCTTTTCTCTGAATTGTATTAACGTTAATCTACAAGGCTTTTGATTTTGAACACAAGATGATAGTTTATGAAGATTGATTTGATTAAGATATACCCCAGTTGTTAGTTTTCCACTCATTTATTTTGCAAAAAATTATGTGAGACTAATCATAACACCATTATCTGTATTAATCTGCAATTCTGTTTCTTCCAAAAGCAAACAATATGCATCAACTTCTTCACTCTCTCCTCTTTCAATGTACAGGGAAGTATCCACTCAATTAGACTTTATAGTTTCCTTTTGAGCACTCAGGTCAAACGCATAGATTGCATACAAACTTTTAAATGCTGTCATATCCAAAATAGGTTCATTATTTCGATCACTTTCACACACCTTTTGGTAAGACTTGTATGCTTCAGCAAAATCATTTTTTTCCCAATTAATTTCCAATCTATCTCGTGGGTAAAACGTTCCATCTTTCTATAAAAGAGAAACACGAAGTTGTTTCACCTTAGCATTATCACGCAATGCATTATTCTTATCAGTCACAGTATCACCATCTGGCTTTTTAAAAATGATCCACAGATACCGTGGCTTTCCTTCCAGAACACCCAAATTCCACGTGTAAGTGGTTTGGTTGAGTTTAACGTGTTGACATCTTTGTTTGAGGTCTGATACACTGAGTGGTTTCTTTGAGTTAAGTCTTTGATTCAACATGTCTTCTGTTTTAAGATTAGGAGTATATTCACTAATATACCAACTCATTTCATCAATTACAAATTTATTCTGATCACCAAAAGCACTAGTAACTCCAAAAAGTAATCTATTTTCATTATCAGTCCTTTGTAGTTGAAATCTAATTTTAAGACCATACAGAACTTTATCATGATCACAAAATCCAAATATACCTTTAAGCGGAACTGCCACAGTAAAACTATTACCTGCTTTTGTATCATCATTATACATTCCTTTCCTTTGATTATACCCAGGGTCTGCGTTTGTTCCCGTTGACATATCAGGAATAAAACCTTCGACAGCCCCCTTTCCCATTCTATCACCGAATGAATATCGTGTAAATTTCATCATTTCAGATACAGCAGAGACATAATCAACCGCTTCAACTTCTTGTGTTCCAATGTACAAACGAACACGATCAAACATTTTCCAGAAGAAATCATTTACGAGTGTTGCATTTGTGTTATTCCCAGCCTTAGTGAATGTAAATTTACACAACAAGAAACTTTCAGATAGATTCAAATAGGTTTGTTGATTATTTATTTCAAAACTTTTTGTACCATTTGCATTCCAGTCTGTTCCAGTTATTGCATTTACCTTGAAGTAATCTTCTTTTTTAGTGGAGTTGGAGAAAATAATAGTATCATCCAAATCATAGATACTATCAATTGCTTCCATACTTGTATTTATTTAGGAAAAAAGATGTTAAAACTTTTGAAACCCTGATCCAAGTATTCAAATTATTTTCTGTCGTTCTTGGAGAGACAACTGAGTTTTGCCTTTCTTAATTTCTTTTATTGCTTGTAATTTATGAGATTCCTTTTGGGCATCTTTTATACTCTTTATAGCACCTGCTACATTTCCCACAGCAGAAGCAGTTGAACCAATTAAGTCTTTACGTTTAAGAATAGTTGAACCGATACCCATTGAAGTATCAATTATCCCATCTCCTCTAAATTGATGTCCGACACCCCTTTGTCTCATAGGTTTATAGTATCCTCTACCAAGATACATACCTTCGCCCTTGTCGTATGAGAAAAGGAACATCCCATCCTCTGTAATTATTTTATATTTTCCCAACTCGTGTTTCCTCACAATAACCATCGTATTTATTTGTTGGAAAACTTCATGTAGGTGAATTCTGATGGATATAACTTCTCCATTAAAAGAAATCATACGATTATCTTGGTCGGTTATCCTAAAATTTCCTCTGTGTATGGTTTTTCCTGACACAGGGAGATAAACCAAATTTTTGGGTTCCATATTGAATTTATCACCAATTGGGGTTGAGTATGCGCTGAATGAAAATATTGCATTTGTTTTTACTCCATCAATGTAAGCACCATCAATCAAATCACAGTGAATCAACACCGAATTTATTCCTGAGGATATTTGAATGACATTATCACTGTAAAACGTCCCATTAGTTTCAATCTTTTTTAAGGAGAAACCCAATAACTCTGTAAATGAATTATCAATTGTGAAATCAACCTTGTCGTTATTTTTAAGTTTAATCGTTGATTTTGAAGTGTTTTTGAATGTCTATAACAATATTTTTGGTTCATCACCCTGTTCTTTCATAAGACGAGCAATTTCGGAAGATATTTGAGACATCTCATATGCTCCGGGTGAGACTGTTATCATTTTGTTTCCACTTCCCGGATTACAACTAAACTTGTCATTTTTATCAGTTGTATTAAATAAGGTATTATAAGTTTCCATGGACAATAAAGATGCCTCATATTCTTTTGTTGTGTCAAGTTGTAGTGGGTATGGGAATGAAGATGTGTGGTCGCTTGTTGTGAAATTGAAACGAAGGATTGTGCTTCTCATCTTATTGAATATGAGATAAAATGTCTTTATATTGAGATTTATTAATAATTTTCATGTTCATCAACTGGTCTAAAATGGCTGATGCTTCATTAAAACAATTGTTATTTCCAGCCTTCTTACTGCCTAACAACAATAACAGTCTATTAACTAATTGTGATGGGTCATTTGGAAGAAAACTAACACCTGGACCAAGGATACTAAAAGCCTGAATAATGTGTTTCTCCTTCTCCTTCTTCCTACTTTTACCA
Source organism: Eptatretus burgeri (assembly GCF_056783735.1). Classification (NCBI taxonomy): domain Eukaryota; kingdom Metazoa; phylum Chordata; class Myxini; order Myxiniformes; family Myxinidae; genus Eptatretus; species Eptatretus burgeri. Next base: position 92,345,626 of record NC_140972.1, on the reverse strand, counting down.
GAAAGAATAACCCTATCATCAACAGAGTTCAGCAGATCAATATATACTTTATCATCATTATTTCTCATATCCAATGGTTTATCAATATACTTTGATTCATCCCTCACAGTTGAACCTTGTCTTCCATCTTTTGTGAGAAGAAACATTAATCTCGGAGTTAGTTTGACAGGGGGTTGAGCAGAACTCAAGAACCTTAATTCATCATTAAATATCAATACCTTTTCTTGAACAAGATGAAATATTGCTGATTGTTCTGTTGGAATGAGCCCTGCTTTGGTTTTTGAATCCGCTGAATATTCATTGTTTTGAAGAACATTCACAATATAATCAGGGGGTCGATTAATCTCTTCCAGTTGTTGAAATAATCCTTCATCATCATATTCTAATTCTCCTATATGCTCTAATTCTTCCTCCGTCATTTGACTGAAATCTTTTAACACTTGGAGCTTTCGAGGAGTATATTTTATTGTGGGAACTGTGGAAACATCTATAATTTTTTTCTTGGGAAGTTTTTAAAAGTGGTTTAAAAAATTTCTCTTGTTTTCTTTCAAATGTTTCTTCACCCATTAGTTTTTGTCTGCGTTTCTTCTTTATGTCTTCCTGTTGTTTTACAACTTTTGAAACCAACTCTTGATGTTCCCTAAATCTTCTTGCTCTTTCTTTCACATCCATTTATTTATTGAAAAATATCATTTAATATCTCATCTTATTTCACAACAATATATTTATATTTTTCAGTCATGTGTTTCATGTAATCCCCAAATTCCTTTTTACTACATAATGTAGAACAATTGTCTCTCCAAAAATTGTTCATATCTGTTGAATTTAACTTGGATAAAATAAAAGTATTAGCATTGTTTCTGATGGAACGACGAGGAAGTTGAAAGTACGATTGACTAAGATAAATACAATTACAAGAAGAATGTCTCCCTCTTGTGTAGTAGCTGTCCATTACCGTTTGGTTTCTCTCATTAACACAATCATCAAAGATAACGAGGTTCTTTTTAGATTTATCCAAATCTTGGGGAGACGGTATATCATCCGTATTATCACGAAGAATACAAGTTATCGGTTTTGATTTCTTTTTACATCTCTGTGTATCACAAAATAGTTGTATTATATCTTCAATGTTATAATCATTTAGGTTTTTTTGAAGTTTAAATAAACCGATTATATCTTCTTTTTGAAGACCAGCATTAAAACCTTGGGAGAGTAGTTGATACTCTGGTTGAAAACTCGACTTTGTGAAAATTATTAAATTATCATAATCTAAAAAGTTGGGAGTACGGAGCATCTTTAAAAGTAAGCAGGTTTTTCCACATCCACTTGAACCAACTATGAGGCATCTTAATGAATTTGGGAGATTTTTGTGGTTGTTAAATTTTATCTTATTTTCCCAAATGGGTAAAAAAAATCATTCATTTATATATTTGGAAAACAGGTTATTTGATTTACTATTGGCTTTTTTAGAAACTATATTTTATCCTAAGTTCAGGTTTAATTTCAAGATAATCCATTATTTTATGTTGATATTTCCCTGAAAATCACATCCATGAATGATATATAACAACAATCCTTTGAACATTTCTCGAATATGTTCAGTTTCTTCCCTTGTAAGGAAAGGTGTGTCATCACCCTCATACTTTACATTCATTTCTCTCATCAATCTTGTAAAGTAATTCATTTTTGGTGTAAATCTAAAAGAATTATTTTCCTTTTTATATTTTTTATTATCATTAATTAGAAGATAATCACAGAATATACATTGTTTATAGGCTTTTGACTCTGTGTTTAATCCCCGTCTTTCACACGCAGGATAATTCTCAAATTTGTCATATGGAGAATCAGGGAATTCAAGAGGCTCAAAATCGAGTAAACTATTCATATTTATAAAGTAAAACTTTACTGAAAGTGAAATTCATCTTCGATATCATCTTCGATACTTTCAGAATCATCTATAATTTCATAACTATCGTTTGAACACAAACTCTCGGTATCATAACTATCGTTTGAATGCAACCTCTCGGTATCATAATCACTCTCATAATCTTCAAAATCTTCAGTTGAATATTGACTCATATTTAATTAGTAGAAAAAACATTACCATCGATATCTATATACTTTTTGTCATTATCAGATTCAACTGCGACATTTTTTAAATTAAAGGTAATTTTAAAATGATATGATCCTCAACTACAATTGAACGAAATGTTATTTCACCTGATATATTAACATCCTTTATTTCATCAGGATTTATATCTTTCGGGTTGTTGAAAAAAATACAAATTTCTCCTTGCATATTACAGATGGTCTTATCTTTTTTCTCAAGCTTCATCCATAAGGTTTTTTTTTTATTTTTTGATACTTTTTCTTGTTTCATTGCTTTTTCTAGTTTTGAATATATTGCCAGAAGGAGAGGAGAAACTTTTGTTGGAGATACCTTAATTGATGTTCTTCCAGGTATACTAAAAGCCCTTCCACTGAAGGAAATTGAAGAACTCATATTATTCGCAATAATTGTTTTTATCCAATAGTTGTTATATTTATCTTTGTTGAATTTTACATCCTTGACATATTTCTCAGGATCTTTAACAAATGAAGAGATTGATTGAAACTTGTCTTTTGTGTCTTGAAACGTATTTATGAAGTGAAAAAGTTGGAGGATAAAATGGTTTTAAGCACAGATTCACCTATAAATTAAACAAAATTTTCATGAAGAAAATTTTAGTTTAAGCAAAGTTTTATTACATAAATATGGTGAATACAACGTACTGCGATGTTTGTAATCACGAATATAAATATTATAAAAAACACCTTCAAACCAACAAACACACATTCAATCTTTTCAAACAAATATCTCCTCTTGAGTTGGAAAGAAAACATTGTGATATCTGCTCAAAGGATGTTTTGAAGAGTAGTTACAAGAATCACCTTCAATCACAAAAACACAAGAAGAATGAGTTTAAAGTGAAGGGAGACTATTATATTGAAAACACTGATGGAGCTTTTAAGAATCAAATTAAAATAAGGATTTTTCAATTTGGAGAACCCGGTCCATCATCAATAGCTGAATCAATTGAAATAGTGAAACCTGATGTTGAAAAAGTTATTAAAAAGACATTAAAAGAAATGAAAACTTTAAAGTTTTATATGGGAGTGAAAATGAATATGAAAAGACAAGATGAAGAACAAACTCCTTGTATGAGAACAGATCTTCATTTTATAACATTATTTCAAGATTTTTTGAATAGTGGGGTTTATGAAGAACCATCAAGACAAGAGGAGGATTTTGATAATACAGTGGTGGGAAGAGGATTTCATATTAAAAAAAATCATCTTTTTAGATATACACATTCTAAAATCAAACCCTCTTAAAGCTTCTTCTTATATTGAATTACCAAAAGAAATAAAACTAAAGAAGGCAGTTGTTAATATTAAGAACAATGATAATAAATATTTTCTCTGGTCTGTTCTTGCTCACTTACATCCACCAAAATGTCATTCAGAAAGAGTAAAACAATATATGAAATATGAGAATACCTTGGAGATTAAAGATTTTAAATTCCCAATGCCACTAACAGATATTCCTAAATTTGAGAAAAAGAATAATCTTTCCATTAATGTATATGGATTAACGGATACAAAAAAGTTAAAATATTAAAAATTTCAAACAACTATAAAAATGAAGAAACACACATTGATCTTTTATATTTTAGTGTTGGAAAGAATTCACATTACACATACATCAATAATTTATCAAGATTAATCTCTTCTCAGGTATTCAGAACAGCAAACAAAATATATCCTTGTAAGCGATGTCTTAATTCATTTCACACAAAAGAACGATTAGAACAACATTCAAAATATTGTAGTAATCATAAATCAGCTGTAATTACAATGCCTAAACCTGGTGAAAAGATTTCTTTTGAAGATTATAATAAATCTATCATGCACCCATTTGTGATAAACGCTGATTTTGAATGTATCCTAAAAAAGATAAATACTGCTTCTCCTAATCCAAAAGAATCACATACAAATAGATATCAAAAACATATTCCTTGTGGTTTCTGTTATTATATCAAATCATCTGTTGGAGAAAAGTATATAAACTTGAACATTATCGTGGAAAAAAAAGCTTCACAAGAGTTTGTGAAACGATTAGAAAAGGATTGTATAAGACTAACTAAATTAATGAAAGAAACAAATTAACCGATTAAATTAACCGAAGAAGAAAAATTAGAATTTAGAAAGAACAATATCTGTCATATTTGTGAGGAGGAAATCGAGGAGTCTAAAGTTCGGGATCATTGTCATCTTACTGGTAAATATAGAGGTCCCGCTCATTCCTGCTGTAATCTTAATTATAAATTACCTTCTTTTATTCCAGTCTTTCTTCACAACAGCGCCAACTATGATACACATCTATTTATAAATGAACTTTCAAAAGCACCAGGGAATATTTCTGCCATAACAAACACAAGTCAAAAGTATATTTCATTTACAAAAATGATATTCAAAAAACCTTTAACTCGTATTAGGTTTCTAGGTTCTTACAAGTTTATGGGAACACCACGAGCCAACCTAGCATAAAATCTAAGCTCCACGGGCTCTTTTCCAAATCTTAATTCATTCTTTCCAAAAGAGGAAATTCTAACTAAAGAGAGAATTCAAAGTAAATAGGAAATTCTAATTAACGAGGAAATTAATGAAGAAATTCTAACTGAAGAAGAAATTCTAATTATAAAGAAAATTCGAACAATGAATGAAATTCTTACGAAAGAGGAAATTCTGCTTATAGATGAAATTCTGATTAAAGAGGGAATTCTAACTAGAGAGGAAATTCAAACAAGGAATGAAATTCAAAGTAAAGAGAAAATTCTTACAAGTAAGGGAATTTATCCTTATGATTATATGGATTCATTTATGAGATTTAAAGAAACACAACTTCCTTCAAAAGAAAGTTTCTATAATAACCTTTATGAAGAAGAGAAAAGTGATAAGGAATATAAACACACACAAGAAATTTGGAAAATATTTAAGATAAAGAACCTTGGAGAATATCATGATTTGTATCTAAAAACAGATGTTTTATTGTTGGCTGATGTGTTTGAAGCTTTTAGATCACTCTGTCATAATAAAAATTGTTATGGATTAGATCCTGCCCACTATTTCACAGCTCCTGGTTCGACTCTGCAAACATCTCAAGAGAAAATATATATATATATATATATATATATATATATATATATATATATATATGGACCCACGATATAAGGAATGGAAAACAAGTATTAAAGTGTAACAATGCAAATACATTATTATGGAACAGCAGGAAATAGGAGACATAAGGCGAGTCTAACTAAGACAGTGTGTACCTGTGTTGTGGGATGCAGCACAATGGAAATGCTCTGCACGCTCATCTTGTTATCTGCTTCGTACTGCAGGACACGTTCCATGTGAACAAAAAGCCAGCCGAGCAGAACACGTCGGCAGGAGGGCAGTGCGGTCAGCAGACGGCGGCAATCAGCTAACCGCTCATCAAGCGTCGTACGTGCGCATGCCTCTTCAAAGCGTGGCTGTAACTCGCGCGTCAGCAGATTGTTGGGTAACTCACGCAAGTACTGCTTCAACAAGCTGGCCACTGAGTGCGCATCATAGTCGTCCAGAACCGGTGTCTCTTCACGATCGTATGCTGCACGTAGTTCGTCCACCTTAGACTTGGTACCTGGGAAGAAAACAAGCAATGTGTTCAAGACACGTGAGTTCAACATCAGTCGAAGCTTTGTACAGATTGTGTCAAGTCTGGAGAGCAGCTACATTAATCATCCCCATGCCAATACATTGCAACAACTGGCTTCCTACTGTGGTGGCAGAGAATTAATTTGTAATGGATCCCATCAGATTAAAACAACAACATTAAAGAATATATTGTTCTTGAATAAATGTGGCACAAGCAGTACAATAGAATCTATGCATTGCAGACAATTACAGAAAATTTCCTTACCTACAGCTCATCCAGGGTCAAACCACACTCAATGGGTGATCATATAGAGTACTGTGCAAAAGCTTGGGTTATTTCAATGATATTCAAGCTTTAGGGTAAATTCATTAAATTATCAGTGATAAGTCATTTGTGTTTATTATTGTAAATTAACAGCCTCAATAAATGCGTGTGAAACAAACTGCTTCAGTAAATAACAAGAACAGTGCACTTTAAAGTATCAGTCAATATTTTGTGTGTGCGCCCTTTGTCTTCTTGAGTGCCATCATTCTTTTACCCACCCTTCCTGTATACGACAAAAGCACACTTGCAGGAATATTGTGCCAAATATCCTGTAGTACATGCCACAGTTCTCTGAGGTTAGTTGAGTTCCTCTTGTTTTTCTCTGTTTCCAGGCAATCCTATATGGCCTCGATGGAACTCATGTCTGGACTCTGGGGTGGCCATGCTAATACTTGGAGCACACCAGCTGTAACCTTGTTCTCCAAATACTGTTTTACTATGTTGGAAGTGTGTTTTGGATTATTATCTTGTGGGAAAATGAATCCTCTTCTGATTAATTTCACGATTCCCAAAGGGAACTGCATGGTGCTGCAGTGTCTGTCATCGACGTCGTCGTCGTCATGGTAGGTTTGAGCAGTCATACTTGACAGATCTCAGGGTTTTCCGTCACCAAGTTGCAATCATCTCTCCTTCCTTCATCTCCTCTTCTCTTCTCCTCCGCATTCTTGATGCATGTCTGCTCGAACTCTTTCACGTGGTCAGTGTCGTAACTTCGCCACTTCCCACGATCAAGGGCAATTTTCTTCCATCCAATCATGTTGATCTTGTGCTGTTTTGAGGTTAGCTTTGAGCGAGTCTTTGTATCATGTTTTTTGAGGGGGTGCCAATTGATCTTTTGCCTTCTGCAAGCTTGCCGAAGAACAGCATTTTGGGCAGACCTCCTTCTTCACTAGGTGCCCTGCCCAGCACAGTTGAGTTCAGATGAGGTAAGTTTCAATTCCGTCCAAACCGCATCAGAACAGGACTTCTGTGTTCAGGACTTTGTCTTGCCAGCGAATGTTCAAAATTCTCTGCAAGCATCTCAAGTGGAAGCTGTCCAAGTTCTGCACATTGTGACAGTCGAGCATCCAGGTCTCACAGCCGTATCAGCAAGGTGGACATATTGACTGAACGCAAGATGCTGATCTTTGTGGTGAGTGACACGTCATGGGTGGACCACAGCCATTGGATAAACTGGTCAAATGCAACACTCGCTTTACTGATGTGTGATGGAATTTTGGCATTGGTGGTACCATCGTTGCTGATGATGTTGACCAAGTAGCAGAACTTCTCCACAACTTTCAATGGCTGACAGTTGATTGTGACCTGGGATTCCACGTATAGTGAATCCGGTTTCGGCTGGAAAAATACTTCAGTTTTCTTGAAGCTGACAGTCAAGCCGTATCAGTTGGCAGATCGACGAAGCCGTCCATCAGACGTTGCGCATTCTCTTCCATATAGGCGACAAGGGCACAATAGTCAGCAAACAAAAACTCTTTGATGGGAATCAGTTGGACTTTGGTCTTGGCTTTAAGGCAGCTCCAGTTAAAAATGCTGCCATCGTTATGGAAGTGGATGTTGGCTTCCTCGAGACCCGAGTCCTTCAGTGCGTCAATGATCATTTCGGAAATCACAATGCCGAAGAGAGTTGCTACTAAGACGCAACCTTGTTTAGTGCCGTTCGTGATGTCGAAAAGCTCGGATTCACCATTGTTGCCTCAGACTCTCACCTTCATACTGTCGTGAAACGATTACATGATGTTTATGAGCTTCTCTGGGCAACCGACACGTCACAATAATTTCCACAGGCCAATGTGGCTGACTGAATCAAATGCTTTTGTCAGATCAACAAGAGCGATGAACACATCCTTGTGTTGCTCGCAACACTTTTCCTGTATTTGTCACACTGCAAAAATCATGTCAGCTGTTCCACGTTTGTTCTAAAGCCACATTGGCTCTCTGGGTGAGTTTCCTCAGCAACTCAGATAGCCAATTGATGATAATGCGAGCAGGAATTTTCCCAGCTGTGGACAACAGTGCGAATTCCTCAGTGCTTGTTGTAGTTCGATAGGTCGCCTTTCCTCTTGTACAGTTGGACAATTGCGGCGTCTTTGAAACTTCTCGAACCAGATTCAGGTGAGCAACTTATGCAGTCGCAAAAGCAGATGGGGGTGGGGGGGGTCATGCTTGTACACTTCCGTCATATTCCGTTGGAATACCGTCAGCACTTCCGTTGGAATACTGTCAGCACCAGATACCTTGCCCGTGTTTAGTGGTTTCATCACACTGCGGATTTCATTTAGCGTTGCTAGTACATCTAGGTGTGACATCTCAGCTACCGGGTGGATGTCTTCTATTGCTGTGTCATCGATGTTGGATGGCTGGTTCCAAACCTTGCCGAAGTGTTTTGCCCACCTTTTCAGGATCAACGTTGGTTCCATGATAAGAGAACCACCGTCAGCAATTCATACCACCATAATCCCAATGAAACTGGGACTGTACATGGCTTGTGCGTCTTGTGATCAGCAGCTTCTATGAGCATACGGGTTCTGTTGATCCACCAGTCTACTTTCAGTTGGCAACATTTCTTCTGTGCTGTGCTTCTGGCCAATGCATATTCGTTCTCCCTCAACAAATTATATTTGTCGCATGCATGGGAAACATGCTTGTGGTGCAAGTCATCCAGCATGGGAAGAAGAAGTGGAGAGTTTTCGGTTTTTTTTCAGTCACGATGTTTCAGCTACAAAACGTTCAGCTTCGGGTTTGTTAATGTCACTGGTTCCATGCTTTAAGTGCAATGTGGAGAGGTGTTTTAGCAACGATCAGACGATGATTGGACAATGCAATGGACTGCTCAACAGCTCTGGTCAGATGGATGTCATGTCGATCACACTGGCACACATTGTTGTTGATCTTGTGCTGTTTTGAGGTTAGCTTTGAGCGGGTGGATGTAGTCTATTAGGTGCCCATGCTTTGACTGCATCCACAATGTTTTCAACTGGTTTGTCTGCTGGAATATCATGTTTGTGATGGTGAGCTTGCTCACGGCGCAAAAACTTGAAGGCGAACCCAAACGCAATTTTCTTTTCTGAAAACCATTGAGAATTATTAATCACGGTCTAAGTTGAAGGGGAAAAAAATTTGAATTTTTTTTGCCAATCACAGTGTCGGAAAACAACCCGAGTGTCAATTTTCGATTTCACCAGTGATGTCACATCTAGAATCATTATTGATCTGATTGGTGGTTTTACATAGAGAAACAGTGCAGGTCGAGCTCGGATTCCGATTCCACCTTCATTGGCGACTGATGGTTCTCAGAATGTTGAAAGTGATCAGTGGGATTTTAACGAAACGACTGGAGCCAAAATTAGTGATTGAAACGCTTTCGGGGGAATTGTGGAGCTATATCATTTCAAGCCTTGTGTGAGCAATTCAGACAAAGGGGGAGGTCATGAGCTCAGGTCTGGAAGCCCAGAACGAGAATACAGCACATGACAGATGCAGAAGTGTGGCCGAAATGAGGCCAAATTGGCCTTTTGCTCGCCCTCAATGCTGTGCGCCATGTTATGGTGCTTGGAGACCGTGGCCAGGATAGGTCTGGATTATCTTCCAAAGTTGTATCTGCTTGTACTTTTGTTAGCGTCACATTGGTTTAAACAAGTTTCTTACCCCAAAATCTGAGATACAACCCCAAACAGTCACAGAGGTTCCCAGTGTTTAATAGTAGACTGCAATAATTGCATGTCGTAGCGTTCGCCATGTTTTCTACATATGAACTGACGTCTCTTAGATCCAAAAAATTAAAACTTTGATTCATCAGACCAGGGTACCAGATTCCAGGGTTTAGTCACTAAATCTTGGTGTTGCCTCACGAATATCAGTCTTTTCACCTTGTTCTGTGGTCTCAGCAGTGGTTTCTTTGCTGTAATTCTGCCATGGCGACCTGCTGCAATCAGCCTTCTGGAAACAGTGCTGGGTGAGATGTTAATGTTCAGGCCTGCTCCCATTTCATTTGTCAGCTGCCAACTTGATTTTCTTTAATCGGACAGATTGATATAATTAAAGTGCTTGGCTTGCCTTTAAGAGGTTCTTCTATATCTTCCTGGCCTTTTCTTATCTTGTACCAAGGCAGTTTCTTTCAGGTGTCAACGCAAAGTGTGCCTCACACCATTTTGTTTTTCTATACCTTGTCGAGGCTCGTATGAGAGCCAACACACAGCGCACATCAAAGGGGGCATGAGACAGGAGGGGAGGGAGTAGGAAGGACAAAATAGTGGGGAACAGAGACATTTGGAGATCTGTGGAAGGGAGAGGGATGGGACGGGGAACATGGGGAATAGAAGATGGACATTACAGGGACTTTCAGGAAGGAAAGCAGGGAATTTGAAGGAGGTGGGCTTGGGTGGATTATCGGGGGTAGAAAAGATCGAGGATTTGGATGGGGGATGATAAGAGGTGGTGGTGAACAGCTATTTTGAAGGCCTGGAGGGAAGAATGGGAATGAATAGAGTGAGGGAGTTTATTCCAAAGGCGGGAAAAAAAAAAGAGTGAAGATGAGCAGTGATTCGTGATTTTGGTAGTTTTACCAGAAGGGGGTTGTTGGCAGACCTTGAGCACCCTGCGGAAATGTGGTGGGGACAAATCGCAGAGAGAGGGGGGCGAGGCTGGAGAGGAGACGGTAGAAGAGAAAAAGACCACCGACCAACCTGCGGTGATTGAGTGAGAGGCCCAAAGACTCAGCCTCATTGCGGGAGATGCCAATGATCCGAAATGCCTTGGTTTTTACAGCGTGAAGCCGAGAAAGGTGGGAGGCAGGAGCACCAGCCCAGATGGGAGAGCAGTCCTCAATCAGGCTGCGGACAAAAGCTTTGTAAGTGGTCAGGAGCTCAGGTGGGCCGAGGAAGGACCTTGCATGACGGAGGATTCCCAGTCGGCGACTGGCTTTGGAGGCGAGGTTTGGAATGTGGCTTTCCCAGGAAAGGTCAAGGCAGATAGTGAGACCCAGAAGCATGAAAGAAAGGACTACTTCCAGAGGATTGTTGAGAAAGTGCATTGGGGGGGGGGGCGTGGGGGGGGGTTCTAAACGGTCCTTTCAAAGAGACATAGTGAGAGTGTGAGGTTTGTCCGGATTGAAAGACATGTTCCACATGTTGGACCAGCTTGTGATTTTATCCAGATCAGCAGTGAGCGAAGAAGCGGGTGGTTGCCGGTCTGAGGGATGACCGATGGTACGGCAGAGGGTGGACTCATCAGCAAAGAGATATAGAGGATTTTCCAGAGAGTAGGAGAGATCATTGATGAAAACCAGAAAAAGAACAGGGCCCAGAACGCTACCTTGAGGAACTCCAGCCTGCACAGGAAGAGGGGATGAAAGAACTCCATTTAGGGCCAAACGTTGACAGCGACAGGAGAGGAAGTCTGCGAGCCATGAGTGGAGATGGCCTTGGATACCATTGGAAGAGAGTTTGGTGAGCAGGGCAGGGTGCCAGACTGTGTCAAAAGCACATGATATATCCAGGGATACGGCTCGGATTTCCTGTCTGGCATTGAGGGCTTCCATCCATTGTTGGGAGAGCAGAAGCAGCATATCCAGGGTAGAGTGACCTGGTCTGAAACCAAATTGATGATCAGAAATCAAGCCATTGGAGAAGAGGAAGGATTTGATGTCTCAAGCAATGATGGATTCCATAACCTTGCTGATGATTGGGAGAAGGCTGATTGGTCTGTAGTTGCAGGGATCTGTTTTTGCACCTTTTTTGTGCAGTGCAGTGATGTTTGCTGATTTCCAAGCAGATGGCAGATGGCCTTGAGCAATTGAGAGGGTGAATAGAACAGAGAGAGGGTGAGCAAGAGCAGAAGAGCAGGCTTTGAGGACACATGGGCTGATGCCGTCTGAACCGGTTGCAGAATCTGAGTTGAGGTTTGACAGCAAGCTCTCCACCTTGTCAGAAGAAAAGGACACAGAGTCCAGAGAGAGTTGGGTGCGACTGGGTAAGGTGGGTTGAGAAAGTGATGGGTTTTGGACACAAGATTTAGCTGCAAACACCGAGTTTAGGCATTCAGCTTTTTCACGTGCGGTATCAGCAGTGCTGCCATTTGAGGTAAGGGAGGGGATGGAGGGGGAACATACACCAGAAACAGATTTGATTAGACACCACCAGGATTTTGAGGAGGGAGAGAGGTTTGAGAGTTCAGATTTGAGATGAGAAAATGTTGTTTTCTGGCTCTCCAGAGGGTAGATACACACTTGTTCCGAGCTTTATGGAAGGAACTGAGATTGCCCTCAGTTGGGTTTGCTTTCCATGAGGCAAAGGCATGTTGTTTCAAAACAACTGCCTCACCACAAGCTTCAGTGAACCAAGGGCGGGAGGAAGGGTAGGACAACTGAAGACGAGAGGGGATAAATCTGTGCATGAGGGAGAGCAAGTTTCTTTGAAAGAATTCCCAGGATGAGTTGTTGTTGGAGAAAGTAGAGACAGGAGACCAGGAGACCTCCTTCACTTGCTGTGATTTTTACCCTGAAGAGTGCAGCACGAAAAGCTTCGGTCACTATTATGTCGCGTTTGTTTGTATCCATATTAAGGTTCTGTAGTACCAAACATCTGTTTATCCAATCAAATTGTAGAGACATCTCAAGGATTATCAAAGGAAATTGGATGCACCTGAGCTCAATTTGGAGTGTCATCCCAAAGGGGTTGAATCCTTAAGAATATGCAAAAAAAAGCTCCCTTTCAATTGTGTTCAAATAATAATAATAATAATAATAATAATAATAATAATAATAAAATAACTTGTAGAAAAGAAATTATGACCGCTTGCCCGAGATGCAGATAATGAAATGCTGGACAAGTGAGTTTTTGCACGAATTTGTCTCGAGCAAAACACACACCGAGTGCAAACACCTTCAACGTGAGGGTTGTACTCGGTAATTCTGAGTCGTGGAAAATTTATTTTATGCTTCTCTTTTTTATTGGTAAATTTATTATATTTTTCCATCCCCATTTCAGGATCGGTGGAAATATTTGACAGATGTACACGGCAAACCATGTTGAGCAACTACCCTCCGTGATCATCAATTAATAAAGCGGGGTCATCACACTGAAAACACGAACATTTAACCGAGCAAGGTTAATAGTACGTGTAATTCCTGTGATAAATGATACTGAATGTGGGAAGAAAACAGCGTACAAGTTGGCAGATCTGGCTCCTCTGGGAAAAGTACAGAATTAAATTGCATTTCAAAGGGTGCTGCACACAGCTGACATTGAGCTTTTGCCAAATATGCTCGAAATTTAGTTTACCTTCTTCAAAAATATAATCAGGTTATGGGGATGGCAGGAGTGTCGAGGTGGTGCAATCGCCTTTGAGCTGTCGAATTTGGATGATATCCAGACATTTGTTTTTACCCTTTCGATACAACATTGCAGCTCTTTGAAGAGTGAGGTAATAGAGAATAAAAGGCAACAAAGCAACAGTTGGGGTGGTGGAGGGAGCACAATTTGACTCAACAAGTGGAGGAATAAATGAACACGGGGGGGGGGGCGTGGGGGGGAGAGACAGAGACAGACAGAGACAAACAGTAGCCTGGAAGTAAGAGGGTTGCTACTGAGGACAAGGATTAGAGGATAATGTGAATGGCAGTGCACTACTTACTTGAAACCATGGAAGAAAGAGTGGGATATTACAACTGCAAGGAGGGCAGTTCCATTAAACAAAACTAGAAGGGCACTCGGAGCATATACCTCCACCACATAATGCCTCATCGACGAGAGCATATCTGGCCCAATACATTTTTGAAATATCGTGCTATACAGTACTATATCGTTTTTGGCCCGATCTCACAATGGCGAAGAATCACTTTCAAAATTCTAATAGTCGGATCCGGATCCGGATCTTCACCAAAATCGAATAAATTCTTCTTTGTCACACACCCAACCTGTGCAGTACTACGAACTCTTTTTAAACCGCCTAAAACCTCCCCGAGCACTCCCAGAGAACGATCACCCGTTTTCAAATATTTCCATCCAGAGGTTTATGAGTGCATTCAAGTCAAACACACAAATAAACCAACAAAAACAAACAGTCAGACACTTCTCATGTTATATACGAGCAGAGGTACCCACAACTTTTGCAGAAGGAATTTAGAGTTTTGCAAAAGAGAGCCAGGTATTATGTCCAATTCCAATGCATTAATCCCAAATAATTTAACAGGCAATGCTATAATAATAATTAATGCAACAATTCATATAATATATACAATATTTAAGAAAAAAATTAGGCAAAACAGGCAATAATATAATACAATAAGGCAATACTCCACAATAATGACTCCTGCAGTACCTCTGGATAGACAACATTTCGAGTCTGATTCTTGGGTGCCAGAATTGTGAGCTTGGCGATGCTGTATAGATAGAAGATGATTTGTAACACTGCCCACCACTGAGTGGCGCTACACGACACACATTTACAATGAAAGAATTGGGGTCTTCCCGCCACCCTGAACCCCCTACCCTGTAGGTTTGAAATGTTTTCTTGCATCTCCATTTGCCAAAAGGATTCCAACGGTACGCAATGGGGTTGCTACCCGTGGGGCCAATTATATTGATGGATAGACAGACAGAAAGAAAATACAACGAATATATAATGGTGGGGCACCAGCCCACAGTGCTCTTTTTGCTGTAACTTTGAGCAGTACTCCATTAAGGTATGGATAAAAGCATTGCAGGCTGTGATTTCTAATTTTTCAAGGAATGACTTGGGAAGACAGATTGTGCCCCATCTCTGGCTGGCTTTGGAAGCCAGCTTTGCTATATGGTCAGGTGGCGAAAGGTCATGCATTATGGTGAGGCATACAAGTTCACGAAACTGAATCTCTTCTGGTGGCTGATCATAAAAATGGATATGAAGGTTCGTTTGATGCTCCTGTTGGAGTGCCAGTCTGGTACTTACCAGAGTTAAGAGACGTTGAGAATCAGCATGAGACTTGCCAGAATCGATCTTTCAGAAAATCATCAAATATATTCCAGATCAGCAGAGAGTGGATGTAGCTACTGTGTGCAACTGTGCATTTCAGTGGGATGTAAGTACTATACAATACATGGTGGAGTCATCAAAAAAAGAAGGATCTGTTTTTGCACCCTTCATGTGGACAGGAATTAACTCTGCTGACTTCCAGGCAGACAAAAGGCAACTGAAGGAAAATGGACAGGCTGAAGAGAACAGAAAAAGCAGCAAGAGGAACAGATCAGGGTTTAAGAAAATGGGCACTGATACCATTTGGGCCTGTCGCCAAGGCAGGGTTGAGGGTGGACATAACTTTGCATCATTTGCACCCAATAAGGTTGATAAAGTGCAGTAGACAGTGTACGAGGTGGTAATATTGCGAGAGAATGGGATGGGTCGGGTGCACGAGATTTGGAGGCAAACAGGGAGTTGAGACATCATGCCCGATAAATTGAGCAGAGTCTGTGGTGATAAAGTTTGAGGTGAGGAAGGTGGGGGGGGGTAGCATACACAATAGATAGTCATCATGGTACCTTGTGAAGTCCGAGGATGGAGACCATTTGGAGATTTCATCCCTGAGATTTGCAAGATGATGTTTTATGGGTTGCCTAAGGAAGGGCACACTGATTGCAAGCCTTAAGTGTACTAAAGCTACTCTCATTTGGATTCCTTTCCATGTGGAGAAAAGCAAGCTGGAATAAATGAATAATTAGTTATTGAAGCTGTAGTTACATTTTTGAAATATGCTATACAGTACTCCATTATTTGTGGCCCTGTCTCTCAGTGGTGAAGAATGACTGAAAATTAAATAACCAAAATCGAATCAATTCTTCCTTGTCACACACCGAACCTGCCCACCACATTTCATCCGAATCCATCTACAATTTTTTTTAGATATCTTGCACACAAACAGACAGATAGAGGGGGTGAAAACATAACCTCCTTCCACCTTCAGTGGTGAGGGTAAAAAGCTTTAACTGGTGTTTGGAAGGCAAATGGTTTGTTTACTCCCCTTCAGTAGAAAATGACACATGAGTACCTTCTTGGACGGACCTCATTTGAATAAAACGTTAGATCATGAACATTTTAACCCTGACCAGGAATCACAGCACCATGAGCTATGTGTTCAGATGAGAAAACAATATGGACAAACATTTGAAGGTACTATGGCCAAGTTCTAAATTTCCTGCATACAAAACCGTCTCGTTTGAGGCCTTCCTGGTCATCATACGGCCCAAAGAACTGCATACACGGTTGTAGGACACTTTATGACAACTCGACTGAAATTAACAATTGCGTCAGGTAAAATGAGAGAACAGCATATATCATTTGTGATAAGGATCTAGTATGAAGGTGGAAGAGATGGACCCCAAAGGTGACAAGATTATAAAAAATTTTTTTAATAAATAAAAAATAACGAACAGCACTTGGTGGAGCATGGCACAGTCTCACCTCTCACACTCATTCTGAACAAAAATACCATCGGTAACTGAACACGCTGCTGTTATGGCCCATATACCCGTATCATCCACGCACCCTATTATGTCACATACAGTACATTGCCATTATCCGTAGCTTTGTTGATTATCAGGATATTTAATGACCACTTTTGTGCACATTAAGGCCAAATTGCATCAAAGAAGATTAATATGAAAAAATATTCAAAACATATTCCTCGTGGCTCATCCATCATGTACTTTACATGTATGAAATTTTACATCGATCTATTAAGCAGCTTTGGAGAAGAAGATTTTTAAAAATGTTTTTATTTTCAATCCAATATGGCTGCCAGACCATGTGACCGATGAGGTCACAAGTTAAATTATTTATTCATCAATTCACATCGGGTCGTCGAGAAGACCTAATAGGTCGTATGACAGAAGAAATGTATGAAGTCTCAGATTTTTTTTGAATAAGGATTTTGATTCAACCAATTACGTGTGGAATACCACTTCACCGATGTCATCATCACCCTTTGTACCCCATTGGGGGTGGGGGTTGATGACGTATTCCAAGTTTCAAATTTTTTTGTTGCAAGGTTTTGGAGATGATGAACAATTTTTTTCCCCATTAATCCAGTACGACTGCCATACCATGCGACCAATAACCTCAGAGTTATCAACAAAATATTCTCCACGTGGAGTCCCTCCTCTGTTTGTAGTTTCACATCGATCGGACAAGCGGTTTCAGAGAAAACTGTTTCTTGAAAGTAAAAATATATAGACGTGAACGCTGCACGCACACACACCGCATGCACGCACACACACACACACACCGATGGGTCATGCATCCCCTTGAGGGCGAGACTAAAAATAGATTAAAAAAAAATCAATGAGCTTACTGACAGTAGGATAACAAAGGTAGAGGTTGGATCAGCAGATTCACATAATTAAGCATTAATCGGGTAGTACTAAATACTGTAGTTTCATTTTGTAATTAATAGCAGCAGAAAGCAATGCATTTTGCAAAGCTCAGCAGCATCCTTGACATTTGCATGTCCTCGTGCGCAACTTGCATCCTCTTCCCTGCTTTCTGCTGGGCTTGGGTTGTCGAAGCCGATTGCCCATATTTCACAAACCACAAATGAAGTCCACCCCAAATGGTTATTACCCCAGTACACTGGTACTCATTTCGTAGACCTCGGAAGGATCACAGGCTGAGTCAACCTCACCTGGTGTTAATATAACTGATGACAGTGGCTTAAACTTGAGACCCGAATATTTTAAGCCAGCCACCTTAATCACTCAGCCAACACCAGGGTTAAGAATATTAAAAGAATAGTGTCACTTTTGTGTTCCTTCAAATTTAAATAAAATTCTAATTCAGTGACCGATGTGAAGCTGTAAGAAGACAATGAAAAGCAAACTTTGTTGAAGCAGTTTCAATCTGCCCATTGTCAGACTACAGTTTAGTCATCACAGCGACAAGTAAAATACCTCACCTGAAACTCTGTAGATCCCTTCACACCGAAGTCCATTCCTTTCCACAAAGTCAATGCATTCACGACACACGGCAGGCAGTGGTATTCCATCACATAATGCAGTACGCATCACAGCTTCCTCCAAGGTGGCACCGAAGATAGGACGGCGGCGAGGCCTAACGACCTCTTCCTCCTGCGGCCACTCACATTCTTCTGCACTCAAGGAAACTTTTTTCTTCTTCTTTTTGGGCTTCTCTTTTTTAAGTTGTTTGACCACATCAACAGGAGTCTGCGACAAACCCATGTGGTTGTTCAGCAAGGTTCCTCAACATCAGATTGTGAACACAAAGCTCATGTTATAATGCTCGTAGGAGGAGCATAAAAAACAATTTAGCCATAAATTACTGTATGGGTGGGAAGGGGACAAGTGAGTTGCACCTTAAAACTCCTTAGATAAGTGCAGGAGCTTAATTTTTAAGTTAAACCACTGATAACATATTACACTTATTTTGTAAATTTTCAAACAAATAATTTACTCCTGAAGTGATTTTGGGTTCATTTGGGAAAGGGTTTGAATACTTATGCAACTAAGAATCATCTGATATTCTCTGTTCAGGTCAGGTCAGGTCAGGTATGGGAGCATGTGCCAGAACAGCACGTCGCTGCGTCCACTTTCCGCCGGTACTCCAGGGGCCTCCGTCTGGCCATCCCCCAGGCAGATGCCAGGCCCATCCTCATCTCCTTGAGATGATGGTCAACCTGTTGCAACCATGAGGCACGTGGTCAACCCACTGGCCTCCTCTACTCATGAGACTCCCTCGCTGAGAGAATCTGGTGAGCAGGATCAGAGTCAGGAAAACGAGCCACACGTCCATACAGCCGCAACTGACGCTCACGGACTATGCAGGTAACAAATCTCATCCGAGTCTCTCTCAGCAACCGCTCGTTGGACACAAAATCCGACCAGCGATAGCCAAGGATTCTCCGAAGAGACCTGGTACCAAAGGAATTAAGTCTCCGTCTCAGATCCTTGGTCAGAGTCCAAGTCTCGCACCCATAGAGCAAGACTGGAAGTACCAAGGACCTGAAGACTCGGACTTTCGTCCTCCCGCACAGGTACCGGCAGCGCCACACCCCATGATCCAGTGAATCCATGACTCCCCAGGCCCGACCCAGACGTCTATTGACCTCTGACTCGCAGCCAGCAGAGACATGAATATCACTGCCAAGGTAAGTGAATCTCTCCACGACCTCAACATCCTCACCACAAACAGACACAGACAGGACAGCAGCATCCAAGATGTCACCGAAAGCCTGGATCTTAGTTTTGACCCAAGAAACCCGTAATCCCAACGGCTCCGACTCCTCATTCAGCACCTCGAGGGCCCCCAAGAGGATGTCTAAAGTCTCCGCAAAGATGACTGCATCATCTGCAAAGTCAAGGTCCGAGATCTTGACATTCCCAAATGACGCACCGCAACTTGATCTCTCCGACATCCTCCCTAGAATCCAGTCCATACAAGTGCTGAAAAGTGTGGGGGCAAGTACACATCCCTGACGAACTCCAGTAACAACTGGAAATAAGTCAGAGATGGTACCACCACACTTCACAGCACTCTCAGTACCAGAGTAGAGTTCAGACATCAGATCGATCAGTTTTGGTGGCACCCCACGAAGACCAAGAATCCTCCAGAGGACATCCCGATTCACTGAATCGAACGCTTTACAGAGATCAACATAGGCTGCAAGCAGCCCCTGCCGAAACTCTCGTCTGCGTTCGGTGAGGACACGAAGTGCAAGGATACGGTCAATCGTTGACCTCTTTGGTGTAAAGCCTGACTGCTCTGGACGCTGGTGCTCAAGCAGATGGTGGCGAACCCTATCGAGAATTATCCGAGCAAAGACCTTGCCCGGCACTGAGAGCAGCGTCACCCCTCGGTAGTTGTTGCAGTCTTGGCGATCACCCTTCCCTTTCCAGAGAGGGACAACAAGGCCCCTCTTCCAGTCAGTTGGGATGATGCCTGTGTTCCAGGCAGAGCACAAAACTGCATGCAACGACACGAGTGCAGCATTTCCACCAGCCTTGAGAAGTTCGGCATGGATGCCACAGATCCCTGGAGCTTTGCCCCGTTTCAACTGGTTCACCGCAGCCCGTGTTTCCACAAGCGTAGGTGGACCACAGTTGATTCGAGGGTAAGGAACAGGGATTGTAACACCCTTGACGTCCAACTCGACAGTTGGGGGATCAGCCTGGTACAACCGCTCAAAGTAACCGGCCCAGCGGGCCTTCACTTCAGACTCCTCTGTCAAGAGCCTACCACTCTCTGCTCGAACTGTAGTGCTCCGAGGGATGGGCTTGGATGAACGTAATGCGCGAATTCCCCTGTAAGCGGGACGAGAATCACCTGTCCACAGGTGATGCTCTACCCCCTCACAGATTCCTCGCACATAGGCCTCCTTGTCCACCCTCAGTGCACGTACAGTTTTACGCCTCAGCTCCCTGAACAGCTCAGCTCTGCCATTCAGCCTGGCCCTGCGACTCTGGTCAATGGTATCCAGTGTCCCTTGAGAGACAAAATTCTTCTTTGCCCTGCGGTGAGCTCCAAGGCATCCACCGGCAACATCAAGGACGGTGGTCTTGAAGGCGCTCCACAACTCTTCAGGACCCCCCAAAGTACCCAGACCCCCAAGTGTCCACTCAGCCTGTTCGCAAACTCCTCAGCTACTCTCTCATCCCTGAGCTTGGCAACATCCAGCCTCGGCTGGGATGGTACCATTCTCCAGGATTTAAGGTGCAGCTTTAGAGTTGCTACAACAAGCCTGTGGTCAGTATTGAGGAACTGAGCACTCCCGTAGACCCTGCAGTTCTGGATCATCCTCCAACGACCGTCAATGAGGACATGGTCAATCTCCTTTGCCACACCACCAGCGTTGGAATACCAAGTCCAGCGATGAGCTTGTGGGCGCTGAAACCATGAACCAGCCACCCTAAGTCCATGACTTCTTGCAAAGTCAAGGAACTTAGTGCCATTCTGGTTCATAGTTCCTGACCCATGGGGACCAACACACACCTCATAACCATCCCTATCAGTTCCAGTCGATGCATTGAAATCCCCCAAGACTAGAAGTGTATCTCGTCTGGGGCACTGATCAACCACAGACTCGAGTGTGGCGTAGAATGCATCCTTCACGGTGAGATCACTCGCCTCAGTCGGAGCATAAACAGAGACCAGGGAAATGACACCTAAGGAGTGACGAATCCTTAATCTCATAATACGCTCGTTGACCGGTGTTACCTCAATTATCATTGGGGTCAGCTTATTGGACACAGCTACAGCAACTCCTTGGGTATGGTAACCATCAGAGCGACCAGACCAATAGTAGGTGTAACCACCCACCATTATCTCGCCGCAATCCGGTCTCCGAACCTCAGAGAGAGCTGCAATCCCGATGTCCAAACGCTTGAGCTCAGATGATAACAGAGACAGGTGATCATCCTCTCTTAGGGATAGGACATTCCAGGCACCCACCCGAAGGGACCGCCTCAGGTTAACCCAAGGAGACCGCCGTCTGGTGGACGACACCTCAGCACCACTCCGACACACTCTCCCGCAATCTGACCCAGGGATGTTACCCCGTGGTTTCCCTCCTATCAAAGATTGGGGGTCCCGAAGGCTTTGCCCCAATCCCGTCATCCGGTGAGCTGCCCTGCGAAGGGAAGCTGCACAGGAGGTACTCCCACGGAGTGGGTTTTCAGATTTTTTTGCGTTTTTGCGTTTTGCGGAATGAAGGGTTTTACGGTGGCCGGAGTGCAAATCCTGCCACCAACCTCCTAATAAGAAGTGACCCAACTGCAGGAGGACGTCCGCAGACACAGTTGGGCACTAGATATGGATGGCCGTTGGCTCACAAGGAGCTCCTCCGCCCTTTGACAGGTTTTGTTTTTAATCCTGCTGGGTGTCCATATCCAAACACCCTCCTCACCAGAAAACCTGGTGGGGGAGACGGTTTAGTCGCCGACAACCCGACCATGGAACAGGTTAGTACAGGTTTACATGGTACCTGAAGCAGGTCACAGATCGAACCTGACCTGACAAAAATTCTCTGTTGATCTAACTTATTCACATTTTATCTCCATATTTTAGCTTTATCACTTTGGAGTAGTTTGTGAAGACACTTATATAATTAAGTTTGATTTGACAGCATCATGAAATAACCTCAGGTGGCATAAAAATGTGAAAATATGAGAGGGGGCAGGGGAATACTTTTGCAGGCCACTGTGTATGCACCCGTTGTTAATGATGCTGTGGTGTTGGTGATCGCTATGTTCAACCAATTAATGCCTGATGAGATGTGGGTGGGGCACATGGTATTGGATCAAATTTCCAGTATATACCTGTCTGTGAAGGAGTTTCTGGGATGAATTGAAGGTTGGGTGGCACTCTCCTGTTCATCCATGCATTTATAGGGTGTATTGTTAATGTTGTACTGTATTTTTCAGAGTGGTCAATTTGGCTAATTTTTCCATTTTTTTTTTCTTTCATTTACAGATGAGTTGATTTGGATAATAAGATGAAGCATTACTTCAGGGTAATGAATATTAACGAGCTGTTTTGTGCACATGAAATGAATTGCTTTGTGGGACGACCTTTTGGATAAATTAGAAATGTAAATAGTTTTCCAACATGTTTGTTTTCATATTGAGGTTCAATATTTAAAACAAGCTGCAGAATCAATTAGCACTATCTTAAACCTCTTAAATCACAAGATAAGTTGATTCTGAGTATATGTAAAGGCCCGGACTTCTGTGAAGAAAAAGTATTGACTTATACTGTCAGAACCCTGAGATTCGCGGTTCCGCAATTGGCTGACCCCACGTATCCACGGTTCATAAAATGTGACCTGCTTCTACATCCACAGCCCTGTGATTCATGTATTTGGGGTTTTAAAAAAATTTTTTTTTTTTGCATTTTGCATTTTTCCGTGGAATTTTTGATTTTCCCTTATGAATCACGAACTGCTGGGAACCTATCCCCCTTTTTCCCATTGAAACAATGTCACCAGTCGCGGCAATTTTGAGGAATTGTCAGGGTCCAACGATACACCGAAAAATAGGGTACTTAATGTGTTATATTGTGCAGTATATTCTTCACACGCCTGGACTTCTGTTTCCGGTTTCTTGGTGGTGAGTCTTCTCTTGGACAACCGAGTGCTCTGCTTCCAAAAAGCAAAGCAATCGTTCTGGATTCGACTGCACTAGCGTCGATTTTATGTCCTATGTTTGTGTCATCGTGAGCGCTCATTCCTGTGTATTATTCTAAATGCTCATTGTATTTATTTCGATCCTGCGTCTCAGGCTCGAATAGTTTTGTACCGATTCTTTTTTGTTTTCCAACCGTTTCTCAAAACCACGAGCCATGTCTCGATCCCATTATTCACCACCCGCACTTCACAATTCCTCCCTTATACCTTCTGTCTAAAAATAAAAAAAATTTAAACCAAAATAAAATCAACCTTTCTTAGTCTTAAATTTCGTTTATCTATACTGCTTTTTGTTAACCACGTGCTCGATAGGCTCTGCCTCCTTACCCACGTTTTGCTAAATTTTGTCCTCATTAAACCCGGCCCTTTCTAGCCTACTTCAAAACTATTCCTTTTTTCCTTCACAAAATGACCTAAAAATATAATAATTAAATGTCATTCATCCTCATTCCTCAACATTTATGACTCTTTTCATTCTTCTTCTTCCTCCCCTCTCATTCCATCAATATAAACCTTTTTAAACAGCATTTTAAAATGGTCAACATTCCCACATACTGACTTCGAAATTCCTTACTCCTATTCTACGTTCCATTCCCTCCTTCTCTCCTTCCCTGAATGACTCGAAAACGAATTCCTCATCCACCTTAGTGTTCATATAGTGCTGTTGCTGTGTCACTTCATTTTGCCACCTCTCGAGGACGTTGCTTCCGCTGGACACTTTTCATGAGAGCCTGTCTCCTCGTCATCCTATTTTGCTTTATTTACCTATTGCAATTTGGTCTAGTAACTGGTGAACATCTTGTAGCATAACTGTGATTCCATGTGGCTTGTTTGAAGAATCCTTTTCCTGTTGGGAAATGATTGTTCAGAGCATTGTTAAGAAAGGAGATAGGAGGGCTTGCCAAACTATCCTTTTGGAGAGAGATGGTGAGTGTGAGAGATCTGTCAGGATTAAGACATATTCCAAGTATTTGACCATCTTGTGATATTTTTCAAGATCTGAAGAGAGGGAATAGGATGCAGCCTGCCTGTCTGAAGGATGAGGGATGTCACGGCAGAGGGTGGAATCATCAGCAAATAGATGAAGATGATTTTCCAGACAAACAGTCAGAGTGATCATTGATGAAGTTCATGAATAGGACTGGGCTCAGAACACTGCATTGGGGCACTCTAGCCTTAACAGTGAGAGGAGATAAAAGGATTCTGTTGAGTGCCACACATTGGCTACTTGAGTAAAGGAAGTCAGTAAGCCATGCGTGGACTTGGCCTTGGATGCCATACGCAGAGTTTGGAGAGTAAGGGCAGGATGCCAGACTGCATCAAATACTCGAGATATGTCCAGAGAGATGACCCTGGCCCCATTTCTGACATTGAGGGCCTCTATCCATTGTTGGGTAAGTCAAAGCAGCATGTGCAAGATGGCCGAGTGACCTGGTCTGAAAGCAAATTGATGATTTGAGATGAGGTTGTTGGAGAAAAGGAAGGATTTCATGTCCACTGCGATGATGAATCACATGACCTTGCTGATGATTGGAAGTCAGCTGCTAGGTCTGTAGTTACCTTTGTATCACCGATGATGTCATCGTTATCACCCTATATACCCCATGGGGAGTTGATATATGCCAAGTTTAATATTTTATTTTTAGATGAGCGGTTTCAGAGATGTCTGAATTTTTCCTTTAATTCAATATGCCTGCCATACCATGTGACCTATGAAGTCAGTTATCAATAAAATATTCATTTTTGAAATGTCACGTACACAAAAATACATGGACAGATGATCGGTTGGTTGGAAGGAACTCATTTCAATGTCCCCGTTCCCCGACCTTTGCGGAGGAGCGGAGGATAAAAACAACAGCTTACGACAAGAAAAACATCCGAGCATAAAGTTATGATCACGAGTTAACTCTTGCTTATGACATGAATAAATTATTTGTTTGATTTAACAAATATGATGTCACACTAGTTTGGAACAATTTATCAGGACACGAGATTCTGCGAGGAAAGCAGAAGGGATTGAACTTAATCATTCTGTAGTTGACAGATTTTTTTTAAAGAATGCAAAATCTGGTTAGGCTGCTGGGCTGTATAGCTTGCCTGGACATATTTTAGCTTGTCTGGAATTAGAATTCCATATGAGGTATTGTCACCGTGTACCGTCCAGCCGTCTCCTTTTTCGACTTCTCCAGCCAATCCGCTGGGCTGATCTGGCTGAAATTTGGCAGCAAGGTTGGTCTCCCGACTTCCAACGGGGATTGCAAAGCTCGTTCTGGTCATGTGACTGAGTAGGTCAAAATGGCAGACTTAGTAAATGTCTTCCAAAATCTTCTTCTCCAGACCCACCAGTCAGAATGCCCCCAAATTTGGGTCACAGCATTAGGACAGGGCCCAGATGAGCTACAGGTCCAGTGGTCCTACTTTAAAATTTTTTTTTTTTTTAACCAGGAATTGGTGTTAGTGTTTCATTCACTGTTTCAGTGGTCATTGGACTCTCAAAGTGGTTCCAAAGTTGTGAAAGACTTTTGTCATTGTACCTCTACCTAAAAGACCAAAACCAATAAATTTCAATGACTACAGACCAGTGGTATTAACTTCTATACTTATTAAATGTTTGGAAAGGATTGTGAGAAACATTCTTGGGGAGCAAAAGAAGGAATGTGTGGATCCTTTTGAATTCACTTATCAGGAAAAGAGAGGTGTTGAAGATACAGTTATGCCCTTGTTACACAAAGAGTATGGACAATTTGAGAGAGCAGGATCTTATGCACGGGTTTTGTTTGGAGATTTTAAAATAGGATTTGATGATTATTCACTTATTTATTGATGGAGAAGTTGCAGGGAATGGTTGTGAATTCAAATTTGAATCGATTTTTTTTTGTATACGTTGTCAAGGCTTGTATGAGAGATAACACACAATGCACAGCAAGGAGGGCATGAGACAAGAGGGGCAAGAGAGGGAAGGACAAAATAGTGGGGAACAGAGACATTAGGAGATCTGTGGAAGGGAGAGGGATGGAGCGGGGAACACGGGGAATGTAAGATGGACATTACAGGGATTTTCAGGAAGGAAAGCAGGGAATTTGAAGGAGGTGGGTTTGGGGTGGATTGACGGGGGTAGAAAAGATCGAGGTTTTGGTTGGAGGAAGCTCAGAGGTGATGGCAAACGGCTGTTTTGAAGGCCTGGAGGGAAGAATGGATTGAGAAGAGTGTGGGAGTATATTCCAAAGGCAGGAAAAACGAGGAATAAAAGAGTGAAGATGAGAAGTAATTCGTGATTTTGGGGGGGGGGACAAAGCTGTTAGAGACCATCACCATGACATATCGCATTCGGCTCCATCACCATGACATATCGCAGACAGAGCAGGGGGGGGGGGCGAGACCAGAGAGGAGACAGGAGAAGACAGAAAGACAACCGACCCGCCTGCCCAAAGAGAGTGAGAGGCCCAAAGACAGCCTCACCGTGGGAGATGCCAATGATCCCAAATGCCTTGGTTTCCACAGTGTGAAGCCGAGAAAGGTGAGAGGCAGGATCACCAGCCCAGAGGGGAGAGCAGTACTCCATCAAACTGCGGACGAAAGCTTTGTATGTGGTCAGGAACTCAGGTGGGCCGAGGAAGGACTTTGCACGATGGAGGATTCCCAGTCGGCGACTGGCTTTGGAGGCCAGGTTGGAAATGTGGCTTTCCCAGGAAAGATCTTGGCAGATAGTGAGACCCAGAAGCTTGAATGAAAGGACTTGTTCCAGCAGATTGTTGAGAAAGTAGATGGGGGGGGGGGTGAGTTCCAAATGGTCCTTTCAGAGAGACATAGTGAGAGTATGAGATTTGACAGGATTGAAAGACATGTTCCACATGTTGGACCAGTTTGTGATTTTACCCAGATCTGCAGAGGGCGAAGAAGCTGCTGCTTGCTGCTCTGAGAGATGATAGATGGTATGGCAGAAGGTGGAGTCATCAGCAAAGAGATAAAGAGGATTTTCCAGAGTCAGAGAGATCATTGATGAAAACTAGAAAAAGAACAGCGCCCAGAACGCTGCCTTGAGGAACTCCAGACTGGACAGGAAGAGGGGATGAGAATCCCATTTCGGGCCACACGTTGGCTGTGACAGGAGTGGAAGTCTGCGAGCCATTAGTGGAGATGGCCTTTGATACCATAGAAAGAGAGAGTTTGGTGAGCAGGGCAGGGTGCCAGACTATCAAAAGCATGCGATATGTCGAGGGATATGGCTCCGATTTCATGTCTGACAGAGTACCTCCAACCAATTTTGGGAGAGCAAAAGCAGCATATTCAGGGTAGAGTGACTTGGTCTGAAACCAAATTGATGATCAGAAATCAATCCATTGGAGAAGAGGAAGGATTTAATGTCTGAAGTGATGATGGATTCCATAACGTGGCTGAAGATTGGGAGAAGGCTGATTGGTCTGTAGTTGCAGGGATCTGTTTTACATCTTTTTATGCAGGGCAGTAATGTTTGCTGATTTCCAAGCAGATGGCAGATGACCTTGAGCAAATGAGAGGGTGAATAGAACAGAGAGAGGGTGAGCAAGAGCAGAGGAACAGGTTTTTAGGACACGTGGGCTGATGCCGTCTGGACCGGTTGCAGAATCTGACGCGAGGTTTGACAGCAAGCTCTCCACTTTATCAGAAGAAAACAACAGAGTCCAGGGACAGTTGGATGCGACTTAGTCCGAGTGTTGGCCAGAAAAGCGTGCATTAAGGTCCGCACAATGTTTTTCTGCATTTTTGTGATCATCAGACCATCTGAATGAATATTCCGATTGATGCCACTCTGGCACCCTTGAGCATTTTTGTAGAAACCCATTAATATGCAAATTAGCGGTGGCCATTGCAAAATTACTATTTTTCTTAATATCTCCAAAAGTGAGCATCCAGATAGCCTGGTTGAGGTGTCTACACCCATGTTTTTAGGGTCACTGGTCATGATAAACCCACTTACAATTTGATAACATTGAAATTTAGCTCATTAATATGCAAATTAGCATAACCCTACCCCCTGAATTTGTCCACGCCGATCGGCGTTTTTGCAGTACAGTTATACAACAACAACAAAACTGTTTGAAAATAACTTGCGCAGAGCCGTTTATCCCCAGTACAGTTGTGAAGAAATGGCTGACCTCAGAAGATCAACAGCATGAACTGTTGCTGATCAAGTAAGTTGAGGCTTGTAATGTAATGAAAGAAAGATGGAGAACTGAGTTTTAAGTAAGAGTGATGTCTTCTGCTGCAGTAGAATGATCGATATTATTTGCAAGCAAGTTTTTATTTTTATTTTTTTTTTTAAACATGATCTGTCTAAAAGCAACTGTGTATTTCATTGGTTTTTAAAAGTACACAGGGTGGAACCTGTTTCCTGAGAATTTTTTTAAAATATGAACAAAGAAATTAAATGTTTACTGATGTTTATAATTACCTCTATTGTTAGAGGCTGAGGCTCCATCACCATGGGAGACTGTTTCTTCAGTCACTGCGATGCAACTAAAGCTGGAAAACCTCTGGTGACAGTTGGTCCAAACAGAGTGCGAAGTATCATCCGGTCAGGCAAAGCAAGACAAGATGGTGTACATGAAGAGCTTGAACAGAGATTACAGGCAGACGAATCTATCGAGCTCAAATGCCATAGAGAGTGTGTGTCAACGTACACATCACGCTCACACATAGAAAGACACCTGAAACGAATGAGTAATGTCTGTTTGGAAGATGCTTCAACAAGCAAAAGAAGCTGCCATTCAAAGACGACAGTATTTGACTTTAAAGAACATTGCATTTTTTGCGGAGAAAAGTGCATCATGAACTTTGATAAGAAGAATCCTAATCGTTGGCGGTGAGTTCTCCTTTGTAGGGCTGCAGATCGTGTTGATCGGACAACTTTCAAACAAACTATTCTAGATGTTATCGATTCCCACCAGGATGAAGAAGGACGCCAGGTCAAGATACGATTAATGGGCACAATCAGTGATTTTCATGCTGCTGATGCAAAATATCACGATGACTGCAGAAAGTCCTTCATGGCACCCCGCTCTGTTGCAGCAGCAGCACACAGTGGCAGAGAAACTCAGGACATTGAGCCAGCTGTCACTTCTACCATCCTATTGATGAAAAACGACATGTTGCACATCTGGAATTCAGTAGAAGTCCACAATATGTACAAGGATCATGGAGGAAAGCTATACTCTCGACGAACCCTGTTATCCAAATTGTTGGATATACTTGGCTCTGAGCTTCTGGTTCTGTCTGGTGAAGGTGTCGCTCGTTTAATCATGTTTCGCAGCAGAGCATCTACTGCGATGAACTTAGTAGCATCAGATGAAGACGACGTCATTGATGTTTCCATGGAACGAATTGCCAAGAAGGTTGCACAGGAATCTAAGCAGTTGTCATCCGACCCCAGTTCCTATCAGCCTAGAATTAATATAGATATTGCTAATGAAGCAGTGAGTTCAACCCTTCAATTGCTACTCTCCAAAATATCAGCTAAACTGGGCTGCACACTCCCAGGAGCTCTGATAGGAAACATCATAACGAATATGATCACCAATCGACGAACTACACTCCAAATAGCACTGGGCATTCAAGTCAGTCATAAAAGCCTCATCGAGCAGTTGTACAACTATCGTGTGACCTGTTCCTATGATGAGTTTCAGCGTTTCAAGGGATCAGCAGCAAAGGCTGCAACTGTTCACTCCGGGATTAGGGGAACCGCCAATGCTGAATGTGGCCTCGTTCAGGTTGTTGCTGACAACTTCGACACAAATATCTCATCCCAGAATGGACTCGTTTCAACACATTCTCTTGCAGTACAACTTACCATAAAAGATCAGGAGATATCTTCCACATCTGAAGATGAAGCCATCATCAGATGATTGACCCGTGATGAAATGACGACACCTGTGACAGAAGACATTTCGGTTCAAAGGTACAAGGGACCTGAGAAACCAGCAATGCCAGTTGAAGAAGCCACACGTGTGGTGTTACCTCTCTGCGTATTGGCTCATCAAGCTATACAACTTAGGAGAGTTCAATATATGGATTTCTCTTTTCTGAAGCAAATCACTTCTCATCAGAACACACCAGAGTTTGGTGGCTTTAAAACGAAGCTCTGCAGAGAGCAAGGACGATCCATCCAACCTGCAACGAGGGCCATTTATAGACCACTCATAGATATGGATCCAGCTGATCCGGACACAATGTTTACAGCAATGGAGGGAAAACGCTTGACCGCAGAGTGTGGACAAACCGTAACCATCTTCACAAATGACCAACAGCTGTATTGAGTGGCCATTAATGTTAAATTGGTTAATCCTGAGCGATTTACCCAGTTCATACCAAGGCTGGGCGGCATGCACACCCTTATGAGTTTCATCAGTTGTGTGGGGAACTTGATGGCTGAAAGTGGGCTGGAAGAGGTGATTAAATCTGCCTTTGGAGGTGTTGCTCATATGCATGGGGGAAAAAGTTTCCCCAAAACTTCAGGGCCCTGTGACTGGTGACTGAGGAGGTCCTTCGTTCCAGCGTGGCTCAGGCAGAAAGTCATGAAGACTTAATGGACACTCTTGAAACCAAAGCAACAAAGAGCATGATCACACAACTATGGGTACAGAACCTTGTGAAACCTGTATTCATCATGATGGCGTTTGTTCGTGCTGAGTGTGAAGGAGACTGGCCATTGCATCTTTGGGCTATGAAGGAGATGCTCCCTTACTTCTTCGTGGCTGGACATCACAACTATGCTAGATATGGGCTCTACCACCTTTGATCGATGGAAAGGCTTCATGGAGACATTCTGGAAATGTTCTTAAAAGGAGATCACGTAATGCGGCACAAGAAGGGCCTATGGAACGGCATATGGTCGGATATGTACATTGAGTCCACGTTCATGCGCTACGGTCATGGCATACATGGAATCCTTGGCATTACACTGAAGCCTTCTATACTGAAGAAGTGGGCCAAAAGTATGCACACGTTTAGTCAGATAGTCCACGATCTCACAGATATGTCTGAGGTGCACATAGTCACAGAGGTGACCATTCACAAGGAAGAGAAGCAATCACACATACGATCTGATGCAGAGGACCGAGATAAGATAAGGAGAAAACTCCAGTCCTGTATCGACCCACTTGACCCAAACGAACATGCAGACAGAGTTGTCAACAATGTAACTGGCAGAATTGGACTGGAGAAGGTGAATACGCCAAGGGCAGTTGACATTGGCCGAGCACAGATGCATTCATATGACAAAAGCTGGCCAGCAGGATTCAACGCTCCCTTACCTAAACAAGTCATAACTATGGTAGTGACACGGAAAGTCATGCGTGTGGGATCTACTGAGGTTTGTGATCTAAATCTCATCTACTCCAGGGTCATTGGACTCCAACAAAGTCAAAACATCAAACTATGTGACATCTTAGAATACAAGCTTGCACCTGTGCCAACATAAATGTTTGATGAAAAGGGGGAGATGAGAATAGCAAAGACCAAGTCGACATTGAAGAAGAATCTCCAAGTGGAAATCTCAACAAGACTGGGTCCACAACCTGAAGTCACCATCTTAGATGGTTGTGCAATCCTCTAGGTTATTCATTGGCCTAACAGGGGAATTGTGCAAGACTTTGTTGACAACTTCATGAGCTACATCATGGCAAAGGTGGACAAATCAGATGTATATCTGGTATTTGACAGATATCATGATTTCAGCATCAAGAGTGGAACAAGATTAGCAAGAGCTGGGCAGCAAGCTAGCAGGTGCCACAGGTTGAACCGCCAGACTCCACTGCCTCCACAGCTGGTGGTTCTATCAGTAACTGAGAACAAAGTTCAGCTGAGAGAACTGATTTGCCAGAATTTGATTGATGTTAGTCAATAGAGAAAGCAGAGCCAACACAGGCTCGTCATTACAGGACAGGAGTCTACCCCAGTGGAAATACACCACGGAGCCCAAAGGTGTCACACTGATTTGAAGACGACGCATGAGGAGGCAGATGTCATCATGATTCAGCAAGTCGCTAAAGTTTCCAAAGATGGCACAAAATGGCACAAAAACATTTGATTTACACAGGAATGTCTTCTTTTGTTCATGTTGTTAGCTGCTTTCATTGCATACTGTTGAATTGTTGAATCTGTATGAATAATAAAGTGATCTATATTCACAAAGACTGAAGTGTTTTTTTTATCTATGTCTATTTATTGACATTTTCAATAATGGCGACTGCTACTTTGCATATTAATGAGCTAAATTTAAATGTTATTAAATTTTAAGTTGGTTTATCATGACGAGTGACCCTAAAAAACATGGGTGTTTTAAAAAAATAAATAAATAAATAAAAATAAAAAACAACCAGGCTATTTGGATGCTTACTTTTGGAGATATTCAGAAAAATAGTAATTTCAACAATGGCCACTGCTAATTTGCATATTAATGGGTTTCCACAAAAATGCTCAAGGGTGCCAGAGTGGCATCAATCAGAATATTCATTCAGATGGTCTGGTGATCACAAAAATTCAGAAAAACATTGTGCGGACCCTAATGCAAGGTCATCTTGAAAAATGGTGTTTGACATCCGGACTAACTGGGTAAGGTGGGTGCAGAAAGCGATGGGTTTCGGACACAAGATTTCGATGCAAACACCAAGTTTAGGCATTCAGCCTTTTCACGCACGGTGTCAGCAGTGTGGCCATTTGAGGTAAGGGAGGGGATGGAGGGGGACCATACACCAGAAATAGATTTGATTGGATGCCACCAGGATTTGGAGGAGGGAGAGAGGTTTGAGAGTTCAGACTTGAGATGAGAAAGATGTTGTTTTCTGGCTGTCTTGAGGTTAGATACACACTTGTTCTGAGCTTTCTGGAAGGAACTGAAATTACCCTCAGCTGGGTTTGCTTTCCAAGAGGCAAGGGCAAGTTGCTTCATGACAACTGCCTCACTACAAGCTTCAGTGAACCATGGGTGGGAGGAAGGGTAGGACAAGTGTGTGTGTGTGAGTGAGTGAGTGAGTGAGTGAGTGAGTGAGTGAGTGAGTGAGTGATTCTTTGAAAGAATTCCCAGCATGAGTTGATGTTGAAGAAAGTAGCGATGGGAGACCAGTTTAGAAATTTGATGGCTGTTTGGAGACCCTGCCAGTCGGCCTGAGTGAAATGCCAGACTCGACGGCACTGAGGTCATTCTCTAACAGCCAGGGAGATGTCCACTTTGACAAGCACGTGGTCAGAAGTACCGATTGGAGCGGAGGAAGAACACCAGATATTTTCGGGAAATTTGTCAAAATCAGATCCAGAAGTGATGGAGTACTGTTGGTTGAGTTCCGGGTTGGGAAGTTGACCGATTGAATCAGTCCCAATGAGTCACAGAAGCCTTTTGCTGAAATGCCATGGCAGGTGAGAGAGGTGCCCACATCCAGCCAACTCGCATGATGACAATTGAAGTCATCACACATAGGAGGAAGAGAGAGTTCGGATGAGAGGATAGAAGCTGATCCATGTTTTCGGATAGTGAGGTGTAAATGGAGTCATCACTGTTTGGTGGATGGTACAGTACACATATAAACATGAGGTGGGGGTGGAGGGGAAGCCGTAGCCAGGGGTATTCCTGGGGGTGTGGGGGAGTAAGCGCAGTGCATGGAGAGTGAGGAATAGAGTCTTTGATGAAGAGAGAAAGTCCTCCACCAGGACGAGGCTCAGGTCTGTCATACCGGAGGAGGGAGTAACTTGGGAGAGATACTTGGGAGACAGAGACGTCTTGAAGGAGGAATGTTTCTGTTAAGCAGATTATGTCTGGTTTGTCAGTGGCAACCTGTATGGAAAGATCTGTAAGGTTTAAGCGAAGGCCCTGGATAGTTGAGGTCCAGACTGTTAATGAAGAGGGATGGGAGGAGGCTTTGGGTGCAGGGGATGAGAGGTTAGGAGAGTTGTTGAAAGAGTGTGGGGGATTGCAGGAGAGCTCGGGGAGGGCGGCTGATGAGGAGGAGAAAAGGTTCTGTGGTGCTGGGTTGAGGTGCAGTGGGGAATAATAAGAGTGGGCAGAAGGCAGTTGAGGATTTGAGGAGGTGAAGGGATGAGATGGGGGTGAGAGGGCAGGGGAAGGAGGCAGTTTTGTGGATGTGGGGGGGGGGAACTTTGAGAAGGGTGAGTGAATGGTGGGATAAGGGTGAGTGGGGAAAGTTGAGGGGGAAGGTGAGGGGGAGTTTTTGAGAAAGGTGAGAGGGAAGCTTGGAGGGAGAAGAGTGTGATGGTTGCTTTGAGAGGGAGGGGTGAGAGGGGTGAATTGGCATTGTAGTTGGAAAAATAAACAATGGTTGATGGAAAGCGAATAAGCATAGCAAACTGGTTTAAAAAAAAAAAAAAATTAAATTCGGAAATGCGATTAAACACACGTCTTGAGGGATGCAATTAAGGCGTGTTAAGAGAATGGAGAGAAGAAACGCTGTAACAGTGGGATTTTTGAGATGAGGTATGAAGGAGAGGTCGAATTGAGAGCAGTCTGTTGAAGTCGAAAAGAGTGGGGATACTTTGATACAGTAATGAGAACCACAAGGGTGAAAGAGGAAGATTCAGCAGAAAAAGAGATCGTTTTATTATCATTGTTATTTTTTGAGAGCATTTTCATCAAATTAGGGAAAGGAAAGGTTGAAGAAAAAAAATCGTGAGGATAATGGTGAATTTGGATTGATAAACGCAGAAGGTGGAAACAGATCGCGTGGTTACAGGAGAAGCACATGGTTACGGGAGGTGTTTCGTCAAAAGTGAATTTATTTGTTTGTTTGTTTATTTTTAATCAGGATTGTGTAAGATTCGGAAAAGGAAAGGTTGACGTAAAATCGTGGAGGTGTGTGGTGAATTTGGAATGGTCAATGCGGAGTGAAGCTGATGGATCGATGAAAAGTATCAGGAAGAGGGTGGAGAGACACGTGGTTACAGGAGGTGTATGGTTAGAAAGGATACAAGGGAAATTATTTTTTTCTGATGGATTTTTGAAGATGAGGTAAGATTCGGGAATGTAAGGTTGTAGGAAGAAATTGTGAGTGTAATGGTGAGAGTGGGTCAGCTCAAGTAGAAGAAAGATGGTGTGCCAGCAGAATGAGGAAGAAGAAGAAGAAGGATCGGGACTCGTGTATGTCGGGAGAAAGGTTGTTGTTATTTCACACTACACAAGAAACCGTGTTTAGTTGGGAGGGAATAGATGAGGGGCATTGGGAAAGTGGGTAAAATAGGAATTTAGGTAATGGGGAGAGAATACAAATAAAAACGATCGTACACCTAGAGGAGAAGGACGTGTAAGCCTCAAGTAACCCGGTAGGAGAAGGTTGACGAAAACTCACAAAATAGCATGATTTTTGAAACCAAACCAAACTACAAACACACACTAAGCATGTAGGTGAGGAAATAAACAATTACAATGGGACAAGTAACGACCGGAAATTTAACTTTGAGAAAGACGGCAGAAAACCCAGAACAAGAAGACAAAAATCGATAATTTATTATTAACAGGATAATTAATTTTTTTTTAAAAGATAGACAACAGAAAGTTCGTTTCGATCAAACCATTGTAGTAAATAGCAAAGAAATTAGAGTAAAAATCATTGTTGTAAAGATTTTCCCTGCAAAGGAAATTGATAGCTGCATTATGCTGCCCGGAAGTTAGCAAAATAACTGCAATACACAGCATGGTGCTAAAACAGATCCTCTTCACGACAGGCCTTCTAATTATAAGCAAGGTCATGGAATCTATAATTGCAGTTGAAATTAAATCCTTAATTTGCTCCATCAGCATGATCTCAGATTATCATCTGTTTGGTTTCAGACTCGGTCACTTGACACTGGACATGTTGCTTCTACTCTCCCAATAATGGATTGAGTCCCTCAATCATTGACATGAGATCACGGCCATCTCTCTGGACATATTTCGAGTACTTGATACAGTCTGGCACTCCTCCTTGATCTCAAAACACTCTGCTTATGGCATCCAAGGCCACCTCCTTTCATGGATCTCTGAATTCCTTAACTCCAGTATTCAGGGTATAGCTCTTAACAGGATCCTCTCATCTCTTCGTCAAGCCTGGAGTGCCCAAGACAGAATGCATCGGGCCCAGTCTTGTTCCTCATAGTCATAAATGATCTTTCTGATTTCCTTGAAAATCCTACCTATGTCTTTCCTCATGATTCCACCCCCTGCCATATAATTTCTCATCCTTCAGACAGGCAGGCAGCAGCCTCTTCCCTCACTGCAGAACCTGATAGAATCAGGAGCTGGTCCAACACTTGGAATATGCCTTTCAACCCTGATAAATCCACATACTCGCCCTGCCTCTCCGAATGGACTGTCTAGCTAACCCTTCCACCTACTTCCTATACAAACCACTTGAAGAGGTTAAGTCACTCAAAGCTTTGGTCCTCACGATCAGATATTTCTTGGGCAGACCATATTCCTAACATGGCATGTAAAGCCAGCCACTAACTGGGCATCCCTCATTGTGCAAAGGCTTTCCTTGGCCAATCTGACAACCCACAAAAGCTTCATTCACTGTTTGATGAAGTACTGCTCATTCCTTTGGGCTGGCAACCCTGCCTCACACCTTTCCCTTATTGATACCATGGAAAGCAAGGACATTAAAGTCATCGAGATATCTCGCATTAAAGCCGAGTATCTTGGCCGGTCCCTCTCACATCACAAACAGGTAGGTGGCCTCTCTGTATTCTACCACCTACTTTTTGGTGTTGTACCCTTTGCCCTCTCTTGGTTCTGTCCATCCCTGGTTTCTGCAGCATACACACAGTAACCCTCTTCTTATTAAACTCACAAAATCCAGGCTCATTGCTCACCTCTACTTCTTTGTTCATCTTCTCTCTCACCTGTGGAACCAACTCCCCCAGTCTGTTCAGTTCCTTTTGTTTGTTAGTTGTCGGTTGGTTGGCTCCTTTTCCATTTCATCCCCACTTTCCCCTTCCTCTTCTTGCCGTGTTTCCTTCAGCTTGTGTGCAGATTGTCCTTCCCCCCCCCCCCCCCCGTTCCACATCGATGTGTGCTTCTCCAACTCCCATTGACCTCACTCGCACTTCTACTCTTACTCTGCTGTTGGTGTTTCCCCCGTTTCATATTGTTCCCTTCCATTCTGCTCCCGCTCTTCCACAAGCCTTGATCATGTATACAAAAAGTATTTACGTTTGGGGTGGTGGGGAAGCAAAAAGAGTGCCCGAGACACGTGGAAAGGTTTCCCCAAGGCTCCCCAAACATTTGAAGACCTACTCCTGCAAAGTGAAATCAGTGACCAAATGACGTCAGGACTGGAGCGGTTTGTGGTATGACTCGATGACCGAACGAGTTCCACCATGGAGGTCAATGATGCCAGGAAGCAAGTGGTCATGCAAAAGTCAAGGAGCCTGGAGAACATGCCACCAACACATGCAGCATATAAAACGGACTAGCAACCAAGCCAACTGCTGGAACCAGGCCTGAACTCACGGGTATCAGCCCTATAAGCTTCCAAGCCTGTCAGACTGGGACTGGAGGAAGGACACCACAGGATGGCAACCACTGTGGACCACCCTTCCAGAAGCATCACAGTCATGCTATGAACTCATTCAAGGAGTGTGCACAGTCGCAGCCAAAATATTGGCACTCTTGCACTTTTTTCAAATAACTCACAATTTTCTCGAAAAAATAAGTTGAAATTGACAAAAGTATTTGATCTCCACAATTCTTTATTTCACTGTAAATATGACAGAACCTTTGTTTTTGATTTAGAACTGAATGCCCTTTTAAATCAGAAAATAAAAAGAAATGGCATTGACAAAATTGACACCCAAGACTTAATACTTGGTATCACAGCCTTTTGACAAAACAACTGCAGTCAAGCACTGTCTATCTGCCATGAATGAGCTTCCTAGTCCTCTCTACTGGCAGTTTGGCCAACTTTTCTTGTGCAAACTGCTCCAGTTCTCCCAGATTTGTGGGGTGCCTTCTCCCATATGCTGTTTTAAGATCTCCCCACAGGTGCTCAATGGGATATAGATCTTGACTCATTGCTGACCACTTCAGAACAATCCAGCATTTTGTCTTGAACTATGCCTGGGTGCATTTTGAAGTGTGTTTGGGGTCAATGTCCTGCTACAAGAACCATGACCTTCGACGGAGACCCAGCTTTCTGACACTGGGTTCAACATTGCGCTCCAAAATGCTTTGGTAATCTCCTGATTTCCTGATGCCATGCACACATTCAAGGCACCCAGTGCCAGAGGCAGCACAGGAACCCCAAAGCATCACTGAACCTCCTCCATGTTTCACTGTTGGGAAGGTGTTCTTTTCTTTGAAGGATTCGTTTGGTTTTCTGTAAACATAGAGATGATGTCCAAATCCAAAAAGCTCTAATTTGGTCTTATCTGTACACAGGACATTCTACCAGAAGGATTTTGGCTTGTCTAGGTGTGTTTTGGCAAACTCCAGTCGGGTTTTCTTATGTTTCTCTCTCAGCAGTGACATCCTCCTGGGTTTCTACCATACAACCAACCCCCCTTTCATCGAGTTGGCGATGGATGGTGCGAGTTGAAACTGTCGTACCTTGTGTGTGAAGGTCAGCTCAAATCTTTTTTGGTAGTTGACCGATGTGCCTTCTCCACCATGCGAACAATCCTTTGCTGCAATCTTCGATCAAGTTTTCTCTTGCGGCCACGTCCAGGGAGGTTGGCTACAGTGCCATGGGCCTTAAGCTTCCTGATAACATTGCGTATCGTGGACACAGGAACATCAAGGTCTCTGGAGATGGGCTTGTAGCCTTGAGATTGTCCATGCTTGGCTACAATCTTGTGCCTGACCTCCTCATATAATTCTCTGGTTTTCTTTCTTTTCTCCTTTGCGGTGCGCACACAGTGCAGAATGACTCTTTTTCTCCATTCAAACTGGTTGAATGAGTGATTTTTATATTGCAGGCACATGAAACTCACCACAGGTGAGTTCAATTCCAAAGTTAAGTAAAATCATCTGCTTGAAATGTAATTATTTCTCACAACTTCTAAAAGGTGCCAATGATACTGTCCGGGCCATTTTAGGATTTCTGTTTGTAATAAGTGAGGCTTTAATAATTTTTTCAGATTTTTTTGTTTTGATCCACTGCAAACCATGGAAATACATTTGTGGATACCAAAATATATTTTTTTTATTTCAACATTTATCTGGAAGAAATTGTGCAGTATTTGAAAAAAGTGCAACGGTGATCATTTTGGCCACGACAGTACAAAGGGATGCACTTCGGTGATACAAATGTGTCAAGGCTGCGCTCAAGTGTACGAGCTTCTGCTCTTATTCTGGAGCATGCTCACACCTCCCAGTTCTTTCGATCTCTGCATCAAATATGCATTGTGACACAATGTATATGTAGACACCTAAAAGTAGCTTCTAATAAACTGGGTGTATTTGTAGTATTATGAAGCACATCTCAACCAGAAACTGTATTTGAATCCTGATTGAGGTCATTGACATCTCAAGGTCAACAGAGGTCAAGGCTCCATTGATTTCACCTCTTCAAACTGGAAGGGCACTCGGTGGAGCACATACCTCCGCTACGTAATGCCTGATCCACGAGAACACATCGGGCCCAATAATTTTTTGAAATTTCATGCTATACAGTACTACATCGTTTTTGAGTCTTATCTCTCAATGGTGAAGAATCACTTATAAAATTAAATCTTTCTCATATCCAGATCCGGATTCGGATCTTCACCAAAATCTAATCAGTTAGTCCTTGTCACACACCCAACCTGCCCACCAAATTTCATCTGGATCCGTCCACAACTTTTTGAGATATCCTGCACACAAACATACAGATAGATAAACAGACAAAGAAACAGACAGAGAGGGGTGAAAACATAACCTCCTTGGCCTTAGCTGCCGGTGGCAGAGGTAATCATGTTGCAGGACACAGAAATACAGAAACACATAAAACAATGTGATTCTGGGATTTCTAGTCATGTTACTGTGGCACTTGGTGCACAAATAGCAAATTCTCATTGTCCAAGGTCATTGACCTCTCAAGGTCATCAGTGGTCAAATCCAAGATGGTTCCACATCTGAAAATAAAGTTTACAGTTTGTATAAATACTTGAAAAAAAGTTCATGATTTTAATCACAAAGTAGAGAATGTATTGGGTGGTCGCTCGACTACCCTTAGTCTCAGGTTTTCCGTCTGTCTGTATGTCTGTTGGGTGGTCGCTAGACTACCGTTATTCTCAGGTTTTCCGTCTGTCTGTATGTATGTAATGGACAGCTCTGGAGGCCAGAGGAGTCAACTGATTTTGATGAAACTTGACTGGTAGGTTCATACCAGGATGTAGTTGTATGCTTTTGAGCACCGTTGCTATGGACGCCACCGTTGCCTAGCAACGGGACTGAAATTTTTGAAAAATCCTTAAAAAAAAAAAATTGAAAATCAAAAATCGGCTTCCACGCTTTTATGCGCACTGTAATCAACCTCTGTCAAAAACTGTATGACTAGGATGCAATTATATAGCGACCACCCATGTCGCCAACCGGCTTGTCTGTTTGTATGTAATGGACAGCTCTGGAGGCCAGAGGAGTGAACCGATTTTGATGAAACTTGACTGGGTTCATACCAGGATCTAGTTGTATGCTTTTGAGCACCGTTGATATGGATGCCACCGTTGCCCAGCAACAGGACTTTGAAATTTTTGAAAAAAATGAGGTTTTTTTCGAAAATCAAAAATTGGCTTCCACGCTTTTATGCGCACTATAATCACCCTATTTGTCAAAAATTTTCAGCCCGATCCGTCAAAAACTGTAAGACTGGTATGCAATTCTATTACTATATGCTTTCACCCCAACGTTCGCGTTGGGTTTCCCCAACGTAGGGTTAGGGAATCGAACACAAATGATGAATGGACAGTTGTTCGTCATGTTCCTATTTGGAACAACGAATGGAAAAAAATTCCATCTAATGTGTTCTCTTCTCTACATATTTCAAATTCGCCTTAGTCTAGTGACACCCATGTCACCTACTGGCTTGTTTTATATTGTGAGCTTATATGCTGCACTAATAGCTTGTGAAAGGATGAAGTATAACACCCACCTCACATGCTCCTCATACAAGTGTCATATCTTAGAACAGTGGAAAGAAAAAGTAAAAAATGAAGAAAGTGATATTTAACATCCAGAAAGGCATTGGATGGGGGAAGGTGGAGGGGGGCAGGGTAAGATGTTGCCTCCACTACTCTGACTTGGATTCAATAAGCAATACATTCCAGGAGCTCATTTTTCCACAAGACCATGGATTTGGTGCCAGTCACACCATTAAATGCTCCTTCAAAAATCTATCGATCTAGACTCCCAGTGAAGGAATCAAACTTTGTCAAAAAGGATGAAGGCATCAAGAAATTAATAAATATTCATTGAAATATGTACATCAGATGGCATGTGAGAACGAAACAACATAGTACCATGTGGTTTATGGTATTACTCTGAAACAAAATAGTGTTCTTACCACAAGCTCTTTTGATTTCTTTTCTTTCTGTTTTTCCTCCTTTGGTTTATCTTCCTTTTGCTTTTCTTTCACTCGGACATCTTTCTCTTTCTTCTTTGAGAAGCTAGGCTTCTTGAACACATGGATTCCTTTCGACTTCTTGACCTTAGTAGGAGATTCGGCTTCATCGGCAGAGCTATCCTCCTGAA
The DNA here is from genome assembly GCF_056783735.1 of Eptatretus burgeri. Taxonomy (NCBI): domain Eukaryota; kingdom Metazoa; phylum Chordata; class Myxini; order Myxiniformes; family Myxinidae; genus Eptatretus; species Eptatretus burgeri. The sequence continues at coordinate 92,303,713 of NC_140972.1, read as the reverse complement.
AAGCTGCATACCCCTCCACTGAATGAACATGGGAATGAATGTCACATTTCGACACAGTCATATCATGGAGAAAAAAAAATTTGAAGCAAAATAGGACTCAACCAATAAACCAATTTCATTGCACACAGAATGCTCATGCTCTATCAAAATATTGTATGTCTGACACATGCCTTTAATATATATATATATATATATATATATATATATATATATATATATATATATATATATATATATATATATATATATATATATATATATACACAAAACATATACAGAGACATGACAGAAGTAAATAGACACGATGATTTTTAAGGAATTTACTTATTGAATATTTGATCCATTTTAATACATTCACTAGTATTTGGTGGACTTGCCATTTGCAGATTTCAATGCTTTTACTCTTTCAGGCATAGAACTAATGAGTTCTGAAATTTTCTCTTGAGGGATTTCTGCCCAGGTTTCCCACAAACGGGTTAGCAATTCTGCCCATGACGTTGGTTTCCTGAACTTTTTCTGCACAGCTCGATCCAGCATGGCCCAGAGGTGTTCAATGGGATTCATCTCAAGAGACTGACTTGGCCATGGAAGTCACTTGATTCCATTTCTGTCCTGCCATCCTTTGGTCTATTTTGCAGTGTGGTATGGAGCTCCATCTTCCATGAACAGTGTTGTTTTTGACAATCTGACCAGTGGAGAAGACAGGGAGAAGTCTATCCTCAAGGATAGAAATGTATATCGTAGAGTTGATGTTGCCAACACACTCCACAAGCTCTGACCAACCAGTGCTCCAGATTTTTCCCCACACCATCACTGAAGAACCACCGTGTTTGACAGTTGGCTGCAATCAGTTCAAAGAGAACTCTTGACAGGGAAGTCTCCAGATCCATACGCATCCACTTTCAGCAAATTGAGCAAATTGGAGCTCAATTGAAAAAATTATAGTTTGCCCAAACTCCAAGGGTCTGTTGGACATCTCATCAGCACACTTGTTTCTCCTCACTGCTCTCCCATCATAGCCCAGTTGATGAAGGTACTGCATGGCAGTTCTTGAGCTAAGTTGGACTTCCTCTGCAACATCTGCTGCCTTGCAATGGGGAGTTTTCTTAATGGACCGCTTGACAACTCCAAGACACCTTTCTGAGGGCCCAGATCGACCAGAATGGAAATCTGTGGATTCCTTGCCTTCGCTGGTGAATTACACAATCACGCGAATGACCGTAGAAAGAAGAATGCCAAGGTTCTGAGCTATTTGATGCTGGCTAACTCCACATTCCAAATGGCCAACAATTCGTCCTCTTTGAAAATCTGAAAGTTTGTGTGCTCGTTCATGGGTTTGAGGCAATTGTCTTAGTTAATCGTCATACAGGACCAAGGAACTCGTATATGCAAAGAAATCATCGATTAACACAAATCACTGAGATGAAATGAAGAAATTTAAGGTGTCTATTTACTTCTGCCATGTCTCTGACTGGAAATATTACTAACATGGTAGTGAGGTACTTTTAATAATGTGGCAGTGAGGTGTTTTAAATTTTCTTTTTAGCTATACAAAAGGAAGAGTGAATGTGCACAACTGAGAAAGAGAGAGAAAGAGAGAAGAGAGAGAAAAAGAGAGAAAGAGAGAGAAAAGATAAAAGTTACTCATGAGGAGAAAAAAAAAAGACATTATGAGAGCTTACACGAATAATATTGTTGTGGTTACCAAATTCGCAAACCACCATTCAGGTCCCTTAGGTGAGATATCTCGGTAAGTATATGTGTAGTTAGGCCCAAACCCGTTGTCTAGTGGGAATAAATGTCATTCATGCGTGCTGCGACTCTTCAGGATAGCCGTTTTTCTTTTGCTATCTTTATTTTGGACCAACCGCCATTGTTACCACCACCAACCACAACATCAACCACCCACCGCGGCGCCGCTTCACGTCACACCTCGCAACCGTCGCATCGCCACCGTTCTTGCGCCGCTTGTGGGTACCGGTGTTGGACTCGTGCAGGGCGCGCGCCGAACAGCGTGTACAAAACCACGGATTTTCCTCTCCAAAAACGGATCAAAAACGACACACGCCCACTTTTGTTCCGTCCAATCGGAGAGCGAGGGGCGATTTGGCCCCGCCTCCAGGGCGTTCGCTATATGCAAATTCATGGATCAAAATGCATTCACGCCCACTTTTTCTCGGGCCAATGGGGAGTGAGGTGAAAGGTCGAAGGCAGGGGGTCAAAGGCGAAGCCACGGGGCTTATATAAGCGGCTGCGTTCGTCAGTGAAGAAATCAGTTGTTGGTCGTCGTCGTCGTCGTGTGCGTTGGAGTCGGAGCGAAGAGGACGGAGCTGTGGAGAGGCGGCGAAGGCAGACGAGGGGGTGCTCGCGTCGTGCCGGGAGCTGCACACCAGGGAGGCCGACGGCGCGACCTGGTCGAGGTGGAGACGCTCGTCGCGGGACTCGAGACAGAGTAAAAATCCTCCTTTCCCCGAGCATCAGCAACCCCCTCCTGTTTCCCCCCGCGCTGAGATAGTGCGACCAAGGGGGCCCCCTTCCCACCCCCTACCAGACACTGTCCGCGAGGCCCGCGGAGTTGAGGCACCATCGCCGCTCCGCGTCTCATCACCAGACGGGTAGGCCCGACCCGGTCTCGGCCTCAGGCCCGCCTCATCCTTGAGGGTGTTCTTTTTCTTGGTTTTGGGTATGTGTTGTCGGCGCCGTCTGTGAAGTAGAATTGTATAAGTGTTGCCGTGTGCTCGGTAGTCGGTATTAGCTCTGCATTGTGTCTTCGCTTTTACATTTGCTTTTTGTGTAAAATTGCATTGTGTTTCTTTTCCTTTTCTATGTGCTTTTGGTGGAATTGAATATGTGTGCTTTCCGTTCATCGCGAATAAATGTGCTTTGTGTTGAACTGTTTCCCGCTTCGCTTCGTCATTTCTTTCATTGAATCCTCATCTTGCTTCACGTAAAGGGTTGGTAGTGGGCTGAATACGCCCGATAATTAATCGAACCGTCGAGGTCGACGAATAACACCGCTCGGTTATCCCGATAGTACGGAACGGGTCGCTTAAGTGGCCCGTGTCCGAAGTCGACCTGCGGCGAGGTGCGATCGCCCGGTCTACCCTCCGTGTGGGTACTTAGGTAGGTCGAATTTGGCGAGCAACCCTATCCCACGCGGGGGCCGATTGGCTCGATCGCGGTGAGACCGAAAGGTCCACCCGTGACTGGTTCCCGGCGTTAGTCCGAGAGGGTCACGACTGGATTGTCCGTCCGGTGGGCGACGTGCCGCGATTCGAGTTACGTGGCCGTCGCACGCAGGCGGGCGCGAATCTGCAACACTGGTGTCAGGAGTGGGATACAAATCCATCGCCCTCCTCGCGGCACTGGAATCGGAGAACAGGAAAACGGGCTCTCCTGTCTCCAGCTAAATTCACGGGAATCGGTCCAGGGGTGAGAGAAGCGACCCCCGATTCCCTCCAAATTACGAGCGAGCGAAATTAACCCTTCACGAGAAGCAAGATGGCATCTCAAGGCGAGCGGGAGCCGGGGGTATTAGAAATGGATGTAGAATGTGTAGAATCCATGGCTCAGGATGAAATCCCCGTGCAGGAAATGTTGGTTGTACAGGAAAACGAACTCGCCCAACTGAACCCAGAGCCCGAAATGGGTGCGGCAGCGGCCGCGGTGTATGACACCTCCCCTCCCCCTCTCCACCAAAACCCCCCGACCCTTGCCGAAACGGCTCACCCAAGCGCACCCGACATGGCCCAGCTATGCGCCATGCTGGCGGCAATGACAAATGAAATGAAAAACGAAATGAAAGGCATGAACGAAAAGATAAATGCGAACATGAAAGAAAAGATGGATGCGAATACACAACAAATAAACGAAAAGATGGATACAAACACAAACAAAATGAACAAGCAAATGAGGGAAGAAATGAAAGAGCTGCGGGGTGAGACGCAGAACATGGGCCGATGCCTGCAGGCGGGCATGAAGGCCGTGATAAAGGAAATAATAATAGTTGAGACAAGGAGGTAAAGGGTGAAGAGTTGGCAGAGACACGGGAGACAGAAAAAATAGAGGAGAGACTGCACGATGAAGACGGGGTAAGTGACGCACACACACACACGGAGGTAGTGGAGGATGATGGGGGTGAGCTCGCGGAGCGTGTAGGGACCTGGTGCGAGCAGCGGGATAGCCTCCTCCAGGAACGAGGGGAGGGAGTATGCCCCCTTGAGGCGAGTCACGACCAGGTGAGTTCGGTCGTGCTTTGCGAGGTTGAGAGGACGGGTGCTGTGGACAGGTGCACGGAGAGCTTGGGGGGTATAGAGGCCCCGGAGACCCTTGTGGGGACACGAATCCCCAGTGTGGTTGTCCCTGTGTGTGTGGTGCAAGGTGTGAGTGCATCCCCGTGTGTGGAAGCAACCCCGTGTGTGAGTGGTGTGGTGGCGAGTGTGCCGGAGTGTGTGCTTCCCAGCACGCCGTGTGTAAAAGGGGCACCGCGGGTGAGTGAGGCACGGAGTGTGGATGAGGCACCGCGGGTGAGTACCCCCGCGTGTGTGAGTGAGGGGCCGTGTGTGGATGAGGCACCGCGGGTGAGTGCCCCCGCGTGTGTGGGTGAGGCACCGTGTGTGAGTGAGGCCGTGTGTGTGGATGAAACGGCCAGTGTGGATGAGGAACCGCGGGTGAGTGCCCCCGCGTGTGTGGATGAGGCACCGCGGTTGAGTGCCCCGCGTGTATGAGTGAGGCACGGTGTGTGGATGAGGCACCGCGAGTGAATGGAGCACCACGTGTGAGTGGTATGGGTTATGCAAGGGAGACCGTGTGTGTGAGAGAGCGGAATGTGAGGGAGATGTCGGTTGGCATGCGGGAGCACGCAGCCGCGTCTCCCGGTGTGAATGTGAGGGAATGGACTGTGAGCGTCGTAACACGCAGGTGTGCGTGGGTGGAATGGAGGCGACGGCGGCGACATGTAAGGAAAGAAAGCTGAGAAGCGGCTGTAGTTGTTTCGGGGACCGTGCCGGGTTCACCCAGCAGTGAGCACGAGGTCCGTGCTGTGCAACGCACGAGACCACCACGTGCTCGCTTGCGAGAGTGAAGTCCCGGTCCGGAAACGCACGCGGTGGATTTGCCGATCCCGCGGACGGACAAAGTTTAGGCAGGATTATGGATTTGGACCGGACGGGTTCTCCACGCGATCGTGTGTGTTAAGCTCCAACGGGCAAAGCACATGTGTTCGCGTGGGGAACCCCTCGAGACGTGGGGCTTGTGTTTTTTTTTTATGCGCACGGTGACGCCATGGCTGCACGTGGGGTTGGAATCCGGCAGGAGGGGTATCCCTGCCGGATGGTGCCGTCCAAGGAGGGACGAGAAACACGGAGCTGTGGAGAGGCGGCGAAGGCAGACGAGGGGGTGCTCGCGTCGTGCCGGGAGCTGCACACCAGGGAGGCCGACGGCGCGACCTGGTCGAGGTGGAGACGCTCGTCGCGGGACTCGAGACAGAGTAAAAATCCTCCTTTCCCCGAGCATCAGCAACCCCCTCCTGTTTCCCCCCGCGCTGAGATAGTGCGACCAAGGGGGCCCCCTTCCCACCCCCTACCAGACACTGTCCGCGAGGCCCGCGGAGTTGAGGCACCATCGCCGCTCCGCGTCTCATCACCAGACGGGTAGGCCCGACCCGGTCTCGGCCTCAGGCCCGCCTCATCCTTGAGGGTGTTCTTTTTCTTGGTTTTGGGTATGTGTTGTCGGCGCCGTCTGTGAAGTAGAATTGTATAAGTGTTGCCGTGTGCTCGGTAGTCGGTATTAGCTCTGCATTGTGTCTTCGCTTTTACATTTGCTTTTTGTGTAAAATTGCATTGTGTTTCTTTTCCTTTTCTATGTGCTTTTGGTGGAATTGAATATGTGTGCTTTCCGTTCATCGCGAATAAATGTGCTTTGTGTTGAACTGTTTCCCGCTTCGCTTCGTCATTTCTTTCATTGAATCCTCATCTTGCTTCACGTAAAGGGTTGGTAGTGGGCTGAATACGCCCGATAATTAATCGAACCGTCGAGGTCGACGAATAACACCGCTCGGTTATCCAGATAGTACGGAACGGGTCGCTTAAGTGGCCCGTGTCCGAAGTCGACCTGCGGCGAGGTGCGATCGCCCGGTCTACCCTCCGTGTGGGTACTTAGGTAGGTCGAATTTGGCGAGCAACCCTATCCCACGCGGGGGCCGATTGGCTCGATCGCGGTGAGACCGAAAGGTCCACCCGTGACTGGTTCCCGGCGTTAGTCCGAGAGGGTCACGACTGGATTGTCCGTCCGGTGGGCGACGTGCCGCGATTCGAGTTACGTGGCCGTCGCACGCCGGCGGGCGCGAATCTGCAACAATATCTTCAAAATCAAAAGCACTAAAGGCAAAGGATAAACTTCAAGAAATTATTTTAAATTAAAAAATAAAAATAAAAGATAAGTACCGGTACATTCAAAGTACACTGCCCCATGCCAAATAAATAAATAACAATCCTCCAGCGTGCAACGTCACCGGGGTGCCTTCGGCGCCCGGCGATGCCAGCTTGCAGCACATGGAGTCAGAATTGGGAGGGAGCAGTGTGCAATAATTGATTGATTAATTGCATTGTTAAAAATCAATAAATAATAATGGGAAAATAATTAATTTCTTAATAAATTGGCAAATAGCATATCTAAATCACTACTGTTTCATCTGAATCTGTAACTTTTTGAAAAATTAAGTAACAAATTGATTAATCGATAAATCAAGAATACCCTTTAAGCCAAATTACTTGTTCACTGTTGTGTCCAAATATCAGCTTCCTAACTCAAAAGGTGCCCAAGATATTGTCAGGATGAGAAATAAAATAAATAAGTAATTACTAAATTGATAATAATTAAGTAATCTATAAAATTAATTGATTAATCCAAAAATATAAAATACCATTTTTGCCAAAGGACATCTTCAATTTTGTCCCCAAATTTCAGCTTCCTATCTCAAAGGATGGTTGAGATATCGTCCAGAAAAACAAACAAATAAATGAAAAAATCACTCAGAGTGACACTTAGCAAAACGGAATGGCACTCGGTAGAACGCATACCTCCGCCAGGCTGAATAGTTTACATTTTGTATGCCACTGATAGGTCGGATGTGAATCCTGACCTTAACCAAAATCAAATCGACTTGTTCTTGTCACCGAACCAACTCTTCCACCTAGTTTTGTCGTAACTCGTCTGCAACTTTTTGAGATAACATGCGACGCATTGTTTTTGGCTCCATCTCTCAGTGGTGAAGAATCACTTGAAAAATTCTCGTATCCGGATTCAGATTCGAAGTTTCACCAAGATTGAATCAATTCGTCCTGGTCACACTTCCAAACCTGTCCATAAAATTTCTGTGGAATCCATCCATAACCTTTTGAGATACTGTGCTATATATCGATTTTGGCCCTATCTCTCAATGGTAAAATCACTTGAAAAATTCTCGGATCCGGATCTTCACAAAAATCAAATCAATCTGTCGTTGACACACACACACACACACACACACACACACACACACACACACACACACACACACACACACACACACACACACACACACACACACACACACACACACTTGTGCTATATATCGATTTTGGCCCTATCTCTAAATGGTGAATTCACTTAAAAAATTCTCAGATCCGGATCCGGATTCGGATCTTCACCAAAATTAAGCGTTGCTGTCCTTGGCCAGTCAACTATATACACAAAAAATTTCAGAACGATTGCTTGAAAACTGTGGCCAAAAATCGTGTGACAAACAGACAGACAGACAGACAGACAGACAGACAGACAGACACGCTACAGACACAACAGACCAAAAAGACTTGACAATTTTTTTTTCACTAAGTAACAAACAAGAAAGCAAGAAAACAAACGGAGTAAAAACTGAGTACGCCCTTCCTTTGGTGCCTGGTGATGACGTCAAGCATGGCCTGGATATGGAATTGGGAAGGAGCAAAATTGGGAAAAAAATTTTGTATACATCGACAAGGCTCGTGGAAGAGCTAGTACACTCAATGGATCAAGACGCAAGACAAAAACAAGATGCAAAACACACACATGCACTGGGTAGACAGACAGAGGATGCATGGGGTGGACAAGGTGGATGCAGAAAGATGCTCCAAGGAGGGAAAACTGGACAGTTAGGAGGAGGGGGAATTTGGGTGAGGTTAATGAGCGTAGAAAAGATCATGGTTTTGGATTGCAGACAATCTGAGATGGTGGAGAACAGCTGTCTTGAAGACCTGAAGGGAAGAATGAGATTGAAGAGGATGTGAAAGTTGATTCCACAGACAGGAAAAAAAAAGGAACAAATTATTGGAGGTGAGCAGTGATCATGCGTTTTGAGAGTTTCAGCAGAAGGGGTTGATGGTGGACATTGTGAGCCCTGAAAAAAACCTGGGGGGGGGAAGCATGGAAAGAGCAGAGGGTGCAAGACCAGAAAGGAAGCAGTAGAAGACAGAGGCCACAGACCTATCTACGATGGTGAAGTAATAAGCCCATAGACTCAGCTTCATCACAGGAGATTCCACTAATTATAAAGGAGCCAGCACTCCATCAAGCTGTGGAAGGAAGCCTTGTAGGTGGATAGGAGTTCAGGTGTGCCAAGGAAGGACTTTGCCCATGTAAGACATAGTATGCCCAGTCAGTGGCTGGCTTTGGAGACCAACTTTGAAATGTGGTTTGCCCAAGATCACAGCTGATAGTGAGACCCAGAATGGGCATTCATTTAATTACACATTTAGTGAGGTTTTGTATATATTTATGGAGCTATCATGTCTTTTGTATTGAGATACATTCGGACACTTTACGCCACCAAACCTAACAGCCCCATAATAAGGTATCTTCGATTTATAACACCATTAGCCTGCAGGCTGGAGAGGGTGACCTCCTCCCCCCCCCCCCAGTACTCGACTAAATATCTTGGGTTGGAATTTTACTTTCGATACGTTCTTGAGAGGTACCCATAATCAGGTGAAGCAATTTTCGCTCTGAAATTTGGGGTTTTAAAAAAATGATTCTCCATTTTTATACTCAAATTGGTTGCTTAGCAGCCTTAGGTCTCAGTTGGAATATACTGTTTGTTGTGTGTGTGTGTATATATATATATATATATATATATATATATATATATATATATATATATATATATATATACACACACAAATATAAATATATATATACATATATATATACATATACATATATATATATATATATATATATATATATATATATATATATATATATATATATATATATATATATATATATATATATACACACACAAATATAAATATATATTAAAAAAAACAGGAATAAATTCCTGCATGGGGCGAGTATGAAAAAATTCTGACTCAACCTAGGACCTCATCTATTACGTGGCGACAGCCCACCGAGCAAATGAGTCTTCGGGATGTCTTCAGACATTTTTCACACTAACACTGCAAGCTTTATAATGGTTGTCGTCTTACGTGTCTGTATATAAAATTATATTTCAGGAATAATCAATACTGTACAAGTGTGTGTGGGTGTGTGTTTGAGATTACATGCATAAAACGTTGTTTATTTGTTACATGTATAAAGCATCCTGGTGATGCCTGTGCTTGCCCCCATTTGTTCTCATCCCAACTCCTCCACCCAACACACCTTCCCCCAAGTGAGATTAAGTTGATAAATTGTCAGATTGAATTGATGATGTGTGTATGCAATGCAGGGCTGAAGGGATGAATGGCCTCCTCCTACGTCCAGGTTCCTCGTGTAACCCCCTCTTTTGCTCACAAAGGGTTAAGGCCCAAAACCTCAGCTTCTCCTTCCTTCTGACAATGATTAACATACCTTGATCAATGTTCTGATGATTCCATCCAATGTTCTATCATCCACCAACACAGACACGAGTGTGTTCACAAGAAAGACTAGTTTTTCATTCTACTTTATGATGGGATAAATTTTATTGGATTGTGTATCACTTTTGATCAGTGTTATGGACATTAAAAAAAAAAAAAATTGGATAAAGTCTAATCTCAAATTAAGCATGACCATGGGATGTACATTTTTACAGGCTGAGCTTCCATGACATATCTACCAATACAGAAAGTAACGAGAAGGGCACTCGGAAGAGTGCATTCCTCCGCCATGTAATGCCTGATCCACGAGAACATATCGGGCCAAATACATTTTTGAGATATCATGCTATATATCGTTTTTGGCCCTCTCTCTCAATGGTGAAGAGTCACTTTAAAAATTAAATAATTCTTGTATGCAGATCCAGATTTGGATCTTCACTAAAATCGAACCAATTCTTTCTTGTCACAATACCCAACCTGTCCATCAACTTTCATCCAAATCCATGCACAACCTTTTGAGATGTGTGTGTGTATATATATATATATATATATATATATATATATATATATATATATATATATATATATATATATATATATATATATATATATATACATATACATATACATATACATATACACACACACACAAGTTTAGTCCAATGTCTCAATGGTGAAGAATCACTTTAAAAATTCTCAGACCCGGATTCGGATCTTCACCAAAAATGAATCAATTCTTCCTTGTCACACACCCGTGTCCACAAAATTTCGTCCGAATCTGTCCACAACTTTTTGAGATATTATGCTATATATCATTTTTGGTCCTATCTCTCAACAGTGAAGAATCACTTTAAAATTTCTTGTAGTCAGATCCAGATCCGGATCTTCACCAAAATCTAATCAGTTCGTCCTTGTCACACACCCAACCCAACCTGCCCACAAAACTTCATCCGCATCTGCCCACAACGTTTTGAGATATCCTACACGCAGACAGACAAACAGACAGACAGACAGACAGACAGAAAGGGGTGAAAACATAACCTCCTTCACCTTGGGTGGTGGAGGTAACTAGTCATTAACTGCCAGAGAGATGACAACAAAAAAAAATTACAATACCACATATCAAAACAGCTTGCTCAAAATTCAACACTTGTGCAATATATTACTCCAATAAAAGAATACCAACATCGTTTCTCCTTCTTCTTAAATTTTCCTTTCCTCTTTGCACCATCTCTGTCTTCATCCGAAGGCACCTCCCCAATGTGGTGTGGCCCTTCTTGCGATGCAATTGGCTCAGTTAGGCGATACAGGCCAGGAAACTTGTTTGGACTAACTTCCTCCTCCTCCTCCTCCTCTTCTAGACTTGGGCTGCGGCCAGTACCTGTTGTCTCGACTCGTCGAGGTTCATGAGGGCTACCCGGTGCAGGCAGGAAGCACTCTGCCATGCTTCACTCTGGCTGATCCTAGGGAGGTGAGGAAAAACATTTCATTCAGCATCCATCCACCTCAAAATATATGGTTTTGGTTTGTTTGTTTGTTTTGTTGTTGTTTTGTTGTTGTTTTTTGTAAGGAAAAAGGCACATCAAACCAAAAAGGAACTAGATTGACTCTACTCATCGAGTAATAAAAAAAGCAAAAGCAGATCCAGTCTCGGGCGACGTTTCAGCCGCTTCCCAGTGAGCTTCCTCACGCCAATAGACCCCGAGCCTCAGCACGTGTCCACTTTTATTCCGAAGGAAACAATTCATTTCCGGTCATTTGCCAGTGCAAGAGATCAATTGAGGAATGTTTTCATTTTACTAAACCTTAAACAATAAACGTCAATCACATAATTGATTGTCTGCTCTGCTCTTTTTGTTATTTACTCGAGATCTGGCATTGCATGCATGGGGTGAATGGGTGTGTGCGCTTGCTCTTTTGTTTCTGGGGCATGGTCAGTCGAGAACAGTGGTGAATTTGGCGAGAGGATAAGAAAGGTTAAAATACAAGAAGATGAAACTTTGGTATTTTTCGATGTGGTTTCACTTTTCACCAAAATCCCAGTCGATCTGCTGGTGAGTGTCACGCTTGATGAGTTGGAACATTCTCATGACTGGAAAAATGGCTTGTCGGAACAGCCAATGAACACATGAGGATGTTACCAGCCTGCTGGAGATGTGTCTAAAAAGCACCACTTTAATGTATGATGGGACATACTCATCAACACATATTTGGAACAGCAATGGTTTCACTGGTCTCTGGTCTCTGGTGTTGTGGTTAACTTGGTGATGGAGGAACTCGAGCAAAAGATATTTGAGCCTCGCGAGAATTGGCTCGCATGATACTTCAACAGATATGCACGTGGATGACACGTTCACCGTTGTACATAGTGTCATGGTGGACCACCTTCTTGGGCAACTTGACCGAGTAATTTCCAGTATTAGCTTCACAAATGAAATGGAAAAAGAAACATCAAATTTGAGGAAGTGATACTCAAATCCACATAAACATGGCAGAAAACATCTTGCTTTTCACTCCATTGGAATTGGCTGGTCAATAAAGCAGATTGCATCAGTAACATGGAAATTGAAGCTGGGGGTATGTTTTTAGGCCACATGACTCATGACCAACTTTCATCATTAGTGGCTCCAATTTTGCTACCACCAGAAGAGCAAACTCAACCAGTACTCTGTTGAGGTGGTGCTCAAAGCAAGGTGCACACCATTCTACATCTCGGCTGTGGCACAGAACCTCACATTGCAAGACCTCTTGAGCTTCACCTCTGCATCACGTGTGGGGGGGAGTCGCATCGAATGACCTTCCAAGCTTCCAGAATTGTGTGCCGTGAAATGGAGAGAAAGAGAGAAAGGAGAGAAAGGAGAGAAAGGAGAGAAAGGAGAGAAAGAGGAGAGAAAGGGGAGAGAAAGGGGAGAGAAAGGGGAGAGAAAGGGGAGAGAAGGGGAGGAGAAAGGGGAGAGAAAGGGGAGAGAAAGGGGAGAGAAAGGGGAGAGAAAGGGGAGAGAAAGGGAGAGAAAGAGGAGAGAAAGAGGAGAGAAAGGGGAGAGAAAGGGAGAGAAAGGGAGAGAAAGGGGAGAGAAAGGGGAGAGAAAGGGGAGAGAAAGGGGAGAGAAAGGGGAGAGAAAGGGGAGAGAAAGGGGAGAGAAAGGGAGAGAAAGGGGAGAGAAAGGGGAGAGAAAGGGAGAGAAAGGGGAGAGAAAGGGGAGAGAAAGGGGAGAGAAAGGGGAGAGAAAGGGAGAGAAAGGGGAGAGAAAGGGGAGAGAAAGGGGAGAGAAAGGGGAGAGAAAGGGGAGAGAAAGGGAGAGAAAGGGAGAGAAAGGGGAGAGAAAGGGGAGAGAAAGGGGAGAGAAAGGGAGAGAAAGGGGAGAGAAAGGGGAGAGAAAGGGGAGAGAAAGGGGAGAGAAAGGGGAGAGAAAGGGGAGAGAAAGGGGAGAGAAAGGGAGAGAGAGAAAGGGGAGAGAAAGGGAGAGAAAGGGGAGAGAAAGGGAGAGAAAGGGGAGAGAAAGGGAGAGAAAGGGGAGAGAAAGGGAGAGAAAGGGGAGAGAAAGGAGAGAAAGGGGAGAGAAAGGAGAGAAAGGGAGAGAAAGGAGAGAAAGGGAGAGAAAGGGGAGAGAAAGGGGAGAGAAAGGGAGAGAAAGGGAGAGAAAGGGAGAGAAAGGAGAGAAAGGGAGAGAAAGGGAGAGAAAGGGAGAGAAAGGGAGAGAAAGGGAGAGAAAGGGAGAGAAAGGGAGAGAAAGGGAGAGAAAGGGAGAGAAAGGAGAGAAAGGGAGAGAAAGGAGAGAAAGGGAGAGAAAGGGAGAGAAAGGGAGAGAAAGGGAGAGAAAGAGAGAAAGGAGAGAAAGGAGAGAAAGGAGAGAAAGGAGAGAAAGGAGAGAAAGGAGAGAAAGGAGAGAAAGGAGAGAAAGGAGAGAAAGGAGAGAAAGGAGAGAAAGGGACATCCAGAGAGAAAGAGAGAAAGAGACATCCAGAGAGAAAGAGAGAAAGAGACATCCAGAGAGAAAGAGAGAAAGAGACATCCAGAGAGAAAGAGAGAAAGAGACATCCAGAGAGAAAGAGAGAAAGAGAGAAAGAGACATCCAGAGAGAAAGAGAGAAAGAGAGAAAGAGACATCCAGAGAGAAAGAGAGAAAGAGAGAAAGAGACATCCAGAGAGAAAGAGAGAAAGAGAGAAAGAGACATCCAGAGAGAAAGAGAGAAAGAGAGAAAGAGACATCCAGAGAGAAAGAGAGAAAGAGAGAAAGAGACATCCAGAGAGAAAGAGAGAAAGAGAGAAAGAGACATCCAGAGAGAAAGAGACATCCAGAGAGAAAGAGACATCCAGAGAGAAAGAGAGAAAGAGAGAAAGAGACATCCAGAGAGAAAGAGAGAAAGAAAGAAAGAGACATCCAGAGAGAAAGAGACATCCAGAGAGAAAGAGACATCCAGAGAGAAAGAGAGAAAGAGAGAAAGAGAGAAAGAGAGAAAGAGACATCCAGAGAGAAAGAGACATCCAGAGAGAAAGAGACATCCAGAGAGAAAGAGACATCCAGAGAGAAAGAGACATCCAGAGAGAAAGAGACATCCAGAGAGAAAGAGAGAAAGAGACATCCAGAGAGAAAGAGAGAAAGAGAGAAAGAGAGAAAGAGACATCCAGAGAGAAAGAGAGAAAGAGACATCCAGAGAGAAAGAGAGAAAGAGACATCCAGAGAGAAAGAGAGAAAGAGAGAAAGAGAGAAAGAGAGAAAGAGAGAAAGAGAGAAAGAGAGAAAGAGAGAAAGAGAGAAAGAGAGAAAGAGAGAAAGAGAGAAAGAGAGAAAGAGAGAAAGAGAGAAAGAGAGAAAGAGAGAAAGAGACATCCAGAGAGAAAGAGAGAAAGAGAGAAAGAGAGAAAGAGACATCCAGAGAAAATTTTGGTGCGAGGAACGGATCGTTGAACATTTACCGGGAGGGTACAGGTGATCAATGTTCATATCCACACTGATGACATTCGACGAGTAACAAGTGAGAGACAAATTGGACAGTGACAGTAACGATGGCAGCAGCTGGTGCAAGTGGGACATAAAGGACAAGGGGTTAGGAAATGGTACAAGACCAAAAGCATGGCTACCATATTTGAACTTTCAAAATAAATAAATAAATAAATTTTAAAAGGACACTCCAGAGAGGGACAATATGAAAAAAGGACAATCTTTTCAAGAATCATCTTTACGTATCAAGCAATCATATTGGCAGTCTCATTGTGTTCCGGACCTCGATTAATTTTGATTTTGCAAACCGCCGTTCTTCCAGTCGAAATAATGAATTATTACTGGAAACATTTTCACTTAACCATGATTGCTTCCTTCTGTAGCAACTCTGCACTAAGACATTTTATTCAAACATTTTTCAGAGCAGCATCAACAGAATGCGGTGCAAGTAGAAAGTTAACAATCACTTCTGTCTTGGTTTAAGCAGTTCAAAATTTTCAGGCTACCTCAGAATCAGGGAATGCCTTCTTCAACAAGACAGATGTGCAATCCATCGACTTTAAACTATTGTGATGCTTAACAGTGTGAAATGTAAAAGCACCCTCTGCTGCAGAAACAGCATCCTTTGATTTGCTGCCTGGCTTTACAAAATAATCGGTCCCTTTTGCTGATGAGCTCTCCCTCTCCCTCTCCCTCTCCCTCTCCCTCTCCCTCTCCCTCTCCCTCTCCCTCTCCCTCTCCCTCTCCCTCTCCCTCTCCCTCTAAACTGCTTTCTTGTGCTTGTTCTAATCCATATGAGATTGTAAATCAATTGCACCTTTATTTGCCGCAGAGACGTACAAACCAAGCACTCAGCTTCCCGTTCTTCTCGCCCACTTTGAAAACACAGGAATTTTGTCTTTCATTCTGCAGTGGATTTACACTTTGGTTTTGGCATTGTGTTTGGGGTGCAGTAAAATAAAATATCAAATCGAGCTCTTGAAGAAAATCAAACAAGTGTGTACGGTGCAGACCTCTTGTCAGGTCAGGTTCGATCTGTGACCTGCTACAGGTACCATGTAAACCTGTACTAACCTGTTCCATGGTCGGGTTGTCGGCGACTAAACCGTCTCCCCCACCAGGTTTTCTGGTGAGGAGGGTGTTTGGATATGGACACCCAGCAGGATTAAAAACAAAACCTGTCAAAGGGCGGAGGAGCTCCTTGTGAGCCAACGGCCATCCATATCTAGTGCCCAACTGTGTCTGCAGACGTCCTCCTGCAGTTGGGTCACTTCTTATTAGGAGGTTGGTGGCAGGATTTGCACTCCGGCCACCATAAAACCCTTCATTCCGCAAAAGGCAAAAACGCAAAAAAAAATCTGAAAACCCACTCCGTGGGAGTACCTCCTGTGCAGCTTCCCTTCGCAGGGCAACTCACCGGATGATGGGATTGGGGAAAAGCCTTCGGGACCCCCAATCTTTGATGATAGGAGGGAAACCACGGGGTAACATCCCTGGGTCAGATTGCGGGAGAGTGTGTCGGAGTGGTGCTGAGGTGTCGTCCACCAGACGGCGGTCTCCTTGGGTTAACCTGAGGCGGTCCCTTCGGGTGGGTGCCTGGAATGTCCTATCCCTAAGAGAGGATGATCACCTGTCTCTGTTATCATCTGAGCTCAAGCGTTTGGACATCGGGATTGCAGCTCTCTCTGAGGTTCGGAAACCGGATTGCGGCGAAATAATGGTGGGTGGTTACACCTACTATTGGTCTGGTCGCTCTGATGGTTACCATACCCAAGGAGTTGCTGTAGCTGTGTCCAATAAGCTGACCCCAATGATAATTGAGGTAACACCGGTCAACGAGCGTATTATGAGATTAAGGATTCGTCACTCCTTAGGTGTCATTTCCCTGGTCTCTGTTTATGCTCCGACTGAGGCGAGTGATCTCACCGTGAAGGATGCATTCTACGCCACACTCGAGTCTGTGGTTGATCAGTGCCCCAGACGAGATACACTTCTAGTCTTGGGGGATTTCAATGCATCGACTGGAACTGATAGGGACGGTTATGAGGTGTGTGTTGGTCCCCATGGGTCAGGAACTATGAACCAGAATAGCACTAAGTTCCTTGACTTTGCAAGAAGTCATGGACTTAGGGTGGCTGGTTCATGGTTTCAGCGCCCACAAGCTCATCGCTGGACTTGGTATTCCAACGCTGGCGGTGTGGCAAAGGAGATTGACCATGTCCTCATTGACGGTCGTTGGAGGATGATCCAGAACTGCAGGGTCTACCAGAGTGCTCAGTTCCTCAATACTGACCACAGGCTTGTTGTAGCAACTCTAAAGCTGCACCTTAAATCCTGGAGAATGGTACCATCCCAGCCTAGGCTGGATGTTGCCAAGCTCAGGGATGAGAGAGTAGCTGAGGAGTTTGCGAACAGGCTGAGTGGACATTTGGGGGGTCTGGGTGCTTTGGGGGGTCCTGAAGAGTTGTGGAGCGCCTTCAAGACCACCGCCCTTGATGTTGCCGGTGGATGTCTTGGAGCTCACCGCAGGGCAAAGAAGAATTATGCCTCTCAAGGGACACTGGATACCATTGACCAGAGTCGCAGGGCCAGGCTGAATGGCAGAGCTGAGCTGTTCAGGGAGCTGAGGCGTAAAACTGTACGTGCACTGAGGGTGGACAAGGAGGCCTATGTGCGAGGAATCTGTGAGGGGGTAGAGCATCACCTGTGGACAGGTGATTCTCGTCCCGCTTACAGGGGAATTCGCGCATTACGTTCATCCAAGCCCATCCCTCGGAGCACTGCAGTTCGAGCAGAGAGTGGTAGGCTCTTGACAGAGGAGTCTGAAGTGAAGGCCCGCTGGGCCGGTTACTTTGAGCGGTTGTACCAGGCTGATCCCCCAGCTGTCGAGTTGGACGTCAAGGGTGTTACAATCCCTGTTGCTGACCCTCGAATCAACTGTGGTCCACCTTCGCTTGTGGAAACACGGGCTGCGGTGAACCAGTTGAAACGGGGCAAAGCTCCAGGGATCTGTGGCATCCATGCCGAACTTCTCAAGGCTGGTGGAAATGCTGCAATCGTGTCGTTGCATGCAGTTTTGTGCTCTGCCTGGAACACAGGCATCATCCCAACTGACTGGAAGAGGGGCCTTGTTGTCCCTCTCTGGAAAGGGAAGGGTGATCGCCAAGACTGCAACAACTACCGAGGGGTGACGCTGCTCTCAGTGCCGGGCAAGGTCTTTGCTCGGATAATTCTTGATAGGGTTCGCCACCATCTGCTTGAGCACCAGCGTCCAGAGCGGTCAGGCTTTACACCAAAGAGGTCAACGATTGACCGTATTCTTGCCATTCGTGTCCTCACCGAACGCAGACGAGAGTTTCGGCAGGGGCTGCTTGCAGCCTATGTTGATCTCTGTAAAGCGTTCGATTCAGTGAATCGGGATGTCCTCTGGAGGATTCTTGGTCTTCGTGGGGTGCCACCAAAACTGATCGATCTGATGTCTGAACTCTACTCTGGTACTGAGAGTGCTGTGAAGTGTGGTGGTACCACCTCTGACTTATTTCCAGTTGATACTGGAGTTCGTCAGGGATGTGTACTTGCCCCCACACTTTTCAGCACTTGTATGGACTGGATTTTAGGGAGGATGTCGGAGAGATCAAGTTGCGGTGCATCGTTTGGGAATGTCAAGATCTCGGACCTTGATTTTGCAGATGATGCAGTCATCTTTGCGGAGACTTCAGACATCCTTTTGGGGGCCCTCGAGGTGCTGAATGAGGAGTCGGAGCCGCTGGGATTATGGGTTTCTTGGGTCAAAACTAAGATCCAGGCTTTCGGTGACATCTTGGATGCTGCTGTCCTGTCTGTCTGTTTGTGGTGAGGATGTTGAGGTCGTGGAGAGATTCACTTACCTTGGCAGTGATATTCATGTCTCTGCTGGCTGCGAGTCAGAGGTCAATAGACGTCTGGGTCGGGCCTGGGGAGTCATGGATTCACTGGATCATGGGGTGTGGCGCTGCCGGTACCTGTGCGGGAGGACGAAAGTCCGAGTCTTCAGGTCCTTGGTACTTCCAGTCTTGCTCTATGGGTGCGAGACTTGGACTCTGACCAAGGATCTGAGACGGAGACTTAATTCCTTTGGTACCAGGTGTCTTCGGAGAATCCTTGGCTATCGCTGGTCGGATTTTGTGTCCAACGAGCGGTTGCTGAGAGAGACTCGGATGAGATTTGTTACCTGCATAGTCCGTGAGCGTCAGTTGCGGCTGTATGGACATGTGGCTCGTTTTCCTGACGCTGATCCTGCTCACCAGATTCTCTCAGCGAGGGAGTCTCATGAGTGGAGGAGGCCAGTGGGCCGATCACATGCCTCATGGTTGCAGCAGGTTGACCATCATCTCAAGGAGATGGGGATGGGCCTGGCATCTGCCTGGGCGATGGCCAGACGGAGGCCCCTGGAGTACTGGCGGAAAGTGGACGCAGCGACGCGCTGTTCTGGCACATGCTCCCATACCCGACCTGACCTGTGCAGACTCAGACACCGAATCACGGACTGAGCATGCCACTGGACTCGGACACTCGGACACTTTGACTCTCTCTCTCTCTCTCTCTCTCTCTCTCTCTCTCTCTCTCTCTCTCTCTCTCTCTCTCTCTCTCTCTCTCTCTCTAAGTGAGGTTGGACAGGAAGTGAACAGGCGAATGTTGATGATCGATCACGTCCATGACGTAATTACGTAGTCGTATGTAAAAATAATTAAAATTTGAAATAATAAAATAAAAATTTTAAATAAGGTAAAAATGTATCCCTTTGAAAATGCAAAATCTTTCAAAAAAATTTTTTTTAAGTAAAATCTCAGACATTTCATCATATTTAACACAACTCTGCAACATTCCTGTCCCCAAGATGATGAGATGCATCAATGAGTAAAAGTAATACATTGAAGAAAGATGTTCTCAGTTTGAGTAGCTTTAAAAAAAAAAAAAAACAGAAGAAAGAAGTGGATGGTAAGCTAGACAAAATGCAGAAGGAGATGAAGAAGATTGCTGCTATCATTAGTAGTAGGGGTAGTGCATAATATCACCAGTAGTGAAACAACCCCCACTGCGACTATGCCTCTGAGTCACGTGTGGGCTACTACTCATGATACAACTGTTACTACAAGGGATACGAATACAAATGTCAAACCCTACTTTCAAAAAGTCATTGATAACCCAAGAAGAAAGAAAACGAAACCTGATAGTGTTTATCTTCAATTAATTAATGTCAGTGATAGTATACACAGAAAGATGCAAGAAGAACATTCCCACATTATTCACTGAAGTTCCTGAAGTCGAGGAAGCCCATCAAAGAGGCTTTGGAGTTAGTCAGCCCGAACTCTGAAAGTGAGTGCAACATCGGAAAATGAGAAAGAAACTCGGTAGAGTGCATACCTCCGCCACACAATGCCTGATCCACGAGAACATATCGGGCCCAATACATTTTTCAAATATTGTGCTATATATCGTTTTTGGCCTTATCTCTCAATGGTCAAGAATCACTTTGTGAATTAAATAATTCTCACATCTAGATCCGGATCCGGAACTTCACCAAAATCGAATTGATTCGTCCTTGCCACACACCCAACCTGTCCACAACTTTTTGAAACACCACTTCTAATTAGTGGATTCAGTTATTTCAGCCATACTCATTGCTGACAGGTGTATAAAATCAAGCACACAGCCATGCAATCTCCATAGACAAACATTGGCAGGAGAATGGGCCGAACTGAAGGGCTCAATGACTTTCAACGTGGCACCGTCATCGGATGCCACCTTTCCAACAAGTCAGTTTGTCAAATTTCTGCCCTGCTCGAGCTGCCCCAGTCAACTGTAAGTGCTGTTATTGTGAAGCGGAAATGTCTCGGAGCAACAACAGCTCAACTGCGAAGTGGTAGGCCACATAAGTTCACAGTACGGGACCCCCGAGTGCTGAAGCACAGAGCGCAGGAAAAAAAAATCATCAGTCGTCGGTTGCAACACTCACTACCCAGTTCCAAACTGACTCTGGAAGCAACATCAGCACAAGCACTGTTTGTCGAGAGCTTCATGAAATAGGTTTCCATGGCCGAGCAGCCGCACATGAGCTTAAGATCACCATACGCAATGTCAAACATCGGCTGGAGCGGTGTAAAGCTCACCGCCATTGGACTCTGGGGCAGTGGAAATGTGTTCTCTGGAGCGATGAATCACGCTTCACCATCTGGCAGTCTGACGGATGAATCTGGGTTTGGCGGATACCAGAACGCTACTTGCCCGAATACATAGTGCCGACTGTAAAGTTTGGTGGAGAAGGAATAACGGTCTGGGGCTGTTTCTCATGGTTCAGGCTCGACCCCTTAGTTCCAGTGAAGGGAAATTATAAGGCTACAGCATACAATGACATGCCAGATGATTCTGTGCTTCCAACTTTGTGGCATCAGTATGGGGAAGGCCCTTTCCTGTTTCAGCATGGCAATACCTCTGTGCACAAAGCAAGGTCCATACAGAAATGGTTTGTTGAGATCGGTTTGGAAGAACTTGACTCGCCTGCATAGAGCCCTGACCTCAACCCCATCAAACACCTTTGGGATGAATTGGAACGCCGACTATGAGCCAGACCTAATCACCCAACATCAGTACCCGACCTCACTAATACTCTCGTGGCTGAATGGAAGCAAATCCCTGCAACAATATTCCATCATCTCGTGAAAAGCCTTCCCAGAAGAGTGGAGGCTGTTAGAGCAGCAAAGTGGGGGGGGACCAAGTCCATATTAATGCCCATTATTTTGGAATGAGATCTTGCATGAGCAGGTGTCCACATACTTTTAGTCACATAGTGCATCTCCTGTTTCTGCTGCCACTTCCTTTCAAGAAAGATCATTCCATGCTTTAACTACCATGAGTGAAAGATCCTTACCTTAGTACCATCTCAACTCCCCTCTTCCTTACTATCAGGGTATGACCCCTGGTTATATCTGCCTATTCTGCTGAAGAACTCTTCTGCACTTATTTTGTCCCTCCCCTTCATTATCTTAAACATCTCGACCTTCGCTCCCGCCTCAACCACTGCTTGCCCTTACGAACCCCTCACCACAGCCTACTAACTACCCCCTCACTACTGACAACCACAACGTCTGACATCAAACAACGAAATTAAAACGAGTCCATTTGACCAACCATTGCTGTGGTGTACTCTCAGGTTAATTTTTATTACAGCTTCAAAACATCAATCTTCTTGATCTGATGGTTTACTCAGGTCTAAGTAACCCAATCTTAATCGGGTGACGCAGCTTGTGGTTGTATATATAAATATATATTTTTTTTTTCCAACACAGACCAAACCTTGATGTTTCGTGACGTCATCAAGTTAAAAAAAAATCGTAGACACATTTTCCTTTTGTCTGCAAATTCATTTCGTTTCATTGCCCGATATCAGAAATTTAAAAACAATGTTCTTCATTCGTATTAACTTGTCAAAAAAGTTATTTTTACGAAAAAAAAAAATTCAAATCTACCACCATGTCCGTGATCAGCGAGGATGTAATCTCCCCTCCACTCCCATCGGACGAGGTTCGGCCGTGGTGGCATCACCGACCGATTTCGGACCATTCAACACGTCATTACTTACATCAAGGTCGTGAAAGCCGCTCGAGCCCGTTTCGAGAACACTTGGTTTGATTGGATCCTTTGACTTTCACCGACGCCTCAAGCTTTTGTTGTAAAAACAAATGAAGGAAGCAAAAACCTTCCCCCAAACAGCTGTCACAAATAAATTTTTAATCCTTTCAGATATTGTTTACCAGACAACAAAAAAAATATTCATAAGTTAAAAAGTTCAAGACTACAGTTTAATTCAACGGTTACAACATAGTTGGATGGAGAGGGGAAAAAAATAGCCAACATAACAGTGCTATAAACTATACACCGCCTCAATACTTTAACATTTACACAGCGCAGAAACGTGGAGAGAAAAAAAAAAAACACAGTAAACGACGGCATACAAAAAAAATCATAAATAACTCGAACGGTTTTACACCCACCCCAAAATTAAGTGAAGCACATTTGTAGAAATGGTTTTATCATGTTCGATCATCTTGTGACAACTTCCCCAAACAAATTGAGTGTGTTAGTAGCGGCTGCAGCGGAAGAGGAAGAGGAAGAGGAAGAGGAAGAGGAAGAGGAAGAGGAAGAGGAAGAGGAAGAGGAAGAGGAAGAGGAAGAAATAAATGGGGAGTCAGAAGGAGGAACCCCTGCCAAGCTCATCTATGGACCCTACCACTGTGCGTTTTCAGGGTGGTTGCATGTTGGTCGATCTTGAAGAAACAGCATGAAAAGTTGCAGTGACAATAGAATTATGAAATGCACGTTTCAGTAATACCAGTTGGAGTACCCACCTAAGTTGGTAGAGTTTTGTACATTACTTGCTGAATAAAGTATATTGTAGTCTGCATGTTGCAAGAACACTTTTTTGAATTCTGATGTTTGTGTGGTGTGGGTTTAAAGGTGTCTTGAGGGTGTAATTAGGTCTTAAGGGTCAAAGAAGTCAAAGGTCCGAAAGGGTGTGGTCCAATAATAGTTTGGGTCGAAAGTGGTCTAAGGAGTTTAAAGTGTCAGTGGAATCTTAAGGGGTGTAAGAGGTCAAAAGGGGCAAAGTGGTTTAAAGCGTCTATACTCCTATAGGGTCTTGAGGGGTCTGAGGGATGTGAATTATTAAAGCCGTCAAAAAGATCTTAAAAGGCTTAAAGGGTGCAAAGGGGTCAGGTCCGGTCAGGTCATGGATGGAAGCATGCATCGGAACAGCGCGTCGCTCTGTCCACTTTCCGCAGGTACTACAGGGGGCCTCCGTCTGGCCATGTCCCAGGCAGATGCCTGGCCAATCTCCATCTCCTTGAGATGCCGATCAACCTGCCACAACCATGAGGCACATTGCCGACCCATTGGCCTCCACGAGTCTCCGTTGCTGAGAGAATCTGGTAAGCAGGAAAAGCGTCAGGAAAACGAGCCCGATGTTCATACAGCCGCAGCTGACACTCACGGACTATACAGGTAACACTCAGCCACGCTTTGTTGGACACAAAGTCTGACCAGCTATAGCCAAGGATTCTCCAAAGAGACCTGGTAACTGAAGAAGTTAAGTCTCCATCACAGATCCCTGGTCAGAGGCCAAGTCTCACATCCGTAGAGCAAGACTGTGGAAGAGCCAAGGACTTCGTATTCCTGCATAGGTACCGACAGTGCCACACCCCATGATCCAGTGAATCCATGACTCCCCAAGCCCGACACAGACGTCGATTGACCTCTGGATCACAACATGCAGGGACATGAATATCACTGCGAAGGAAAGTGAATCTCTCCATGACTTCAACATCCTCACCACAAACAGGTACAGACAGGATAGTAGCATCCACTATGTCATTGAAAGCCTGGATCTTAGTTTTCACCCAGAAAACCCGAAATCCCAGCGGCTCCGAATCCTCATTCAGTGCCTCGAGGATCCTCATTAAGATATCTAGAGTCTCCACAATGATGACTGAATCATCTGCGAAATCAAGGTCCAAGGACAGAGATCTTGACATTCCCAAACGATGCACCGCAGGTTGATCCCTCCGGCAACCTCTCCAGAATCCAGTCCATACAAGTGATGAAAAGTAGAAGGGTCAGTACATACTCCGAGAAACTCCAGTGACAACTGGAATAAGTCAGAGATGGAACCACCACCACTCACAGCACTCTCAGTACCACAGTATAGTTCAGATATCAGATTGATCAGTTTTGGTGGCACCCAACAAAGACCAAGAATCCTCCAGACAGCATCCCAATTCACTGAATCGAACGCTTTGTGCAGATCAACAAAGGCTGTGAGCAGCCCCTTCCGAAAGTCTCGTCTGTGTTTGGTGACGACCTGAAGAGCAAGGATACGGTCAATCGTTGACCTCTTTGGTGTAAAGCCTGACTGCTCTGGGTGCTGGTGCTCCAGCAGATGGTGGCGAACCCGATCAAGAATTATCCGAGTAAAGACCATGCCCAGCACTGAGAGCAGCGTCACCCCTCGGTAGTTGTTGTATTCCTGGCGATCACCCTTCCATTTCCAGAGAGGGACAGCAAGGCCCCTCTTCCAGTCAGTTGGGATGATGCCTGTGTTCCAGACAGAGCACAGAACTGCATGCAAACATCATGAGTACAGCATTTCCACCAGCCTTGAGAAGTTCAGCATGGATGCCACAGATCCCAGGAGCTTTACCCCATTTCAACCGGTTCACCGCAGCCTGTGTTTCCACAAACGAAGGTGGCTCACAGTTGATTGGAGGGCCAGCAATCGGGATAGTAACACTCCTGACATCGAACTCGACAGCTGGTGAGTCAACCTCGTACAGCTGCTCAAAGTAACCGGCCCAGCGGGCCCTCACTTCAGACTCTTTTGTCAAGAGCTCACTACCCACTGCTCTAACTGCAGTACATCAAGGGTATAAGCGGTCCAAAGGGTCTAAAAAGCTTTAAAAGGTATCCTCCATTAGTAGCTAATTAATGGACGTAGTCACGGTGCAGCTGACGTTCACACAGTATGGAATTGGTTGATGGTGTTAGCTGACTTCCAAGCAGATGGAAGACGTTCTTGGGGAAATGATGGGGTGAATGGAGCAGAATGTTTGTGAAGTACTACATTACGTCTTTTGTTTAAATCAGTCATCAAAGCAACGGGTAAAAAATCCTCGTAATTATTTTGTGATGGCTGCATGGGTGGATAACTCCAAACTCAGCATGTCGATAAAAAGACCATAGATGCCATTGACAACACTCACGTCTGGCCGGATCTTCATGCCAGTGTCTGTTTACCATACCTGTGAGATGAATGAAGCAGATGTGGAACCGTGTCAGCGACTATGTGTCAGCTACTTAATTGTCTGAACGAACCAACGTCACGTGACGCACTCGATGGGCGAATAACGAGAATTATGTATTCGGACCAATCGTCCCATGAGTGCTACCCAAGATTAAATCCGAGCAGAATAGGCCAAGACATGGTATAAAACCTTTATACACTTTATTAAAACACAACTCATTCAGCAGGAAATGACAGGAGGAATGACGGTTGGGAGAATTTAAATGGGGAAATGGCAGGAAGGATGGCAATTGGGGAATTGAAATGGGGAAAAATGGTGGGAGTATTCAAATTGGGGCAAAGCTAGGCATATTCAAATATCTACAGCATGTATACTGTTGCGGGTTGGGGGTCGGGTGAGAAGACCACTAGGGGGGGAAGCTATCTCGGCTCCCATCAGACTCCCCAGAATTGTAGGCCATCGCACACGGATAATTCCGTGACGTGGCGGGTCGCTTAACCGACCGTGGATGCCAATAACTCAATCGCGTGATCTCGGGTCCTCCTGTCTATGGGTTAATTGAGTTACCTAATTAATTACGTGATTTAATTACCGGGGAACACACCCTCGGTACGCCTTGTCCGAACCGGATCACTCTACCGGATCGGATCACTTTTCCGGATCCGATGCAGCCGAGCGACACTGCCAAGGACGTACCAGCTGAAAGGAACGGATCTTTGGGAATAAAGTCCTGGCTAAGCGAGGATTCGGACCATGCTGGATCAATGAAAGAAACCACAAAAACGAGCTGGGAACATTCCTAATAATGATTGATTTACAGGCAACTTACAAAAGGGGACACAGAGCAGACTTAACAAGAAAATAATAACAACAATAATAATGATAACAATAACGATCTTCTGCAGTCTGACGTAAGCAGACAGGCGCCAGGACACACACACACATACACACACATATATACACACACACACACACACACACACACACACACACACACACACACACACACACACACACACACACACACACACACACACACACACACACACACACACACACACACACACACACACACACAACCAGTTGAAGAGAAAGTATTGAAACAAGAAGGGAGAGGAGTTGAGGCTACGGTCTCGGTACCTTCATACTTGATTGCACGAACGCGCCACTAATATGTTTCTGGGGGCGGGGGGTGCTCTGTGGTGCGGTTCCCGACAGCTGGCGAGTCATCTCTGGCTTAAGCATTGCATGTGGAGACCGTGGGCGTGAAGGAGGGGCTTGAGTCGAGAAGGGGCGGAGTCCAGAGTGCATGGATGGAGTGGTAGGCGGGACCAGGTAGGCGAGTGGGGTCAACGTCGTGTGGGCGAAGATGAGGAGTCGGGGTCCAGGCAGCAGGAGGCGGGTCGTGGCGATGTCGGGCAGAGAGACGAGGGCGAGAGAGAGAGGCGGAGGGACTGCTCCGACCTTTAAAGGACTCGCAGCGTGGGGCGGGAGGCCACCCCGAAACGAAGTGCCATCACCTGAATCGGGCTCTCCGATTGGGCCCAACCCCTCACGCGGCTCGCTAACTTTGGCCGGAAACCGCAACACACCGTTTCCGGCAAGGTCATCCCAGACAGCAAAAATATTCCGCTCCGACCCCATGATATGACACGAATCACCCACATCGAACTTGGCGTGCAAATCGTCCCACAAAAACCCCCGGGCTGTGCTCTGGCAACCGGTCGAGGGTCCCGCATGCCCGCTCGGACGTCCGACCAGCGCTGATCAATGTGCTTGCTCCGCGTGCGCCAACGTGGCCCGCACTATACAACGTTCCCCTGCTCGATTGCAGCCTCGTTGGCCGTAGAGACGAGAAGACATTCACCATCCGTGGGGAATCAGCTGCTGCCTGCGAGGGCCGAAGGTACTTTGTTATGGATAAATCCATGCATGTTTCGCGCAGTACGTGTGGATCCGCCATGGCCCACGTGGTCAGTGCTCGCGTTCGCCTGGTTCTGCTAGCGTGTGTGTGGGGCAATATGTGTCAGATATTGAGGAAATACGATACAAAGTCGCGAGTGGTGCATTCGTGCCCAGCTTTGTACGATAAAGTCGCGAGCGGTGTACGTGACTGCCTTCGAGCACATTCCATACCGTGCGCGTGGTTCGGCCATTACGCACTTGGCCAGCGCTCACGTCCGCACGACTCTGCTTGAGTGTGCGCGGGGCAAAAACCAATATGTATCAGATATTTGGTTGAAAAGGAATGCGCCGCTTTCTTAATGCAACCGGCAATCTTCCCCAGATCATCGGAAGCTCGTGTTGATAATCCCGAACTGCCAAGTGCACTGTATGACTTGCTGCACACGTTGGGTTTAGGGCTCGCTTGGGAACGGGGCTCTGCGCTGTTAATGCTCGCGCGTCATAGTTTCCTCGCAGCGGCGCCGCACGCGCTGGCCTCCATGAGGACCCATCTCACAGCGAAGGTGCACGCGGCTCAGATTTACCTCAGAAATAATCAGAAAAGAAGAGTAGAAATGAAATGAAGAAGAAATGTCAGCAAACCCAGCTATGAGATCATCGCAACGCACGCTTCTGTTGTCCCGCTAGACAAAAGGGAAGGGACTATTTACACGTATAATAATGGAATAACTGTCTTGGGACCTCAATCTGTTGGATGCATGCGGTTCCGAGAACCGCAACACAGGAAGGATGGCAATTGGGGAATTGAAATGGGGAAAAAATGGTGTGAGAATTCAAATGGAGGCAAAGCAAGGCATATTCCAATATCTACAGCATGTATACTTTCCCACTTATCCCATATGTGAAAAATCCCACCCTCGGATTTCTCAGAGCAATGACTCAGCACCTTTACACCAATGGATCCAGACACCTGATGGAAGGACGCAGATAGTTTGGGAAGAGGAGTGAAGAGATACAGAATGTTAAAGAAGTATGGGGTCTTCTGTACACCCCGGTGCACCTTTTGCGACCTCGGTAGAGGCTACTGTGCCCACTGCTTGACGGTCCAGGCTCACCTCCATTGCCGTCCCTTCCTCTCTTCTGCGGTAGCGCCCGGTTGTATGGGGAAACTGCAGTTCTGTTCCAACGCGATAACCTGCATGGCTCTGGGAAATCTCGGTCCGTTGATGCGAGGGCAGGTGGAGTTCCTGAGGCAGTGTGGCAATGGACTTGGTGCGGATGAGTTGTGCCCGGTCCGTGTTTCCGTCAAAGCTGCAGAAAGTACGGAGCGAGAAAAGTGAAGAATGAGAGACGTTGTGGTCTGTGGGATTGCGTTTGTTTGTAAATGAAGCGAGTGGAGAGGTGCAAGGTGATGAAGAATTTAACGGAAGGATGAAGCAGAATGAAAGTCCAAGAGAGTGTAAGTTAAGGGCAAAAGCTCTGTCGAGGTTGACGGACTCAAGCGGACTGTGTAGACGAATCAAATTGGTCCAAACGAAAGAGACCATAAGACTTCAGGACAAAAAGACGAAAACGACGAAAGACGAAAGATTGCTCGCATGTTCCTCCTCGTATTCCTTCACCTCCTCCCCCAGTGCTGGTTGTTCGGGGGCAACCGCTCCTTGGTTGTGGCCACTCCTGATTGGCAGAGTTGTGTTGCAGCAGCACCGCACCTGGGAGGGGCAGGGAGCTTTGAGAAGTTTCGAAACTTGCCTTTATTAAATGATGACTTTGTCCGCCGTTGCGCAAAAGCACTACACTTGCACTAGTTATGTAATTCATCTGAAAGTGAGTGAGAGTGCTGCATTCGTTGTGAGATAAAGAGGATAGAGAAGGTAGAGAGGGTGAAAATGAACAGAAACTTATGCTAATTCACACTTGCAATGCGTATTTATCCCAAGTATACAATCTGTCTTAATTGCTAAACAGAATATTAAGACATACCTAACTCTAATCCGATGGGTGTGTGCATTTACTCACCCGAGAAGTGCATGATGTCCCCTTCAGACCCACTACCATCACAATATGTTCTGTAGTGAAAATATTGACCAAACTCCCAGGAACATAACCCCGATTGAAATTATTAAGTCGATGGTAAAAATGAATTTGATTTACGTCGTTTTGCTTCAAGTCGCACTTTCCAGGACTGAACCCTTGAAGACGTAAAGCGAGGACTTGCTGTATATTGCTTTCTTGTATGTTTTAGCACTTGTACGGAGTCTCGATGATTCTGATTTTCCTCATCATTATTTTAGAGCAGTATTTACGATAGCAAAACACACGTAAATAATTTTATTTACATTCTGCATCAAGCCTGAAAATACTAATACTACTACTACGACTGCTGGTGCTACAACCACTACTATTGTTGCTGTTTTAACGGTCCCAATTATTACCACCTGGCCGGGGAATGCTTTTCACCCGTCTTTCAGGAATTAACTGGCTGTGCCTGATGTTTCACTCCGTATCTTAATGGAGTACAGCTCTCCTCTATTGGCTGGCACTCCAGCATTGCATCTGTGGCTCCTGGTTTCTGTGGAATCTCGAGCTCTCAATATTTTTTATGGTATTGGAAAATTGACCCCGGGAGGAGAGCATACCTGGACCGAGGAACATTGTGACCCAAGGATCAGTTATTTCAGTAGTCTTTGTATAGATAATCCTTGGTGTCTTGTTAAAGGGCTTTTTGGGGGGGGGGGGGCATGCGTTCGCTCGGCCAAATTTGTCTCGTGCAATGTCTCTCCCCTCCCCCTATTACTTTCAATCGTTACTCCTTCACACCATCGTTCTGTTTAATCCCTCTGTAATTTTCAATCTTTACTCCTTCACACCATCGTTCTGTTCAATCCCTCTGTAACTTTCAATCTTTGCTCTTTCACACCATCAGTTCAATCCCTCTGTAATTTTCAATATTTATTCCTTCACACCATCGTTCTGCTTAATCCCTCTGTAACTTTCAATCTTTACTCCTTCACACCATCAGTTCAATCCCTCTGTAATTTTCAATCTTTTCTCCTTCACACTATCATTCTGTTCAATCCCCCTGTAAATTTCAATCTTTACTCCTTCACACCATCAGTTCAATCCCTCTGTAATTTTCAATATTTACTCCTTCACACTATCTTTCTGTTCAATCCCTCTGTAACTTTCAATCTTTACTCCTTCATACTATCATTCTGTTCAATCCCTCCTGTAACTTTCAATCTTTTCTCCTTCACACCATCAGTTCAATCCCTCTGTAATTTTCAATATTTACTCCTTCACACTATCTTTCTGTTCAATCCCTCTGTAACTTTCAATCTTTACTCCTTCATACTATCATTCTGTTCAATCCCTCCTGTAACTTTCAATCTTTTCTCCTTCACACCATCAGTTCAATCCCTCTGTAATTTTCAATCTTTACTCCTTCACACCATCAGTTCAATCCCTCTGTAATTTTCAATATTTACTCCTTCACACTATCTTTCTGTTCAATCCCTCTGTAACTTTCAATCTTTACTCCTTCACACTATCAGTTCAATCCCTCTGTAATTTTCAATATTTACTCCTTCACACTATCTTTCTGTTCAATCCCTCTGTAACTTTAAATCTTTACTCCTTCACACTATCATTCTGTTCAATCCCTCCTGTAACTTTCAATCTTTTTTCCTTCACACTATCATTCTGTTCAATCCCTCCTGTAACTTTCAATCTTTTTTCCTTCACACAATCATTCTGTTCAATCCCTCCTGTAACTTTCAATCTTTTCTCCTTCACACTATCATTCTGTTCAACCCCCCTGTAACTTTCAATCTTTACTCCTTCACACCATCAGTTCAATCCCTCTGTAATTTTCAATATTTACTCCTTCACACTATCTTTATGTTCAATCCCTCTGTAACTTTCAATCTTTACTCCTTCACACCATCAGTTCAATCCCTCCTGTAATTTTCAATATTTACTCCTTCACACTATCATTCTGTTCAATCCCTCCTGTAACTTTCAATCTTTTCTCCTTCACACTATCATTCTGTTCAATCCCTCCTGTAACTTTCAATCTTTTCTCCTTCACACTATCATTCTGTTCAATCCCTCCTGTAACTTTCAATCTTTTCTCCTTCACACTATCATTCTGTTCAGTCCCTCCTGTAACTTTCAATCTTTTCTCCTTCACACTATAGTTCTGTTCAATCCCTCTGGAACTTTCAATCCTTTCTCCTTCACACTATCATTCTGTTCAATCCCTCCTGTAACTTTCAATCTTTTCTCCTTCACACTATCATTCTGTTCAGTCCCTCCTGTAACTTTCAATCTTTACTCCTTCACACTATAGTTCTGTTCAATCCCTCTGGAACTTTCAATCTTTTCTCCTTCACACTATCATTCTGTTCAATCCCACCTGTAACTTTCAATCTTTACTCCTTCACACCATCATTCTGTTTAATCCCTCTGTAATTTTCAATCTTTACTCCTTCACACTATCTTTCTGTTCAATCCCTCCTGTAATTTTCAATATTTACTTCTTCATACTATCATTCTGTTCAATCCCTCTGTAATTTTCAATATTTACTCCTTCACACCATCATTCTCTTCAATCCTGAAATGAAAGCGAGAGAAGAACCTTCAGAGTGTAGGCTTTATTCCATTTGATTGAAGCCGCTTCTACGGGCATATCAGGGGAAACAGGTGCAGCTAGGAGTACATAAGCAGCAATGTATACATATGCAATTGATCACCGCAAAATAAATCAGCATAAGCACGGAGTCCGATATACTCTCAATTCTCACCATTCAACGAGCACTAAGTGAACTGCCGCCGTAAATGACAATGCCCCTGGGACAATCACCCCGTCCGTGCGGAGACTTGGCTTTATCTATCCCGTGTGCGAGCCGCGCGACATGTGATCACGCGTCACGTCCTTTAATTCACCACCTTCTCCCCGTCTTTAAAATGTAACTGGAGACCCAACTAACGCACCATGATTACTTCAGCACTATAGGAGTATACATTTCAAGCAACGCGAACTATTTAAACTACAGAAGCATACATTCCAAGCAGTGAGGATTATTTTGAGTTGTAGGAGCATGGTAATGAGCATCGATATATGATATAATGAGCATATAGGAGCATGAGCATCGAGGATGCCGATAATCCCCTTTACAGATTGAGTTGGCGAGGGGGTTTTATCCGTCGACCTCTCCGGGAGTAAATGGCGGTTTCACTTGAGGGAGGCTTCCGATCCTCTTGGTGAGCCTCGACTCGTGCCGGGGATGACTCCTCGATCGCTCTCGGGTGGAACGCGGTAGCTCCGTCACCACCGTTCCCGGGTGGAGTTCCTGGGGGGGGGAACACCTGGGGAGGGGATGTCAGAGGGAGGAGTGCCAGATGGTGGTGTACCTGCGGGAGGAGTACCGGAGGGAGCCAAATGGCGAACCGACACAGTGGTCTCCCTGCCATCAGGGAGTCTGACATGAGCATACTCTGGATTAGTATCGATGAGTTCAACCCCCTCCACCATGGGTTCATACTTGCTTTGTCGTACCGGGCATTTCATGAACACTGTTCCGGGATGGGTTAGCCAGTTGGGTACCGTTTGGGTACCGTTTGGTACCGTTTGGCCATCAACATAACGTCGTTGGTGAGTAAACATTCGTTCGTGAGGAGTTGCATTGGTGGACGTGCAGACCAAAGAGCATATGGAATTGAGAGCGTCGAGAAGGGTAACCTCCCATTGCCCGGGGCCCAGTCCTCTTGATTTCAACGCCAGAGTTACGGCTTTCCAAATGACTCCATTATACCGTTCCACCTGCCCATTACCCTGTGGGTTGTAACCCGTCGTTCGACTAGTTGCTATGCCGTGCTCTAATAGGAACTGTTTTAACCCGGCCGACATGAAACATGGCCCTCTGTCTGAATGTATGTACGAAGGTTTCCCAAACATAGCGAAGAGGTCAGAGAGACATTTCACGACAGTGCCCGAGGTCATATCCGAGCACGGAAATGCGAAAGGGAAACTTGAGTATTCATCAACAACAGTGAATATGTATCTGTTGTCTGTCTCGGTCGGCAGGGGCCCTTTGAAGTCGATATTTAGTCTCTCGAAGGGAGAAGTGGCCTTGATCAACCTGCCAGATGCCGCGCCATAGAATCTGGGTTTTAGTTCAGCACAAACAGGGCATGAAGCATTCATTTGTTTGATATCTTCGATAGAATAGGGAAGGTTTTTTCTGCGCACGAAATGTGCCATTCTGGTTACCCCTGGGTGGCAAAGAGACACATGTAGGTCTTGCAAAGCCCGACTGATTGTCGCCGAACAGTAGACCCGAGAGAAGGTATCTGCAGCAGGGTTTTCCCTCCCGGGCCGGTAAACAATGTCATAACTATAGCAAGCTAGGTCTATCCGCCATCTCATAATTTTTTCATTCTTAATTTTTCCGTTATTTTTCCCATCAAACATGAATGCAACGGATCGCTGGTCCGTGACGAGCGTGAAGTGGTTTCCCAGTAAATAATGTCTCCATTTACGTAGGGCTTCGACAATAGCGTACGCTTCCTTCTCTATTGCTGAGTGTCTCTGCTCGCTTCCAGAGAGAGTTCTCGAGAAGAACGCGACGGGTCGCCCAGACTGATTAAGCGTAGCAGCTATCGCGTGATCAGAAGCATCTGTTTCCACCACGAAGGGCACCGAGCTGTCGATCGATAATACCACGGAATTACTGATATCATCTTTGAGGCTGTGGAAAGCTTTTACAACAGCGGCATCTGGTGGGAAGTTCTTGCAATGCACTAGGGGATGTATTTTCTCGGAGTATTGCGAAATCCATCTCGCGTAGTAAGCGAACATGCCGATCACCCGGCGCATTGTCTGCAGGTCCTGAGGTGGGGGTAGCTCACGAAGTGGGCGCAATCGTTCAGGATCGGGCTTAATCGTGCCGTCGGCTATTGTGTAGCCGAGAAGGTCAATTGACCTTGCCGAGAATACGCATTTCTCGTAGTTGAGGGTCAGATTATATTTTCTAGCAATTCTCAAGAATCTGTCCAGATTCATATCATGTTCCCCCCCGATCCTTACCACACACCGTGACATTGTCCACGTAAACAAAAGTGTCTTTGAGGTTTTCATCTGAGATGATGTCGTCCATAACTCGTTGGAAGCAAGCTACTCCATTCGTGACACCGAACGGAATCCTCCTGAATTGGTAGAGGCGTCTACCTGCCTGGAACGCGGTGTAAGGTTTGTCTTCCTCTCAGATGGGAATTTGATGATAGGCGCTTCGCAAATCGATGGTGCTGAATATTTTATAATTGGCCACGCGTTCGACCATCTCGTCTATGCGCGGCAAAGGGTAGGCGTCGAGTTGGGTGAAGCGATTGACTGTTTGGGAATAATCGACAACCATTCGTTTCTTATGGTTCTGGTTGGTGGTGACCAACACCTGCGCGTGCCATGGCGAATCGCTCGGTTCTATAATTCCTTCTTCCAGTAATCGCTTGGTCTCTGAAGTGATGAAGTTCATATCAGCAGTGGTATATCGTCGCGATTTGATCGCTATCGGTTTACAGTCCGGCGACAAGTTAGCAAACAGCAGGGGGGACGATACCTCTGCGGTGGTCAGAGCATTTAAAATTAGACGAGGTTTGCTTCCTCCAAAGGGTATTTCGACGCTCGTGTGCTGCTTGTGGACATTATGACCCAGAATTACGTCTGCGCATAAATCACGAAGCACCAGTACCCTTACATCCCGATGGGTGTACCCTTTTACGTCCAATTCAACATTGCAGTACCCTCGTACGCGGGACTGTAGTGATGTGGCAGCCATGCATACCATATTGTCTGTCGGGTGGATCTTCCATTTCCTGCCCTTCGCTGAGCTGTTGACGAAACTCTCAGAGCTACCGGTATCAATCAGAGCTTCAGCCATATGCCCGTTAATTCGTACGTTGATGATAGCCTTGGATAGATTCCCCGGTGAGGCTGCAGTTAGTTTCTTTTGTGAGTAGAGAGCCGCAGAAGTGGGTTTATTTCTCCTTCGAGTAGATTTACATACCCTGGCATAATGTCCTTTCTTGTCACAATTCATGTATGTGGCATCTCTGGCGGGGCATTTGTTGCGAGGGTGTCTTTTGTACCCACAAAAGTAGCATTTACCAACCGAAGTAGTTGCTGAGGAGTTTGACGAGGTCTGGGTATCCGATTCCTCGGGTTTTTCTCCATCCTCTGTGCCAGGGGTGCCCTGTGGGGTTCCTTGAGTTTCCACTGTAGCGGCGTTCATTAGCAGCATCGGTGTCCCATATGACTCAGATTGCTGCTGAGCCGTATCCATTGCTCGAGCCTGGTCGGCTACGTTTTCAAGAGTGGGTTGCGCTTTCTCCAGTAAGCGTTGCCGTATGTGGGCTGACCTGAGCCCTTGGATGAACGCTTCTCTGGTCGCTTCATCTCGGTATTCCTCGGCGGTTACGGCCCGGAAACTGCAGTCTTTTCCCAACTGCCTCAGAGCTTGCAGGAACTGATCGATGGTCTCCCCGGCTGCTTGCTTGCGTGTGTTGAGAAGATGTCGTATGTACACCTCGTTCTTGCGCTTCACGTAGAGCGCCTGCAGCACGTCGATCGCTGCATCGTAGGTGTCGCACTCCGAGAAGAGCCTGAATACACTGGGCGAGACATGATTCACAAGGGCGGCCAATTTGTCGGCTCCCTCTTCGATGATGGTCAGATAGTGTGAGAAGGAACGGAACCAATGCGACCATTTCATTTCCGAGTCAGTCGCGTTTGGGTCTGCGTCGAACCTCTCTGGTTTGTAGATCTTGTCCATCGTTGGTTGAGAGAGCTGAGAAAATCAAATGGAATAAATTGAAATGAAAGCGAGAGAAGAACCTTCAGAGTGTAGGCTTTATTCCTTTTGATTGAAGCCGCTTCTACGGGCACATCAGGGGAAACAGGTGCAGCTAGGAGTACATAAGCAGCAATGTATACATATGCAATTGATCACCGCAAAATAAATCAGCATAAGCACGGAGTCCGATATACTCTCAATTCTCACCATTCAACGAGCACCAAGTGAACCGCCGCCGTAAATGACAATGCCCCTGGGACAATCACCCCGTCCGTGCGGAGACTTGGCTTTATCTATCCCGTGTGCGAGCCGCGCGACATGTGATCATGCGTCACGTCCTTCAATTCAAAACAAATCCCTCTGTAATTTTCAATCTTTATTCCTTCACACTATAGTTCTGTTCAATCCCTCTGTAACTTTCAAACTTTACTCCTTCACACTATCATTCTGTTCAATCCCTCTGTAACTTTCAATATTTACTCCTTCACACTATCATTCTGTTCAATCCCTTCTGTAACTTTCAATATTTACTCCTTCACACTATCATTCTGTTCAATCCCTTCTGTAACTTTCAATATTTACTCCTTCACACTATCATTCCTTTTCATGTTCCCTCCATCGTGTGGGGTTCCTTTCCGTGTTCCCTCCATCCGTGCATAGTTTGATAACTCAAGTGCTCTTGCAGGCATGTTCGTGGCACTTAGTGCTCGGCGTGGCGCTTTTTGCAGATGTGGTGCAGTGCAAAACGCGCCCGAAGGAGGGCTGGGGCCCTCCGCCCTCGTTGCGGCTTTGGGCACGTCGAGGGTGAGGCGGAGGCTTTGTTGAACGTTTACCTCAGAATGGTGTGGAAATTTCCACAAGTGACGTCATTAGCTGTGGACCAATGGGAGAGGGAGAAGGCTTGTGGGAGGAGTGGAAGAAATTTGATGTGAAGAGGAAGAAGCAGGATGACGCGAGAAACGCTCGTGATGAGCTCGCGCGAGTAGGGATCAAGAGCGCTCCTGAGCAGACGGCTCAGAAAAGAAGGAAGTAAAAGGCAGAATTGGAAGAGAGGGCAGAAGGCTGAGGGAAGCATAATGGAGACACGAACGAGGTAAGCTCACCTGAGCAGAAAACGAAAAGACTGAGAAGGTTCATGAGGGAAGAAACATATACGTGTGAGGGTAAAGAAAGGAAGTTGGAGTAGTTGGTGTCGAGCGTCTGAAGAAAAAGAACACTCCTTCCACGAGCGTCATCCTGCCCTCTCGATCCTGTCAGCCACGAAGGACGAGGAAGGTGAATGGTGGAACCTCATCGACGGGGGGGTCTGAGGAAGATGAATCTGTGGCAGAGGAGGATGAATCTGTGGCAGAGGAGGGCGAGTCGCACATCAAGCTCGCATATATATCTGGGATGCCAGAGAGGACTCGCCTACTGGGTCTGGGCACCTCAGGAACGCGGCTGTGTCCCCATCGCCGCACATCTTCCACATCTCCTGTATATTTGTGTGAGTTGAGGGAGAGAAGGAAAGACTGCTTTCCTTTTCTCCATTCATTACTTTTATTTCATTTTCAAGTCCTTGTTTTATCCTTCGCCCATGAGTGAATGATGGCCGAGTCTTTTGTTTGAGTAAGACTGAAGAAGAATACATGTTGTGGTTAAATCTGCTTTTATGTGTCTTGTTGCTTTCTTGCTTTCAAATACTTGTTATTAAATGATTGCTTGTGTAATATTTACTGATCGAAAGATTCCAGTTGTTTCTTCAACTTTATTCCATGCCCAACATGGGGCGCATGCTGCCCCCCCCCCGCTCTCCTGGGCAAGTCCACACATGCAGTTGGGGAGGGGGGGATTACTCTCAAAGTGGAACCAAACAATTTGTATCAATGCGATATGTGACCCCTCCCTTTTTAATTTTTTATTTTGTTAAATTACATTCATATTATTATTATTATTACTCGGGCGGGCCCGTAGGTGTGGGCCGGTAAAAAAAACAAAAAAAAACGTTTAAACCGTGTGTCAGAAACAACCACACAGGCCGTTCCTTCGCTCTCGTGTGCCCGTACGTGCATGGCTGTACGTGCGTGGCCGTATGTGCAAAAAAAGAATTTTTTTTTTAAAACAACCACACAGGCCGTTCCTTCGTTCTCGTAAATGACGACTGGATTGGGGCATTGTGTTTGTTTATAAATGCGCATTAGAAATCGAGAAATTATTAGAATACAGCAATCAAAAATACAGTAAGAATCAAATCAAATGATATCAAACCCCCTTCAAACTGGGGACCTGAGGCACATACTCAGGCACGACAGGAAAAAAAAACAGCTAAAACAGATGAAGAACGATATCAAACCTTGAAAAGGCACACACTCAGGTCCCAGAATCAATTGTGACATCATATCAAAGAAAAAAAAAGAGGAAGCATTGTGACGTCATTCATGATGTCATAGCGCCGTGTCCTGTCTGGTTGACAGACAATATATAGGTCGTTATTGGTTGACAGACATTGGTCATTGTATCACGTTATTCTTTTTATTACTGCCAATTATTGTGCTATTATTATTATTAATATGCTGTTATCATTATTCCGAGAAAAAATGGCATGATAAGGTGGAACGACACTTCAGCTGCCATATATACACCTTTTCAACACTGAAAAGAGCAATAAAATGACCGTAACTTGGGAACCGCTCCGATTAATATCAAACCTTGAAAAGGCACATCCGCGGGTCCCCAGCAATATTCCTGGCAAGTTTCAATCAGATCTGACCGTCAATCGTGCAAAAAATAAATAAATAAATTTACATTAATTGTGATGTCATTCGTGATGTCATAGCACCGTGTCTTGTCATTGGTTGACAGATAAATGGCCGTAACTTGGGAACCGCTCGTCTGATTGATATTGTTACGGTTGTGGAAATTCGCATTACTCCATAAAGGCCCCTCAGGTGAGATATCTCTGTAAGTACATGTGTAGTTAGCCCCAAACCCATTATTTCGAGGGAATAAATGTGATTC
Source organism: Eptatretus burgeri (assembly GCF_056783735.1). NCBI lineage: Eukaryota > Metazoa > Chordata > Myxini > Myxiniformes > Myxinidae > Eptatretus > Eptatretus burgeri. Next base: position 92,264,313 of record NC_140972.1, on the reverse strand, counting down.
ATTCGGGCTGCGACGCTTTGAGTCAGTCGTTTTTCTTTCTCTATCTTTTATTTCAAATAAAACCCAACTAGGACGCTCTGTGGCTTTTCGCGCCATTCTTCTCCGCGCTTGGTGTGAGGGGAGAGAAGCGAGGGGAGGGCAGCTGGCGCTCGATTGGTGGATGCGCGGTGTGACGCGGCCAGGGAGGAGGAACGTCCCTCTTCGAGACCTTTCTCGAAGCGCCTCGAAGGGGGGTGGAGCAAAGAACGGGGCAGAGCAACAGGGCGGAGCTCCGAGGATATAAAAGTCGAAGACGGGGGAAGCAGTTTTGGAGATGCTCTTGCTTTGTGGATGCTCTTGCTCGGTGGATATACTTGCTTCATGGTTGCTCTCGTCTTCCGGCTCGCTCGTCCTGGTGGCCGCTAGCGGGGTCTTTTGTGGGGCAGCTGCAAGACCCCGCTGGAGGGAAGGAGCGTCCGCCATTCCCCTCTCCCGACTTTGTGCATCCACGTTTCCCCTCCCCCCCCCCATCCGCGCTGGGATAGCGCCGAACACTCGGTCCGTGGTGTCGAGTGGCCAACACGTGCAGGCGCGAGGCACGCCGGAGAGGCCTCGCCTACCACGCTCGGGCACGGAGTCGCGGCCAGGCGGGACCACGTCGACGGATGTCGGAGAGGGACTCGACACGCTCAGGGAAGTCGCGACTTTTTTTTTTTTTTTTTTGTATACCTTGGTCGAGGCTCGTATGAGAGCTAACACACAACTCACAGCAAGGAGGCATGAGACAAGAGGGGCGGGAGTGGAAGGGACAAAACAGTGGGGAACAGACACATTAGGTGAACTGTGGAAGGGAGAGGGATGGGGATGGGACGGGGAACATGGCGAAGAGAAGATGGACATTTCAGGGACTTTCAGGAAGGAAAACAGGAGAAATGAAGGAAGTGGGCTTGGGTGGATTATCGGGGGTAGAAAAGATCGAGGATTTGGATGGGGGAAGATAAGAGGTGGTGGTGAACAGCTGTTTTGAAAGCCTGGAGGGAAGAATGGGAAAGAATAGAGTGAGGAAGTTTATTCCAAAGGCGGGAAAAAAGAGGAATGAAAGAGTGAAGATGAGCAGTGATTCGTGATTTTGGTAGTTTTACCAGAAGGGGGTTGTTGGCGGACCTTGAGCGCCCTGTGGAAATGTGGTGGGGACAAATCGCAGAGAGAGCAGGGGGGGGGGGCGAGGCTGGAGAGGAGACGGTAGAAGACAGAAAGACCACCGACCAACCTGCGGTGATTGAGTGAGAGGTCCAAAGACTCAGCTTCATTGCGGGAGATGCCAATGATCTTAAAAGCCCTGGTTTCGACAGCGTGAAGCCGAGAAAGGTGGGAGGCAGGAGCACCAGCCCAGAGGGGAGAGCAGTACTCCATCAGGCTATGGACAAAAGCTTTGTAAGTGGTCAGGAGCTCAAGAGGGCCGAGGAAGGACTTAGCACGACGGAGGATTCCCAGTCGGCGACTGGCTTTTGAGGCGAGGTTGGAAATGTGACTTTCCCAGGAAAGGTCATGGCAGATAGTGAGACCTAGAAGCTTGAAAGAAAAGACTTCTTCCAGAGGATTGTTGAGAAAGTGGATGGGGGGGTTTTGTAAACGGTCCTTTCGAAGAGACATAGTGAGAGTGTGAGATTTGTCTGGATTTAAAGACATGTTCCACGTGTTGGACCAGTTTGTGATTTTATCCAGATCTGCAGTGAGTGAAGAAGCTGCTGCTTGCCGGTCTGAGGGATGACAGATGGTACGGCAGAGGGTGGAGTCGTAGGCAAAGAGAAATAGAGGATTTTCCAGAGAGTCCGAGAGATCATTGATGAAAACCAGAAAAAGAACAGGGCCCAGAACGCTACCTTGAGGAACTCCAGCCTGCACTGGAAGAGGGGATGAAAGAACTCCATTTAGGGCCACACGTTGACTGCGACAGGAGAGGAAGTCTGCGAGCCATGAGTGGAGATGGCCTTGAATACCATGGGAAGAGAGTTTGGTGAGTAGGGCAGGGTGCCAGACTGTGTCAAAAGCACGTGATATGTCCAGGGATACGGCTCGGATTTCCTGTCTGGCATTGAGGACCTCCATCCATTGATGGGAGAGCAGAAGCAGCATATCCAGGGTAGAGTGACCTGGTCTGAAACCAAATTGATGATTGGAAATCAAGCCATTGGAGAAGAGGAAGAATTTCATATCTGAGGCGATGATGGATTCCATCACCTTGCTGATGATTGGGAGAAGGCTGATTGGTCTGCAGTTACAGGGATCTGTTTTTGCACCTTTTTTATGCAGGGCAGTGATGTTAGCAGATTTCCAAGCAGATGGCAGATGACCTTGGGCAAATGAGAGGGTGAATAGAACAGAGAGAGGGTGAGCAAGAGCAGAAGAGCAGGCTTTGAGGACACGTGGGCTGATGCCGTCTGGACCGGTTGCAGAATCTGACTCGAGGTTTGAAAGCAAGCTCTCCACCTTGTCAGGAGAAAAGGATACAGAGTCCAGGGACAGTTGGGTGCGACTGGGTAAAGTGGGTAGAGAAAGTGATGGGTTTAGGACACAAGATTTAGCTGCAAACACCGAGTTTAGACATTCAGCTTTATCACGTGTGGAATCAGCAGTGCGGCCATTTGAGGTAAGGGAGGGGATGGAGGGGGAACATACACCAGAAACAGATTTGATTAAACACCACCAGGATTTTGAGGAGGGAGAGAGGTTTGAGAGTTCAGACTTGAGATGAGAAAGATGTTGTTTTCTGGCTCTCCTGAGGGTAGATACACACTTGTTCCGAGCTTTGTGGAAAGAACTGAGATTGCCCTCAGTTGGGTTTGCTTTCCATGAGGCAAAGGCAAGTTGTTTCAGGACAACTGCCTCGCCACAAGCTTCAGTAAACCAAGGGCGGGAGGAAGGGTAGGACAACTGAACACGAGAGGGGATAAATCTGTGCATGAGGGAGAGCAAGTTTCTTTGAAAGAATTCCCAGGATGAGTTGATGTTTGAGAAAGTAGTGATAGGAGACCAGTCTGTCAGTTTGATGGCTGCTCGGAGACCCTGCCAGTCGGCTTGAGTGAAATGCCAGACTCGACGGCAGTGAGGTGGTTCTCTGATAACAGCCAGAGAGATGTCCACTTTGACAAGGACGTGGTCAGAAGAACCAATTGGAGCGAAGGAAGAGCAGCAGATATTGTCAGGGAAATTTGTCAAAATCAGATCCAGAAGAGATGGAGTACCATTGGTTGAGATCCGGGTCGGGAAGTTGACCGATTGAGTCAGTCCCAATAAGTCGCAGAAAGCTTTTGCTGAGGTGCCATGGCAGGTGAGAGAGGTACCCACACCGAGCCAACTGGCATGATGACAATTGAAGTCACCACATAAGACAATTGAAGTCACGACTTCCATTTCTTTTGGGTTCTGTGTAAACGTGTGTGTGGCACCAGTCTGGTGAAGTAAAATTGTATAAGTGTTCTGTGTGGTAAATCGTATTCGGTTGTGGCTCTGCATCGTTCCTTGCTTGTGTTTCTTTACGGTGATTGTAAATACGTGTATTGCTTTTATTGTATCCCTGTGACTGTAATATACGTGCCTTCCGTGGTTCCATATTAAATGTGCTTGTCCGATTGTTCCCCGTTTCGCTGCGTCCTTTCCTTCATTTGAATCTCCATCTTGCTTCACGTAATGGGTTCGTCGTGGGCTTAATACGCCCGATAATTAATCTGAACCGTCGAGGCCGACAATAACACCGCTCGGTTATCCCGATAGCACGGAACGGACCGCTTCAGCGGCCCGTGTCCGGAGTCGACCTGCGGCGAGGTGCGATCGCCCGGTTTACCATCCGCGTGGGTACTTAGGTAGGTCGAGTTTGGCGAACAACCCTATCCCACGCGGGTGGCTGATTGGCACGATCGTGGTGAGGCTGAAAGGCCCACCCGTGACTAGTTCCCGGTGTTAGTCCAAGAGGGTTCAGACAGAATTGATTGTCCGGTGGGCAACGTGCTGCGATTCGAGTCGCGTGGCCGATCGCACGCCGGCGGGCGCGAATTCGCAACAATATCAAACCTCGAAAAGGCACATCTGCGGGGTCCCTGCAATATTCCTGGCAAGTTTCGATTGTCGAGAAACGGCGGTCGCAAACAAACAGACGGACACAGACAGACACACACTACCAGATTTAGGGATGGCCAGGTGGGGCCATGGCCCCGGTGCCCCCCACATTTTGGGGCCCCCCACAATTTCGATGACATTTTGAAAATCCCTTGAAAATGTGCTTCTAAAGTTTTTTTTTATTTTTTTATTTTTATTTTTTTGTCGGTGAATGAAGATTGTAAACTCTTTGTAAGGATATCTTTTCAAAATTGTCCATCATTGTGAGGGTCCTTTTCAAGCCGTTTCTTCTACGGTCCACAGAACGGATCCAACGTGGTCAAAAATTCCTGGGGCAAGCCTCGGGTGTTGGGGGCCCGCATTCGGATCTTTTTTTGGATCGATCATCGATGCTTCGGATGGTTGAGCGTGGCCAACTAACAACGCCACTGCCTGCCAGAGCCCAGCAAGCACAGACGGAATACAGAGGTCTGGCCAGAGGAGAGGTCAAAAGGTGAAAGTCGACGTGGTAAAACTAGGCCAGGCCAGCACAGCACATGGCCGGCAAGGCTCGTATTATACACACTGAAATTGCGGCTGGCAGGGAACGCTGTCAGTACCCTGCTTACTGGCGTGCACAGTACAGTAACACGGTGTGGCTTTCTATGTTCCAGGTTTGTGAAACATACTTGTTAGAAAGTCTTTGCTGTTTCACCATATGTATGAACGTTTGGTACTTTTGTGCCCATGAATGTTTCATGCACTTTATGAATACCATGTCGGTGTAGTGCAAGCCTGTAATTCTTACTGTCTTGGCGTTTTCCCACCGGATATGGTGAGAGCTTCCGGTTTCTTGTCGGTTGGTGTGAGTGAACCGTCGCCATATTGTCTTTGCTCGCTGAGTGAGACTGTCGTTATTCGTGCCATTATATTAATAAACATTGAGCAGAAAGGGAACTTCGGTGTCTCATCTCATCCAAACCGTTTGATCACGGTATTTTCCTGGATCCGCTGTTCATCGTTATCCTCCGTATGAGCAGACTTACCGTAGGTTACCAGAACCTACTTTTCAATACTTGTTGTTCGTGATTGTGGTACGTCCCACGTGCACTCTGACAATATCTCGGTTACTCGGTACCTACCAGCTGCAGAAACCACAATGAGCGGCTTCGGTGACGACAGGCACAAATCCAGGGCTCCACGGAAATATGACAGTGGTGCTCAAAAGCGGAAACGTTCCAAGGATAAAGATGAAAGACACAAGGCCGTTGACGACAAGACCCAGAAAATCTCAGAGTTTTTCACTCCTGCACAAACAGGCTTCGTCCATGACAGAGGATGGAACACCAACAGAGACAGAACAAGTGGATTTGGAAACGCAACCCCGGCGTCAAGATTCGCCCAACATCTCGGAAGGTTCCACCGATGAAGAACATGCATCAGATGAAGAAGCGAGAGATATACTGACTGATCGTGGACCTGACTTTGCCAATGACATTGGATGTTGGCCTCCTGAGCGACCGTCGTCGGAGATGATCGACTTCTGGTCATCATGAGATTTGGAGCCCCTGCAGAATTCGACTGGTCCCTTTGAGTCATCCATACAGTTTGTTGAAGGTCGGAAACGCTGCTGCTCCAAGAGTCCTTTTTACCGTAGACTACAAAACGGAGAGTCCGTGAAAAGGTCCTGGCTTTGCTTCTCCACATCAAACGGAAAACTGTACTGCATCGCTTGCAAGCTCTTAGGAGGCGCAACTGCCCTGGGTGGGGAAGGATTCAATGATTGGAAGCATGTCAGTCGTTCTATTGAGGTGCATGAGCGTTCGCATGTGCATTGTGCGAATATCATCCGCTTGTCAGACAGAGCAACATCCGCAGGTCGTGTGGACACTGAACTCGTCAAACAGGTGAATAAGATTGTGTCCTATTGGAAGGAGGTGCTGAAACGAAGTGTGAGCGCGATATCGTTTCTCGCTGAGCGTGGTCTGGCGTTCCGTGGATCGGATGAAATTGTTGGGTCACGGACGAATGGTAACTTCCTTGGTTTAATGGAATTACTTGCGGAATACAATCCATTTTTGGCGCAGCACATTCAGAAATATGCAAACCAAGGTAGTGGCTACACCAACTACTTATCATCCATGACATGTGAAGAGTTAGTCTCCAACATCGGAAAATCTGTTCTGGATAACATCGTCGCTCGTGTGAAAGAGGCAAAATACTTCTCTGTGTCAGTCGATTCCACTCCTGACATAAGCCACATCGACCAGCTCACAGTTATTCTACGATACATCGAGAACGAGGCTCCAGTGGAGCGTTTCATGACCTTTCTGAGCAACACAGGACACACTGGACTCCAGCAAGCGACGGCATTACTGGATTTTTTGAAAGCCACTGGATTGGACATCGCTAACTGCCGAGGACAATCTTACGATAACACATCTAATATGAGTGGCCGATACAGCGGGATGCAGGGAATGATCCAACAGGAGAACCCTCTCGCAATATTTGTGCCATGCGTGATGCACTCACTGAACTTAGTCGGTCAGTCGACCGTGGGATGCTGTAGACCTGCAGCAGCATTCTTTGAATTCGTGGAACAAGTGTATGTATTTTTTACAGCTTCCACATCGCGCTACGCCAGATTATTTGATGCCCTGAAAGCCAAAGGTCTGCAAGTACCAAAGCGCCTCAGCGAAACTCGCTGGTCGGCTCATTCTGATGCAACCCGAGCTCTTCGAGACGGTTTCAGCGAAATCATGGATGTCCTCGATGAAATCGCAAACGATGAACAACTGAATAGTGAAACGAGAAACACCGCCGAGACACTTCATCAAACGATGTGCACGCTCGAGATAGGGTTCTATGCTGGTTTCTGGTCTACTGTCCTTGGTAGATTTGATTGTACAAGTAAAACCCTTCAGTCACAAGCTACTGATCTCAACACAGCTGTGCAGCTCCTCAAGTCACTGGGAGCTTCGTGCAGTCATTATGCGATTAGTTTGATGCATTCGTTGTTGACGGAGTGGAGTGCTCAGGTACGGAGGAATTCACTCGCGGATCGCGTAGACGAAAGCGTAATGTCCGCCTCGCTCCCTTGGACTACGGACACACTCCAGAAGTAGAACTAGACACCAAGGAGTCCTTTCGCATCAGTGGATACGTTGCGGTGATCGACGTACTGCTGTCGCAGTTGGAAAAGCGTACAAACGCTTACAGCGAGATGAGCGACAGATTTGGATTCCTGCGTGCTCTTGTTCAACTCGAAGTGGAACAGATTCGAGAGTCATGCTCGAAGCTCGTCGAGCTGTATCGGGAAGATCTATCACCTGACCTCACAGAAGAAATGATTCAGTTTCAAGCCATGATTAAGGAGTCAGAGCCAAACTCGGGCCGTACTGAACTTGAGATGTACAGTTTTCTCATCGAGCGAAAACTCACCGATACTTTCCCAAACGTGGAAGTGCTGCTTTGGATTTACCTCTCACTGATGGTGTCGAATTGCTCCGGGAGTGCTCGTTTTCGAAACTCAAGCTTATCAAAAACCATCTTCGCTCCATGATGGGGCAGCAGAGACTGGTCAATCTGACCATAATTTCAATCGGATCCAATGTGCTCAATTCCATGCAGGTTGACAGTATCATATCTGAGTTCGCTGCCGCGAAGTCGCGCAGGAAGCTTGTCCATTGATTAAGGCACTGTGTGTATGTTCATTGATGTGGATGACACTGACGTATATTTGCGGTCGCTGGAAGTCTGCTATTAATCACCATTTCGGATTTCTCTTGTCCAGAGGGTTTTTAGAAGTTAGAAGATTTTTCGTCGAAGTTGGTAGTATGATTAATGAATCCAAACTGGATCGGGTTGGGTTCAATACTTAAGAAAAAAACAAGTCATCTCCCTTTCGCATTTGGGGTACTCTATTTCTGTCTCTGCTTAATCGATTGATCGGGGTTTCCTGAAATCACATTCTGTGTCTGAAACCTCATGCTAACATTTTCGATGATAAACCTAAAGCTATTCCGCAAACATGTTTGGCTTTTAGGAAAGCAACTCATGTCGTCATTTCAGGTTGGCCACGGAACCCGGCCCGGCTCAGTTTGGCTCGGCTTTGTTTGATGAACGTTTTTCACCTCTCCAAAAACCCGATAAAATGTAAAACTTTCCTCCGAATCTTTTGCATAAGATTCTAGAGGGGCACAAGCGACTTCTAACAACCTCCGAAAGTGTAAAATGAGTGCAGAATTACCTCGGTGAAATCTGCCTTTTTTGGCCAAATCTACCACTTGTTTGTATAGTTGGTTACAGTGTACAGTGTTACAGTGCCACTGAAATCACAAATACAGTTTATGTTCATTATTTAATCCAAATCATTTTTCATTCTAGCCTAATTATCTGACATGTTTACCAGCTACCACTATTAACATAATAATAAATTCTTGAATACTGTATTTTCCTGTTTATTAACCGAGCTTTTTTAATCGGAAGGAAAAAGTGAAAAGTCGGGGGTGCGGTTAATACACAGGTATAGAAAATATTCAGTTTTTATAGATGTATTCAAATAGCCATGACCTGTGCTTATAAATGGTAAATGTTGTAGATTCAGGTCAGGGGTGGGAGCATGTGTCAGAACAGCGCGTCGCTGCGTCCACTTTCCGCCAGTACTCCAGAGGCCTCCGTCTGGCCATCCCCAGGCAGATGCCAGGCCCATCCCCATCTCCTTGAGATGCTGGTCAACCTGCTGCAACCACGAGGCACGTGGTCGGCCCATTGGCCTCCTTCGCTGAGAGAATCTGGTGAGCAGGATCAGCGTCAGGAAAACGAGCCACAATATCCACACAGCCGCAACTGATGCTCACGGACCATGCAGGTAACAAATCTCATCCGAGTCTCTCTCAGCAACCGCTCGTTGGACACAAAATCTGATCAGCGACAGCCAAGGATTCTCCGAAGAGACCTGGTACCAAAGGAATTAAGTCTCCGTCTCAGATCCTTGGTCAGAGTCCAAGTCTCACATCCATAAAGCAAGACTGGAAGCACCAAGGACCTGAAGACTCGGACTTTCGTCCTCCCACACAGGTACCGGCAGCGCCACACCCCATGATCCAGTGAATCCATGACTCCCCAGGCCCGACCCAGACGTCTAGTGACGTCTGACTCACAGCCAGCAGAGACATGAATATCACTGCCAAGGTAAGTGAATCTCTCCACGACCTCAACATCCTTACCACAAACATACACAGACAGGACAGCACCATCCAAGATGTCATTGAAAGCCTGGATCTTAGTTTTGACCCAAGAAACCCGAAATCCCAGTGGCTCCGACTCCTCATTCAGCACCTCGAGGGCCCCCAAAAGGATATCTAAAGTCTCCGCAAAGATGACTGCATCATCTGCGAAATCATGGTCTGAGATCTTGACATTCCCAAACGATGCACCGCAGCTTGATCTTTCCGACATCCTCCCTCAAATCCAATCCATACAAGTGCTGAAAAGTGTGGGGGCCAGTACACACCCCTGACGAACTCCAGTAACAACTGGAAATAAGTCAGAGATGGTACCACCACACTTCACAGCACTCTCAGTACCAGAGTTGAGTTCAGACATCAGATCGATCAGTTTTGGTGGCACCCCACGAAGACCAAGAATCCTCCAGAGGACATCCCGATTCACTGAATCGAACGCTTTACAGAGATCAACATAGGCTGCAAGCAGCCCCTGCCGAAACTCTCGTCTGCGTTTGGTGAGGACACGAAGAGCAAGGATACGGTCAATCGTTGACCTCTGGTGCAAAACCTGACTGCTCTGTACACTGGTGCTCAAGCAGATGATGGGGAACCCGATCAAGAATTATCCGAGCAAAGACCTTGCCCGGCACTGAGAACAGCGTCACCCCTCTGTCGTTGTTGCAGTCTTGGCGGTCAACCTTCCCTTTCCAGAGAGGGACAACAAGGCCCCTCTTCCAGTCAGTTGGGATGATGCCTGTGTTCCAGGCAGAGCACAAAACTGCATGCAACGACACGAGTGCAGCATTTCCACCAGCCTTAAAGTTCAGCATGGATGCCACAGATCCCTGGAGCTTTACCCCGTTTCAACCGGTTCACCACAGCCCGTGTTTCCACAAGCGAAGGTGGACCACAGTTGATTGGAGGGTCAGCAACAAGGATTGTAACACCCTTGACGTCCAACTCGACAGCTGGGGGATCAGCCTGGTACAACCGCTCAAAGTAACTGGCCCGGCGGGCCTTCACTTCAGACTCCTCTGTCAGGAGCCTATCACTCTCTGCTCGAACTGCAGTGCTCTGAGGGATGGGTTTGGATGAACGCAATGCGCGAATTCCCCTGTAAGCGGGACGCGAATCACCTGTTCACAGGTGATTCTCTACCCCCTCACAGATTCCTCGCACATAGGCCTCCTTGTCCACCCTTGGTGCACGTACAGTTTTACGCCTCAGCTCCCTGAACAGCTCAGCTCTGCCATTCAGCCTGGCCCTGCGACTCTGGTCAATGGTATCCAGTGTCCCTTGAGAAACAAAATTCTTCTTTGCCCTGCAGTGAGTTCCAAGACATCCACTGGCAACATCAAGGACGGTGGTCTTGAAGGCACTCCACAACTCTTCAGGAACCCCCAAAGCACCTAGACACCCCAAAGGTCCACTCAGCCTGTTTGCAAACTCCTCAGCTACTCTCTCATCCTTGAGCTTGCCAACATCCAGCCCAGGCTGGGATGGTACCATTCTCCAGGATTTACGGTGCAGCTTTAGAGTTGCTACAACAAGCCGGTGGTCAGTATTGAGGAACTGAGCACTCCGGTAGACCCTGCAGTTCTGGATCATTCTCCAGCGACCATCAACGAGGACATGGTCAGTCTCCTTTGCCACACTGCCAGCATTGGAATACCAAGTCCAGCGATGAGCTTGTGGGCACTGAAACTATGAACCAGCCACCCAAAGTCCATGACTTCTTGCAAAGTCAAGGAACTTAGTGCTATTCTGGTTTATAGTTCCTGACCCATGGGGACCAACACATGTCTCGTAATCATCCCTGTCAGTTCCAGTCGATGCATTGAAATCCCCCAAGACTAGAAGTGTATCTCGTCTGGGGCACTGATCAACCACAGACTCGACCGTGGCGTAGAATGCATCCTTCACGGTGAGATCACTCGCCTCAGTCGGAGCATAAACAGAGACCAGGGAAATGACACCTAAGGAGTGACGAATCCTTAGTCTCATAATACGCTTGTTGACCGGTGTTACCTCAATTATCATTTGGGTCAGCTTATTGGACACAGCTACAGCAACTCCTTGAGTATGGTAACCATCAGAGCGACCAGACCAATAGTAGGTGAAACCACCCACCATTATCTCACCGCAATCTGGTTTCCGAACCTCAGAGTGCTGCAATACCAATGTCCAAATGCTTGAGCTGATGATAACAGAGACAACTGATCATCCTCTCTTTGGGATAGGACATTCCAGGCACCCACCTGAAGGGACCGCCTCAGGTTAACCCAAGGAGACCGCTGTCTGGTGGACGACACCTCAGCACCACTCCGACACACTCTCCCGCAATCTGACCCAGGGATGTTACCCCGTGGTTTACCTCCTTTCGTCAAAGATTGGGGGACCCGAAGGCTTTGCCCCAATCCCCTCATCCGGTGAGCTGCCCTGCGAAGGGAAGCTGCACAGGAGGTACTCCCACGGAGTGGGTTTTCAGATTTTTTTTGCGTTTTTGTGTTTTGCGGAATGAAGGGTTTTGCGGTGGCCGGAGTGCAAATCCTGCCACCAACCTCCTAATAAAAAGTAACCCAACTGCAGGAGGACGTCCGCAGACAAAGTTGGGCACTAGATATGGATGGCCGTTGGCTCACAAGGAGCTCCTCCGCCCTTTGACAGGTTTTGTTTTTAATCCTGCTGGGTGTCCATATCCAAACACCCCCCTAGATTAGCTGCATCGATTTCAGTTTTTTTTTTCATCATTGCAATTTTAATTTAATACCAGGCCTCTTGCAGCTGTCTGGACGTTCGGTTGTTCACTTGTCCGATCACCTCAGCCTCAGTGAACATGAATTGATGGTCTTGTCCGATGCTGTGTGTTGCGACCTGGGAGAGCGGGTCCTTTCTACCGATGGCTAACTGGTGTTCGTGCAGCTTTGTCTTTAGTCTCTTTGAGGTCTCTCCAATGTACAGTAGTGGGCTGCGCAGTTACTGCAATTTATTTTATAAATGACATGATTTGGCCTCCCCATTCAAGCGGTCTTTTGGTTGCATGATCCTGCGTTTAATGGTAGCCTCATGTCTATGTGCGATGCCGACTGGTCTAACTGGCAAGTGATAGCTTCTGTTACGTTGGTCATTTATGGAAGGGCACGCCAATACGACTCGCTGTTTACCCTCCTCGGCATACACTTGTTCAAATGGTTACCCCAGAAGTTTTATGAACGGAACAACTTTCGTAGAAAGTTCCTTTCTTCTTTTTTAGCTTCTGAATTTCTGCAGTGTGTTTTGACCCGTCGGAGAAGGGTCCGCAGGCAACTTCGCTTATGAGCCACAGGATGGTTACCGCCACAATGCAGAATCTGGCTGGTATTGGTTGCCTTCCTTGGTTTGGGTTTGGGTTCCGTTCATGTACGTGCAACAGAATATACCAAGACAATGTTTATGTATGTGTAACACCAGAGAGACATGATTCATAAAGTGCTTTATTTTGTTTACTTATCTTCTGGTGTATTAACTGCACCCTTATTTTTCATCCTTAAAAAAAAATCTTCTCTTCTATATCATTGCCTTGCTTATTCTCCAGTGCCGGATGACGGACTCATCCACACCGAATCACCTCCCAGTTCCCAAACTCTTCTGCAGGCCAGCAGATGGAGAGTTTGAAGGCTGCATTGAATGAATGTCTTGACATCTTGATTGGGAGAATGGATGATACTTGAAGATCGATGGACTTGCTCTTGCTTTGAGCAGGCCGAACATGGTACTTACAAGAGTTGTACGTTCAAAATAACGTTGTTCATCAAGGGTCATAAAAGAATGCTCGATAAAGGGTCCTAAAATGTCTTATCATCCTAAAACGTCTTTGAAACAAATTCTAAATACATTTCCAGTCCTCGAGCGCCGTTTTATCTCCGCAACAAGTTTGTTTCCCATGTCCGGGTAAAAAGGCCATCTTCCGCTCCCTATCTTCTTCGAACCTTTCTCACTGAACAATTATTTCCTCATTCATCACCATTTATATCAAAATCTTCGTGTTAAATCCGAATTTCTGACACATCTGATACTGGTTCTTACAAGAGTTGTAAACCGCGGTAATCTCGATATTCTTTTCACGGGTATGTGATCGACGCTACACACACGTGTCCATTTTGATCGTGATGAAAGATGAATATATATATATATATATATATATATACACACACACACAGGTATATATTGTGGCGGGATTCTCACCCGGCCCTAGGTGCCACCCTCACCACCACCGTTTCCGGGGTTTACAACGCCGGCCGGCTCAGCACAGGCCTCGGGTCACGTGCCTTCAATCGTGATACCAATGTAATCCTTGTACCTTGCCACTTGGGGAAATAGAACCCATGGTTACAGGCTGGTTCTGTCAGATGCCGATCATTTTCTGCCAGTCTGTAACCATTTTGGTTTTATATTCCAATCGAACGGAACGTTCCTCGACGCGACACAAAAATCCATAGCGGCAACTTCATACGAATTAACCAGATTTATTGGGGAACATCGGGGATCACAACACAAGCAAAATTCACAACAATGGTTTTATTAACAATCCTCAACCCGTTCTTAACTGGGGAACCATGGTCTACAGGTTTTGAGGGGATCGCTACCGAAATATGCCTTGGACAACATGTGCAGACAAAGACAAACAGCATGCATGCAAGACAAGACAGAGTACTTGGTGATGTCTCATGGATGAGAGGACAGTGTCAAAAGCACGAATGTCGCTCATAACAAGCGGATGTCCATGGATTCGAACTCCCAGTTCGAACCACGCCGTGTGGCAAAATGGCGCTTGTCCTTTTATCGCAGACCTCACGCATGCGGTTTTCGCGTGCTCTGGCCCCACGCAATGTCGACGGCACAAGTCCGCCAGATCAACGATGGGTCTCAGCCGATCTCTCTCCAGGGTTCAGCATACAATTCCAGGCCTGGCCCATTCACCAGACAAGGCCCAAATGGAGGTGCCGAGCTCCGCAGGTGGATCGACAACGTGTCCAGCAGTGAGGTGAGTAAGGACCATCAGAGGCTCCGGCGTCTCCTCTCCTGCCTTCCCGCCTCGAAGCCCGACTTCTGCTTCGTCCTCTCAATTCCTCTCTCTCTCTGTCGAATCACCTTTTCTTTCTCGGCCGGTGGCAGACTCGACCCTCAGGTTTAGCGTTCTCTCCCGGCCGATTCACCACTGCCTTTCCTTTTCTTTCTTGCCTCGAAGCCGGCTGCCGTCCCTCTCACGGCAGAATCCTCGACATGCAGGCAGCCTCTCAAAAGCCCACTGCCGTTTCTCTAAACTCATCACCTTCGTTCGCTCGTTTTGAATCACGAGCACGCTTCGAGAGCGACTATTTCCACACACTCGACCCTTTTTATGAAGCCTTCGTTTCCTCTCTCGTTTGCTCGCCTTGAGACACGAGCACTCTTTTTACGAAGCCTCCGTTCGCTCGCTTCCTTTTAGACACGAGCCCGCCTCTCTCGCGTCGTTTCCTCTCTTTAGCCACACCCTCTCTCCAGCCACACCCTCTCTCCAGGCCACACCCCCTCAGCCGACTGGGAGGGGCCTATCCTGGGATGGGGTAGGAATAAGAGGGATCTCTCGTTCCACCACCAACGCACAAACAATAAAACAGCCTTTTATATCTCCCGACACACATATAACGCACACTTTACCAAACAACCTAGCTAAACAGGCATTTAATGGGGGATCTGAGCTAATCCTATATTTAGTAGTCCCATAAGGGCCATTTCGTAACAATATATATGTATACGAGTCGAAATTCGCGAATGCGTTACAAAAGCGTGACAGCCGGTCAGAAAAATCGTATTCAAATAATTCTGCTCAATTCGTCACTTCTGGAATCATTTGATACCACATTTTTGGGTTTCACTCATTATAAACGCTTCCAGTCACTGGAAAATGAAGAAAATATAGAATGTTTGCCAAAAAAGTGGGGTTAACGCGCGTCAGGTTTGACCGAAATATGAGGGGATAAAATGCCGTTTTTCACATAATAGCAGAGATATCACGGCCATTACGGGTTTCTTCATCAGAAAACAATGACGTGTTTGTGCAGTGCCACTAGGCACACGTCTATAGCATCATCACTTCTGTTGTACCTCGTTCACGTGACCTGCAGACCGCTTTCACGTGCGTAAGAAATTGACAGACCTGCGTCATCAGTTTCATTGGGCGTTGTATTGCACGATTGGCCATCAATAGAGGCGATTCATGCAGATCGGTATACTACAATTACGATGTAATACATATAATTCATATCTTTATTGCAATGCAGCTAAATAGTAAAGCTTATCCTCATTTATGCTCCCCTGTGAAACTTTGACGGACACATTACGCACGTGAACCGAGGAAATATCGCTCCGTATGAGCAATTCGTTGATCTTTCCGGCGAAACGTGTTGCAGAACAAAGGATTCTGAACATATTCTCTGGGGGAAAGGCGATTAATATTCCAATAGACGAATGCGAGTATAGCTACTCGGGGCATGCAAATGCATTCTACGCGGACGTCACAAAACTAGTGCATCGGAATCAACATTTTTCGGAGCAAGATATGTAAAATCGAGCAAACGATGAATTTCGATGCCGCGCACTTTATTACGGACGTGTCCTACGATATGTAACTAGGTCGTGGGAATAGAATATTCGACACTGGGCAAAGGTATCCAAAAAAGAGGCAAAATTATAACGTACCGAATTCCATGAAGGCAATGTTTCGCATTAGCAAATTTTGACTCGTGTATATGTATACAGTATATACATATATGTATATGTAGACCGGGCGTAGTGGCGTGCGCCTGTAATCCGGCTACTCGGAGGCTTGGATTGGAGGATCGCTTGAGCACGCGAGCTCTGCGCTGGGCCGCGCTATGAGAGGGTGTAGGGCAGCCCGGAATCGTAGTGAAACCCAATCCTTATCCCTGTGTCGTAAGAAGTGACCAGGGTTGCGTCAGGAAGGGCATCCGGCGTAAAACCTGTGCCAAATCAGTATGCGGATCATAACGGATGATCCGCTGTGGCGACCCCGAACGGGAGCAGCCGAAAGAAGAAGAAGAAGAAGAAGAAGATATATGTATATATGTATATATGTATATAACCGGGCGAAGTGGCGTGCGCCTGTAATCCGGCTACACAGAGGCTTGGGTTGGAGGATCGTTTGAGGACGGGAGCTCTGCGCTGGGCCACGCTATGAGAGGGTGTAGGGCAGCCCGGAATCATGGCGAAACCCAATCCTTATCCCTGTGTCGTAAGAGGTGACCAGGGTTGCGTTAGGAAGGGCATCCGGCGTAAAATCTATGCCAAATCAGTATGCGGATCATAATGGATGATCCGCTGTGGCGACCCCAAACGGGAGCAGCCGAAAGAAGAAGATGTGTGTGTGTGTGTGTGTGTGTGTGTGTGTGTGTGTGTGTGTGTGTGTGTGTGTGTGTGTGTGTGTGTGTGTGTGTATATATATATATATATATATATATATATATATATATATATATACAGTAGACTATGCGCAAGTCTTCACCATCGGGACCGAGAAAAATGTGACGACTTACGCGTGTGCGAACATTCATGATGACTGTGGGGTGAAGGATGAAGTCGCGTGTGGCCTGGACACGTATGTG
This sequence comes from Eptatretus burgeri, assembly GCF_056783735.1. Taxonomy (NCBI): domain Eukaryota; kingdom Metazoa; phylum Chordata; class Myxini; order Myxiniformes; family Myxinidae; genus Eptatretus; species Eptatretus burgeri. The sequence continues at coordinate 92,247,368 of NC_140972.1, read as the reverse complement.
TGAGAGCCGGCTATTGCACCAAAAGGAAAACACAATCCTCGGGGCATAGGTGGGGGTTCATTGGTGAGTTGGAAAGTGATCATGCAAAGATGGAATTCATGAATCAGTTTATCAAAAGTAAAGATATTGAACAACTGTAAGACAACTCATATACCATTGGTGATGGTATGGTGACAAATTACATGACACAGTCATCGTGGTGATGATTACCACTCAATGCCTATGTGTAAGTGAGTGCGGTAATGTACAAAACAAGCCAATATAAAACCATGATCGGACTTCAACACGAAGCTCGATCGATCCTTTATTCCTAAAGGCCCGGTCACACCTTGACGTTTTAGCCAACGTATGCCGATTTTTGAATTTTTTTTCTAAAACGCTGGCACACGTTGAATACGTTATGGGTAAGTTTTGATAACATTGAGAGCACGCTAAAAAACACTGCCATACGTCGTTGTACGTTGGCTTTAAACGTTGTACTTTTTGGTTGTCCTCAAATTTTTTCATGCTTGAAATTTCACGACGTATGCCGGCGTATGACTCACACGTTCCGCGACGCTGGCCACAAGTTGTATGTACGGTCTGCGATCGTTGACAGACTTCAACACATGCTACTTGTAAGTTAATCATAAGTTGAGACACGCCGAGGTAATGTTTAGCGTACCCGAAACTTATTTCTAACCTATGACTAACGTGTTGTTGGCACGTTACGCGATCGTTGCCACACATCGACAGACGTTACTTTTAAGTTACTCATAGGCTGAAAGACGTCGGTATAATGGATCGTCCTTGCGTCAGCGTCCACGGCCACGGCCAGGACACTTATTTGCAGCTTTCTTCAAACTTTTCTTGGGCACGACGAGGATGTTCACACTTCGATGTCTAGCTTGGCTATGATTCCAATTGTCTATCGGCAGTGTCTATTTAAAATAGTCGAGTTTGAGCGTTTTAACACGTTCAGAAGAAACGCTTCAAATTTCCAAACCCAGCGTCAAAAAACAAAGGCGAGTGACAGCAATTTAAATCGTTCATTGTAAACAATGAAAATAGTTGAGTGGTACCGTTTAAAAGTCGTTGAGTGTAAAAAAAAAAAAAAATCCAATTGTTGAGCGCAAGCGTCTACTTTCAATAGTGGAGAAGCAGCCATTTAAATCGTTGAGTTTATCATTTAAATCGTTAAACGCAAGGACGATCCATCATAACCCACACCCTCCCCCTCACACTCACACTCACCTACTACTGCCAACATGAACAAACTACTACTAATACTAATACTGTTACTGCTGACATGGACATCGACTCAAAAAGGACTCGAAAACACTGTTGGGTTCCCCTTTTATGAACACCATTTTTATATACCAATTCCCAAAACCGCTGGGAACACGTCTTTATATGGCAGTTGTAAGCTAGAAACACGTTAATTTTTTTTTTTTTGTCGACCGGAAGACGTCATTGGAATACGTCTACATACGTCGATGTGTGTTGGGACTACGTAAAGAATTGGTTCAAAGCACGTCAAACATAAGTTAGTAATTAAGTTTCGCGTAAAAAAAGACATTACCGCGACGTGTTTCGACTTATGAGTAGCTTATAAGTATCCTTTGTGGACGTGTGTAAGCGTCCACATATCGTGTGTAAAACTTATCCCCATTGCATGCGGAACATGTGTCATACGCCGAGTACGTCGTAAAATTTTGAACATGTTTAAAATTTCTTGACGTACTCTATTTACTACGACGTATGATAGCGTACTTTAGCGTTGTACTCACGTATACCAAACTTACTCATACCGTATTTGACGTGCCCCAACGTTTTAGACACACTTTTTGTTACGTCGGCATACGCTGGCAAGATCGCCAAGGTGTGACCGCGATGTTGACACTTCCATTTCTACGCAGTTATGATTCGAATCGTTGTGCGTCAGCCTTTTAATAGGCTACGTCACGACATCGTCGGCGATGCGTGCAACGCGCTATGCCTAAGTTAGACTATCGTTGGGCATAGGTTGTGTAGGCCGACAACAGGTTCAGCATCCGTTGGTATAAGTTATCTATAACACAACGAAACGTTCTGTGTCCGTTACCAATGCGTTATACATAAGACCAAGTCGCTATGAATGCGTCCGAATCTTTAAAAATAAACATCAAAAGTTCAACGTAAGCCAGCGTTTTACATACATTTTAATACGTTGCCATCGCTGGCTAAAACGTCAAGGTGTGACCGGGCCTTTAGTGAAGTAATCCGTTATGTTTGACTGCCTCAAACTCTTGGGCATCTGGTGCATGAGAAAGAACTCAAACCGGTTATTGTATTCCATGATGTTGTCTGGGCAATCCTCCACCGAAAGACAGTATCGGCGCATCACATCCAGGGCGCTGAATGCCTCCCGAATAGTTGGAGGCACGTTTGGAATGTATGTCTCCCCTGAGTCCTCGAGATCAACAATGTCCACATCGTCCACGTCACCCGTATTGTCGGAGACGTTCTTCACAGAATCCACAATTTCTGCATCAGTCATTTGTTGGGTGCTGCGTACCTCAGCGTCCACGTTGATGTATTTTTCCAATGAGGGTATCGCGTCTGAACCAAAGATTTCAGCGAGTCTTTCCCAGACATTGCGGAACTGGTTTCCATGGTCGTCACCGTTCTCCTCATCAACTTCATGGGCGCTGCGATCCGCATTGACGAACCCGACCGAACGGAAGCAGTTCGCGATGGTAACATTGGAGACCTTTCCCCATGCGGTTTTGGCAGCTATCATGGCATACAGCAAATCCCATTTGAATGGGATTCCCTCATGTGCTGCATTCAGGCGACGCGTGGCAAGGATCTGGCGGTCGTGAAGTTTTACGTTTCTTGTGACGCCACCATCCATTGGTTGAGTGCGACTGGTAGTATTGGGTGGGAGGAATACAAGTTCTATGTTCTCCAGGTGACATGCAGGGTGAGCGGGGCAGTTGTCAACTACGAACGCAATTTTGCGTTTTTCAATTGACATACGATGGTTCAGTTTCACCAACCATTGTTCAAACAGGGCAGAAGTCATCCACGCATTTTTATTCGCTAAGTTGGCCACAGGCAGGTGCTTCACACTTTTGAAGGCTCGGGGATTCTTACTTTTCCCGATGGCGTACAGAGGCAGCTTGTCGGTGCCATCCATGTTCGCTCCAACCAGCAATGTCACACGGATCTTCGCCTGCTTATCACCATGATGGGATTGACCAACGAACCCCAGAGACTTTTCTGGCAGCATCTGCCAGAAAAGCCCAGTCTCATCGGCATTTTACACATCCCGAGGCTGATACCTTTCCAAGATGTCTTTCAATTTTGCCATCCTTCCAGTTGTGCACCACTGCCGAATCCACGCTGCCCGATTCGCCGCACTTCTTGACCTTGCCGATTCCCCACCTCACTTTGAATCTGTCTATCCAGTGCATCGGCAAGGTCTCGGCATCATCATGCCCGAGGTCCACAGCGAATTTACGTGCCTTCAGCAGCAACATTTCACCGTCCAACCGAATATTTGGCTGAGCCGACATTTGCCGAAACCAGATGATGAGCGCGTCATCGACATCTTCAAAGGACACACATTTCACGCGTTTCACACTTACCACCGGCCTCACGATCTTCTCCACTTGTCCAAATATCTTGCCCGTATTCTTCAATATATCGTTCAATGTCTGCCGTTTGATGTCCAACTTCTGAGCTGTGGCTGTTTTCTTCATCAGTGGGTTTGCCTCACAAAACTGGATAATGTCGTATTTTTCTTGGTAGGTTTTAGTTGTAAGCTTATTCTTAGTCGCCATTGTCCTGCCTGCAGTGCGATCAACGTGTGTACACAGTTATAAATAGCCTATCACTGGCGGTGTACACCTATGAGCGAGCATCACGATTCCATGAAATCTGGCTTCTCACGAGGCAGCAGTTCCGTGTGACGAATTAGGAGTGGTAATTTACTTGAGTTTCCATTACGTGGGAACGGACAACATCTGACGACTTAGACCAGTGTTTCTCAACCTTTTTACCCTTGTGGAACCCTTGAAATAGTTTTTATTTCTCAGGGAACCCCTGCATAAAAATTAATTAATAATATCTAGCTCTTTTATATTTTTATAGTAGTTCACGTGGTAAGTATAATTTTTTTTTTTTGGATACCTGGTTTAAGGAAAAAATGACCCCCTTTTTGTCAAATTTATTGGCAATGAAAAAAAAAAACATACTGCTCATTTATGAGACCTCGCACCGAGGTTTTAATTCACAAAAAAAAATTATCATAATTTTTTTGTTTGAAAACGTCATTTTTGAAAGTGTTGGTCAACCCTGAGTCTGTTTGATAATTAAAAAAGACACCTCATGTAACTTGATCAACAAAACTTAAACAAATAAAGCTGAAGCAATAAAGGTAAACAGAAGAATTAACCGAGACAGAGACAGACAGACACTTCGTGAGACTTCACGCTCGGAAGCACAGAGAATATAGATGGACACCATGCATGTGTCCAGTACTTGAGTCAGTCACTCAATGATACACGAATCCGCCCGTACAGGACGTCCACAAACCAGTGAGGGCGGTTTCACACTGGCGCCATATAGACATCGTTAAATACATTCCCTATGGTTGCTATAATTGTAAATAATACAAGAGGTTGAAGCCTCTATTATAATAACCAAGGAGTTTCCAACAATATGCCGTACTTGTAGAGTAAAATTACGAATATTAAATAAAACAAAAACTACTCAAAAATACATTAGCCTATTTATTACTGTTTCTCACGGAACCCCTAGCGACCTCTTGCAGAACCCTAGGGTTCCGGGGAACCCCGGTTGAGAAACTCTGACTGAGACGAAGTGACGACTTAGACATGACGACTTACAGAGGGATGACCCTTTATTCAAAGGGATTTAACATGAGATAAATTCGGGACTTTTGACGCTGCCGACTTAGGCGAAGTGACGAGTTACACGCTGCCAACTTGCGCCTATTCTCCTGTATATATTTATATATATATTGTTGTGGTTGACGAAATTTGCAAACCACCATTCAGGTCCCTTAGGTGAGATATCTCTGAAAGTATATGTGTAGTTAGGCCCAAACCCGTTGTTTAGAGGGAATAAATGTCATTCATGCGGGCTGCGACCCTTTTAGATAGCCGTTTTTCTTTTACTATCTTTATTTTGGACCAGCCGCCATTACTACCATTACTACCACCACCAACCACGTCTCAACAGCCATCACACAACAACCACCAACCGCAACGCCGCTTCACAACAACAGCCACGACCTTTACCGTCACAACTCGCCCTCGCAACCATCGCATCACCGTCATTCCCGCACCGCTTGTGGGCATCGATACTGGACTCGTGCAGGGCGCGCACCGAGCAGCGGGTGCAGAAACACCAGCCTTTCCGAAGAAATCGGATCAAAAACTATTCACACCCACTTCTGTTCCGTCCTATCAGCGAGCATGGGGCGATTTGGCCCCGCCTCCAAGTGAGTCGGAGTATAATCGCAATATGCAGATTCATGGATCAAAAAGCATTCACGCCCACTTTTCTTCTGTCCAATGGGGAGCCAGCCAGAGGTAAAGGGTCGAAGGTGAAGGAGCGAAGCCACGGGGGCTATAAAGGGCCGCGTTCGCTCGTAGTTGAGTCAGTCGAGTGGAGTTGGGACGAGTCGAGTCAAGTTGAGTTGGGAAGAAGCAGAAGAAGAAGAAGAAGAAGAAGAAGAAGCAGTTGAGTTGGGAAATCAGTGAAGAGAAGAGTCGGAAAAAGCAGTTGGACGGAGCTGTGGAGAGTTGGAGAGGTGGCGGCGGCGAAGGCAGTCGAGGGGCGCTCGTGTCAGAGTCGGGGAGCTGCGGAGAGGGGAGGCCGATAACGCGACCGAGGTCGCGGTGGAGACGCTCGTCGCGGACCCGAACCAGCGAGATATCCTCATCCCCCCGAGCATCAACAACCCCTCCTGTTTCCCCCCGCGCTGAGATAGTGCGAGAAGGGGGGCCCCGTTCCCACCCCATTCCAGACACTGTCTGCGAGGCCCGCGGAGTCGGGGTGCCACCGCCATTTTGCGGCTCATCACCAGACGGGTAGGCTCGACGCGGTCTCGGCCCCAGGCCCGTCTTCCCCCCTCATCGTTGAGGGTGGTCCCTTTTTCTTTTGCTTTGAGTATATGTGTTGTCGGCGCCGTCTGTGAAGTAAAACTGTATAAGTGTTGCCGTGTACTCGGTAGTCGGTGGTAGATCTGCATTGTGTGTTTTGCTTTTACATTTGCTTTTTGTGCATTATTGTGTGTTTCTTCTTCTTTTACATTTGCTTTTGGTGTATAATTGTATATGTGTGCTATCCGTGTGCCATCGCGAAATAAATGTGCTTTATGTTGAACTGTTTTTCCCGTTTCGCTTCGTCTTTTCTCTAATTGAATCTCCATCTTACTTCACGTAAAGGGTTGGTCGTGGGCTAAAACGCCCGATAATTAATCGAACCGTCGAGGCCGACGATAACACCGCTCGGTTATCCCGATAGTACGGAACGGGTCGCTTAAAGTGGCCCGTGTCCGAAGTCGACCTGCGGCGAGGTGCAATCGCCCGGTCTACCCTCCGTGTGGGTACTTAGGTAGGTCGAATTTGGCGAGCAACCCTATCCCACGCGGGGGGCCGATTGACACGATCGTGGTGAGGCCGAAAGGCCCACCCGTGACTAGTTCCCGGCGTTAGTCCGAGAGGGTCACGACGGGATTGTCCGTCCGGTGGGCGACGTGCCGCGATTCGAGTTACGTGGCCGCTCGCACGCCGGCGGGCGCGAATCCGCAACAATATATATATATATATATATATATATATATATATATATATATATATATATATATATATGTATGTATGTATGTATGTATGTATGTATGTATGTATGTATGTATGTATGTATGTATGTATATATATACATATATATATATATATATATATATATATATATATATATATATATATATATATATATATTGTTGTGGTTACCAAATTCGCAAACCACCATTCAGGTCCCTGAGGTGAGATATCTCGGTAAGTATATGTGTAGTTTGGCCCAAACCCGTTGTCTAGAGGGAATAAATGTCATTCATGCGTGCTGCGACTCTTCAGGATAGCCGTTTTTCTTTTACTATCTTTATTTTGGACCAACCGCCATTGTTACCACCGCCAACCGCGTCTCACCAGTCGTCACAACATCAACCACCCACCACAACGCCGCTTCACCACAACAGCCACGACCTTTCCCGTCACACCTCGCAACCGTCGCATCGCCACCGTTCTTGCGCCGCTTGTGGGTACCGGTATTGGACTCGTGCAGGGCGCGCGCCGAACAGCGTGTACAAAACCACGGATGTTCCGCTCCAAAAACGGATCAAAAATGACACACGCCCACTTTTGTTCCGTCCAATCGGTGAGCGAGGGGCGATTTGGCCCCGCCTCCAGGGCGTTGGAGGGCGGTCGCTATATGCAAATTCATGGATCAAAATGCATTCACGCCCACTTTTTCTCGGGCCAATGGGGAGCGAGGTGAAAGGTCGAAGGCAGGGGGTCAAAGGCGAAGCCACGGGGCTTATATAAGCGGCTGCGTTCGTCAGAAAAGTCGTCGTCGTCGTGTGCGTTGGTTGTGTGTGCGTTGGAAGGAGTTCGCAGGAGGAAGAGTTCGGAGTTGGAGTCGGAGCAAAGAGGACGGAGCTGTGGAGAGGCGGCGGCGGCGAGGGCAGACGAGGGGGTGCTCGCGTCGGTGCCGGGAGCTGCACACCAGGGAGGCCGACGGCGCGACCTGGTCGAGGTGGAGACGCTCGTCGCGGGACCCGAGACAGAGTAAAAATCCTCCTTTCCCCGAGCATCAGCAACCCCCTCCTGTTTCCCCCCGCGCTGAGATAGTGCGACCAAGGGGGCCCCTTTTCCCACCCTCTACCAGACACTGTCCGCGAGGCCCGCGGAGTTGAGGCACCATCGCCGCTCCGCGTCTCATCACCAGACCGGTAGGCCCAACCCGGTCTCGGCCTCAGGCCCGCCTCATCCTTGAGGGTGTTCTTTTTCTTGGTTTTGGGTATGTGTTGTCGGCGCCGTCTGTGAAGTAGAATTGTATAAGTGTTGCCGTGTGCTCGGTAGTCGGTATTAGCTCTGCATTGTGTCTTCGCTTTTACATTTGCTTTTTGTGTAAAATTGCATTGTGTTTCTCTTCTTTTCTATGTGCTTTTGGTGTAATTGTATATGTGTGCTTTCCGTTCATCGCGAATAAATGTGCTTTATTATTGAACTGTTCTCCTGCTTCGCTTCGTCTTTTCCTCTATTGAATCCTCATCTTGCTTCACGTAAAGGGTTGGTAGTGGGCTGAATACGCCCGATAATTAATCGAACCGTCGAGGCCGACGATAACACCGCTCGGTTATCCCGATAGTACGGAACGGGTCGCTTAAGTGGCCCGTGTCCGAAGTCGACCTGCGGCGAGGTGCGATCGCCCGGTCTACCCTCCGTGTGGGTACTTAGGTAGGTCGAATTTGGCGAGCAACCCTATCCCACGGGGGGGCTGATTGGCTCGATCGCGGTGAGACCGAAAGGTCCACCCGTGACTGGTTCCCGGCGTTAGTCCGAGAGGGTAATGACTGGATTGTCCGTCCGGTGGGCGACGTGCCGCGATTCGAGTTACGTGGCCGTTCGCACGCCGGCGGGCGCGAATCCGTAACACTGGTGTCAGGTCGTGCGATACAAACTCATCGCCCTCCTCGCGGCACTGGTATTGGAGAACGGGACAACGGGCTCTCCTGTCTCCAGCACAATTCACGGGAATCGGTCCAGGGGTGAGAGAAGCGACCCCCGATTCCCTCCAAATTACGAGCGAGCTAAATTAACCCTTTCAGAGAAGCAAGATGGCGTCTCAAGGCGAGCGGGAGCCGGGGGTATTAGAAATGGATGTAGAATGCGTAGGATCCATGGCCCAGGATGGAATGCCCGTGCAGGAACATGAACTCGTCCAACTGAACCCAGAGCCCGAAATAGGTGCGGCAGCGGCCGCGGTGTATGACACCTCCCCTCCCCCTCTCCACCAAAACCCTTCCCCGATCCCTGCCGAAACGGCTCACCCAAGCGCACCCGACATGGCCCAGCTATGCGCCATGCTGGCGGCAATGACAGCGAGAATGGATGCAAATACACAACAAATGAACGAAAAGATGGATGCGAATACACAACAAATGAACGAAAAGATGGATACAAACACAAATGGAATGAAAAACGAAATGAACAAGCAAATAAACGGAATGGAAGCAAACATGAAGGAAGAAATGAAAGAACTACGGGGTGAGACGCAGAACATGGGCCGATGCCTGCAGGCGGGCATGAAGGCCGTGACCAGGGAGCTGGGAATGGCGACTCCACGAGTGGGAGCAAACGAGCTGGGAGGGGGTGCAACGACTGACAGGCCCGCGGTGGAGGCGGGTGACAAAATAATTCGGGGGGCGTGTTGGGCGAGGGTCGTGACAGAAGAATCGACGGTGACCAAAAGGGAAAAATTAAATGGGGAGACCAAAACGTGTGAGACGAGACACGAGGTGACGACAACGGAAATAATAGTTGAGACATGGGAGGTAAAGGGTGAAGAGTTGGCAGAGACACGGGAGACAGAAAAAATAGAGGGAAGACTGCACGATGAAGACGGGGTAAGTGACGCACACACACACACGGAGGTAGTGGAGGATAATGGGGGTGAGCTGGTGGACTGGGTGGAGACCCAGTGCGAGCAGCGGGATAGCCTCCTCCAGGAACGAGGGGAGGGAGTATGCCCCCTTGAGGCGAGTCACGACCAGGTGAGTTCGGTCGTGCTTTGCGAGGCTGAGGGGACGAGTGCTGTGGACGGGTGCACGGAGAGCTTGGGGGGTATAGAGGCCCCGGAGACTCTTGTGGGGACACAAATCCCCAGTGTGGTTGTCCCTGTGTGTGTGGTGCAAGGTGTGAGTGCGTCCCCGTGTGTGGAAGCGACCCCGTGTGTGAGTGGTGTGGTGGCGATGGTGCCGGAGTGTGTGCTTCCCAGCACGCCGAGTGTGGATGAGGAACCGCGGTTGAGTGCCCCCGCGTGTGTGAGTGAAGCACCGCGGGTGAGTGCCCCCGCGTGTGTGAGTGAGGCACGGTGTGTGGATGAGGCACCGCGGGTGAGTGCCCCCGCTTGCGTGAGTGAACGGCCGTGTGCAAGGTCGCTGTGTGCAAGGGAGACCGTGTGTGTGAGAGAGCGGTATGAGAGGGAGATGTCGGTTGGCATGCGGGAGCACGCAGCCGCGTCTCCCGGTGTGAATGTAATGGAATGGAGTGTGAGCGTCGTAACACGCAGGTGTGCATGGGTCGAATGGCGACGACGACGACAGAGGAAAGAAAGCCGAGTAGCGGCTGTAGTTGTTTCGGGGACCGTGCCGGGTTCACCCAGCAGTGAGCACGAGGTTCGTGCTGTGCAACGCACGAGGCCACCACGTGCTCGCTTGCGAGAGTGAAGTCCCGGTCCGGAAACGCACGCGGTGGATTTGCCGATCCCGCGGACGGACAAAGTTTAGGCAGGATTACGGATTTGGACCGGACGGGTTCTCCACGCGATTGTGTGTGTTAAGCTCCAACGGGCAAAGCACATGTGTTCGCGTGGGGAGCCCCTCGAGACGTGGGGCTTGTTTTTTTTTATGCGCACGGTGAAGCCATTACGTGGGGTTGGAATCCGGCAGGAGGGGTATCCCTGCCGGATAGTGCCGTCCAGGGAGGGACGAGGAACACGTGCAGCTGCATGACGTCACGGGCAGGTGCAGAGTGCGCGAGTTGCCGCGCTGGTGCTGCGCATGGGAAAAAAAAAAAAGAAAAGCAAGCCTCACTTTCGGGTGCACAGGATTCCTGGGCAAGGGGTGGAAGACCCCCTTGACTAGGGCACAGGATGGAAACTAGTTAGGGGGAAGGGTTAGCTTAGTTAGACCGACTTCATGGGGCAGGGGTAAGTCCTCATGGAGTCCGTGGAATGGATTAGGTAGAGGGATTTAGTGAGCTTTAGGTTGGGAAATAAAATGATTTATTTGGAGACAGTGACAGACTTGTGAATGTGTAGAGGGGACGTAGCTTAGCTACGTAGTGTTAAAAGGAACGTGCTGTAGTTTAAGGGACGACGTGGGAGCACGAGTTAGTTTGGGGATGTAGTTAGGAGGATGGCAGAGTTCAGTGGTGTGTGTGTGTTGAAGAGTAGTTGGTGAGTGAAGTGGAAGCATGTGCTTGGTGAGTGAGTGAGGCCAGCGGGTCTGTGTGTATGGAGCGAATGGGGAATGCATGGTGCGATGAGTGATTGGGGGGAGGAGTGACTCCCGCCCAAGGGACCCCGTGGTCAGTGTAGACTGAGTTTGCTGGGTTAGTCAAATTGAAAAATGGAGGTCGTTTTGTTGTTGGTGGGAGTGTAGGCTCGAGACCCATTTGGAGGGGTGCAGGAGCCCTGTTGACGGGCTTGGGAGCGTGGCTGCGAAAGGTGAGTATTGCTGAGTGGGTACCCCGGGCACCAGGCTAGTCGGCCGCGGTAGGCCAAGGGCCCATGGGGGGCCGGGATAGCGTAGTGGGCACGGGTGCGCCTGCTTAGTGCGGGGGCCCGGGGCGCCATTAGCCGCGTGGGCAGTGTTGTGGGCAAGGGTGACCCTCGGAAAGGGGCCTGGGAAGCCAGCCTGCCACGTGTGCGTTTCAGGGGAGGTGCCATGGGGGGAACTCCCCGGTGTTAGGGAGCTGGTAGGCTCGGAGGCAGTGTAGTGCCCGGGGTGCCATAGCGGGAGATTCGGCAGAGGGTCGTGCCTGCCAAAGGGAGCCACGTGTCCCAGCCATGAGACCGTGTGAGGGCACGGAGAGAAAATTGGGGGGCGAGGCCCGAAATTGTGAGGACACCAACACAGGCGACGGGAATCTGGGTTGTTAGAACCAATAGTTTAAGCGAGAGGCGCTTGTTGAAAGCCCCGGGGTAGTTTAACAGTTAAATGGTTAGGGTAGATTAGGAGATGTACCCCTCCGCACCATCCATCCCCTCGCTGTCGTTGTGGGCTGCTGGACCCACTTGGTGTTAAGATCGCCGAACTCTGGGGAGGCCATCCTGAGGCTTTAATTGGGCCTCGGCACAGGACGTTAGCTCTCCCTTATTCTCCTCCGGGAAGGGAACGTAGGGGTTGGGAGTAGGCTAGGTGACAGGATAGGTTAGCCGAACAAGGACGATAAAGGGGGTTAGGGGACGATTTATAGGGGGATGTAAAAAAAAAAAAAAAAAAAAAAAAAAAAAATAAGTTGGGGCTAAATTGGTTTTTCACAAATTAAGGGAGTGGGTATGTACAGTGACAGGCAAAGGCGATAGGTGGGAGGGAGACAGGTAGGTAGGTCCGAGCCCACCTTCCAAGTGGCCAGCACCACCGCACTCCCTCCACCAACCTCCACGGAACGGCAAAGGCTGGCCAACTTCATCGGCAGCTGTTGTTTTGCTGCGAGGCCTGTGCCGGCTGGATCGTCTGCAGCTGCTGTGCTGCAAGGCCTGTGCCGGCCCACTTCATCTGCCGGCTGGCCGTTTTCTTCAAGGCCTGTGCCGGCCACTTCATCTGCCGGCTGTGTTTGCCTGCAGCGGCCTTCTTCTGCGGGCTGTGTTTGCCTGCTGCTTTTGCCATGCCATGCCCACTGCCCCTGTTCACCAGCCCCGTTCAATTTTTGCTTTGCCCCCCCCCCCTGTTCATTTCCATGTGCGCCAGGATCCGCAAGGCAACAGTTTGCAAGCTGCGAGAACTGCCCTGTTGGCAGCTACAACACGGGCCTGCAGTGGCGGCCCGTGCACCGTGTTTGTGTCCATCCATCCATCCGTTGTGTTCATTGCGTGTGCCACTTGAGCTGGCACGGAGACTGCATTTGTGCAGCCCATGCACCGTTGTGGTTCACTGCGTTCAGTTCAAAAGGGAAGGCCTTGGACTGCGTGTGAGCAGCCAGCCACGTTCCCTGTCACCTGCATTGTTTTGAGCCAGAGACTGCATGCGAGCAGCCTGGCTCCCTGCTAACTGCTTTCCTTTTGCAGAGTTCATTGATCCTGGGCCATGGTTTAGTGTAAAATTTGTAAGTTAAGGTTAAGATGTACTGTACATATGAGTGCGCCCCCGGCATGTCTGTCCTAGCGCCGGCAATTTTATTTAAGTCGTCCGTGTGAGTGAGTTTGTTTAGGTAGTTACGCAGCCCTCAGGTTATTTATTTTGGGGACACGAATACCACAGATGCCAACCCTCCCGATTTCATCGGGAGGCTTCCGAAAATTCACCCAAACTCCCGCCCTTACGATCACTATCCTTATCCTCCCGAAATTTTGATATTTTTGCACTGTTCACTAATCAGAATGTACTAGTATGAGAATTGAATGAAAAGCATCGTCTGCTACGTATAGCATGTGGTAACTCCATAACGTTCGCTGCTACCAAATTGTACGTAAAAAATTGCAAATTCAAATGAGGAGCAGTGAAACATTGGGTCTGGATCTCGCTTATGCGATCATGCACTGAGATTTAGTGCATGCGGTATGTATGCAATACAGTGCATGCGGTATGTATGCACAGTGTATATGCATGCGATACGCTCACTGCATGCAGCTGGGCCCCGTACCAGCCCGGCGGTAGCGACCACCGTGCGGTGTTTAACAGCCGCTAGAGTTCTACGAGTCGCGCTGCAGCTGTGGAACATCGACTTCGAAGTTACCGATGCTTCAAGCCCTCGATGTTGATTACGAAATGGCAGAAAAGAAGCTTACGAAGACCAAGAAATGGTCTCAGAAGTACAAGACCGAATACAGTCTCCAATACCCGTGTATTCGAAAGTCTGAAAGAGGAATTCATCATGCGTATTGTACAGTATGCAGCGTTGATATTTCAGTTGAGCACGGAGGTCGCGATGATATTCGGAAGCACGTTGGAAGCAAACGGCACACAGACATTGCAAAGGAGAGATCTTCGAGCACGAGTACCGGTACACTTCTGAATTATTTCACCAAACAAGGGACAAGCGAGGAAGAGGATGTTACCCGAGCGGAACTTCTCTTTAGTGGATTTATTGTGGAACATAACTTGCCCATATCAGTCTCAGATCATGCTGGACCTCTATTTCAAAAGATGTTTCCAGATTCAAAAGTTGCTTCAAAGTATGGATGTGCAAGAACAAAAACTTCAGCAATAATTGGTGAGTTGTCAAATGTTACTGCTTCATCTATTGCCGATATTGCTAGACTAGCTCCATTTAGCCTAGCTACAGACGGTAGCAATGACAGTGGTGAGGCCCAGCTATATCTGTTGTAATAATGAAGTGCCGTACTGTGATTGGCAGCAACGGAGATTGGGCGGATGTGGCAGCACTGTGTATGGGGGTCGGTGGCTGGTGATGACTCGGTGGCTGGTGATGACTCGTATGCCGCGTGCTCCGTGGAGGGTCGTGCTGGAACAGTAATGGTATGTAGTATACTGTATTAGGAATGTAATTGGGATTAGAGTATGGAGTTTAACTTCGTTATTATGTGATGCGTATGTGGTATTTGCCTTCAGTATTATGTGTACAAGTTATTGTATTTTGTTATTCTTACCCTATGTATATTTATGTTGTTGTAGATATGCGTATGGGTTTTGTGAGAATAAAGCCGATCGAAAAGGTTTATTGTTGATTACTACAACAATAATTTATTCTCACAAAACTTACCTGGTTGGATTGAACCAGAAGAGCGCTGAGGCCTACACTGGAATGGAGCGTTTGCTGAGACCAGAGAGGCTGGATTCGGATCCCAGTTCACCCACAGCGGCACAAGAATGGAAACACTGGTTGAAGACGTTCGAAAACTTCCTGGGAGCTCTACCACAGGATAATCTGGATAAGATGAGTCTGCTTACAAATTTTGTCTCACCAAGACTATACGAAACTATATCAGAGTGTACCATTTATGATGAGGCTATCCGTACTTTACAGTCACAGTACGTAAAGCCCACTAATGAAGTGTTCGCACGCCATCGTCTTGCAACTCGCCGCCAGCAGGTCGGAGAGTCCTTAGATGAATACCTTCTGACTCTGAAAACGTTAAGTAAAGAGTGTAACTTTGGGGCTGTAACAGCAACTCAACATTGCGAAGAATCCATCAGGGATGCCTTCATTAGCGGCCTGCAGTCACCACTGATCAGACAACGTCTATTAGAGAATAAGACTTTAGATTTAGCTACCATGTTTGATCAGGCGAGATCTATAGATTCAGCCCAAAGAAATTCAGAATCTTATTGTGTTATTCAACCCTCCCGTTCATTGGGTGCTGCCTCATCCAATCAGAATACCGGTGAAGTGGAACCCACAACTGTAATGGCTGCTACGGGAGTTAAATGTTTCTTTTGTGGTTTTTTAAAACACCCACGTGTAAAATGTCCGGCACGAGAGGCTGTGTGTCATAAGTGCCAGAAAAAGGGTCATTTTGCTAAGGTGTGCCGTAGTACTTCATCAGTAGCTACTGGTGCTTGTGCAACTTCCTCTGATCAGGCAACGCTAGCGGCTGTGTCTTCTGCCGCTGCCCCAGGGGTGTTATCAAAGGCGGTTGTGAGGGTCACGCTCAATGGAGTGGAATTGGATGGCCTTATGGATAGTGGTAGTTCAGAAAGTTTTATCCATCCCGACCTCGTTAAGTGCCATTCCTTAAGTGTACATCACACCCAAGGCAGTGTTTCCATGGCATCTACTTCCTTCACCGCTCAGACATCAGGGTTCTGTCTAGTCAATATCAAAGTAAACGGTCGGTGCTACCAAGATGTGCGTCTGTCCATACTCCCTCAGCTGTGTTCAGATATAGTTTTGGGCCAGGATTTTCAGGGACTGCATGATAGTGTTACACTGACATATGGAGGTAGTTTGCCTCCTCTTGTTATCTGTGGACTCAGTACACTATGTGTTGACCCTCCAGAACTGTTTGCCAACTTGACAGCTGATTGTTATCCTGTTGCTGCTCGATCACGCCGGTACTCTCCCGATGATCGTAAATTCATTGAAAAGGAAATTCAAAGGATGTTGAAGGAAGGTATTATAGAGCCCAGTAACTCCTCTTGGCGTGCACAGGTTGTTGTCGTTAAGAACGAAACTCACAAGAAACGCTTAGCCGTGGACTATTCAGAAACTATCAACAAATTTACACTTCTTGACGGGTATCCTCTGCCTCGTATAGATGACACTGTTAACAAGATTGCTCAATACCGTGTTTTTAGTACGATTGACCTCCGTAGTGCGTATCATCAAATCCCCATCAGAAATGAAGATAAGCCATACACCGCGTTTGAGGCCTGTGGACGCCTTTATCAGTTTGCTCGGGTTCCCTTTGGCGTCACCAACGGAGTGGCTTGCTTCCAACGTATCGTGGATTCACTACTACTACATTTCCCATGTGTGCCACTACTACATTTCCCATGACAAGGGAAGCAGAAGCGGCTTTCCATCTTCTTAAGCAAGACATTGAAGGTTCAGTGGTGAGGGCGATTGACGAATCCATACCCTTCGAAGTTGAGACCGATGCTTCGGATGTAGCAATTGCTGCAGTCCTCACCCAGGCAGGACGTCCGGTAGCCTTCTTTTCCCGAACCCTTCAGGGACCCGAATGTCGTCATGCTTCTATTGAGAAGGAGGCCCAGGCTATTATTGAAACAGTTCGCCACTGGAGACAGTATTTGACAGGCAGACATTTTATTATAAAGACAGATCAACGATCAGTGAGCTATATGTTTGATAAGCAGCATAAAAATAAGATAAAGAATGATAAGTTCATGCGTTGGAGGATGGAATTATCTTGCTATGATTTTGACATTGTGTATCGTCCTGGTCGAGAAAACATTCCCTCTGATACATTCTCCAGGTCTTATTGTGGGATGGCATGCCACGATCGACATTCACTGTTTAACCTCCACGAAGCCCTGTGCCACCCAGGGGTTACACGCTTATACCATTTTGTGAAATCTAAGAATATGCCATATTCTGTGGAGGATGTCCGGCAGGTTGTTGGATCTTGTAGAATATGCGCAGAATGCAAGCCCAAGTTTCACCAACCAGATAAGACTCGACTCATAAAAGCTACTCAGCCATTTGAGCGTCTCAATATAGATTTCAAGGGGCCTCTTCCGAGTACAGATAAGAACCAGTATTTTCTTAACATTGTGGACGAATATTCACAGTTTCCTTTTGTATTTCCTTGTGCCGACATGACCACTTCCACGGTTATCAAGTGCCTCTCTCAGCTGTTCGCTATTTTCGGAATGCCGGCTTACATTCATTCGGACCGGGGACCCTCCTTCATGAGCAAGGAATTACAAGACTTCCTTGCCAGTAGGGGGATCGCTGGTAGCAGAACTACTAGCTATAATCCTCAAGGGAATGGCCAAGTGGAGAGGTTCAATGGTACCATTTGGAAGGCAATCACAGCTCTAAAATACAGTAATCTACCCATCAAATGCTGGCAGACTGTTCTGCCTGATGCTCTCCACTCAATTCGTTCACTGTTGTCCACAGCAACCAATGCTACCCCTCATGAAAGACTTCTGAACTATTCTCGTCGTTCTTCCTCGGGAGCCTCGGTGCCTACTTGGCTCTGCAATCCTGGGCCAGTCCTGCTGAGCGTCACGTACGCACGAATAAAACTGATCCCCTTGTGGATGAAGTCGACCTCCTCCAAGCAGGACCCCACTATGCCCATATTCGCTACCCGGATGGCAGGGAAACTACGGTCTCTGTTAGACACTTAGCCCCAATTGGAACCCCATCCAAGAGTGAACCCCAAATTCTACCTCAGGCTTCTGAAGAAAATGTAATTCCCCAGGGTAGTCCCCAAGACGCACCCTGCTCAGAGGGGGGTGATCTCGTTCCTGATATGGTTCCTGCAACTCCACAGCAATCAGATGCTGTGGATAACCCTCCAGTGCCAAGAAGATCCGGTCGCACCATTCGTCCTCCTATTAGACTAGATTTATAGAGATATATTTCTCGGAAGGGGGTGAATGTTGTGATAATGAAGTGCCATACTGTGATTGGCGGCAACGGAGATTGGGCGGATGTGGCAGCACTGTGTATGGGGGTCGGTGGCTGGTGATGACTCGTATGCCGCGTGCTCCGTGGAGGGTCGTGCTGGAACAGTAATGGTATGTAGTATACTGTATTAGGAATGTAATTGGGATTAGAGTATGGAGTTTGCCTTCAGTATTATGTGTACAAGTTATTGTATTTTGTTATTCTTACCCTATGTATATTTATGTTGTTGTAGATATGCGTATGGGTTTTGTGAGAATAAAGCCGATCGAAAAGGTTTATTGTTGATTACTACAACAATATCCTGTCCTGATTTCGTACTATGACAACAGTGCTGGGATTGTGAAGCAAGGTTTGCTAAGTTTGCCTGCGTGCAAACAAGATTCCACTGGAGAAAACATTTTCAAACTGCTTGATCATGAGTTCAGTGACAGGAAAATTCCGTGGGGAAATTGTGTTTCCTTTTGTGCTGATAATGCCTCTGTCATGGTGGGCAAGCACAAAGGAGTCGCTGCTTATATCCACAAACAAAATCCAGAGTGCTACATCATGGGATGCCCTTGCCATATGATGCACAATGTCTGACCAAGAAGGCGGCTCAGGCCTTACCCATTGAATTAGATGACTTTCTCATCGATATTTACTACTACTTGGACAAAAGTAGTAAACGCGTCAAAGGAGTGAAAGCACTGCAAGAACTCTGTGATGCCCCGACACACAAGATTCTGAAGCATGTCGCAACAAGGTGGCTGTCCCTTGGTCAGTGCCTAGACAGGCTGATTGAACAGTGGGAGCCACTTCGCCTCTTCTTCAAAGAAGAAGTACGAAGAAAAATGCAACCAACTGTAGCCAAGACTCTATCAACGAGCAAGAAGGACGGCACTGTATCTACTGCCAGTACTGGCACTGCAGGATCAAGCACTAGTGGAGCAGCATTCACCACTACCACTGCAGTATCTGCTGCGAAGAAGACAGCAGGGACAGCACCAAAACCAATGCTGAGAGCAGGTAGCATCACCGGCCCTTCATCACGTTCATCTACAAAGCAGATCCCTTCAGAGTCGAGAAAGACTGTGATAGTCCCATCTACAGGCAAAGAAGGACCCAAGTTAAGTTCTGCTTTTGCCAAATCACTTGATAGAAGCTCAGCAAAACCTTCGAATCAGAGGTCTTCTTCCTTGGCTGCACCTACCTCAAGCTCTCTCCTCAAACGTAAAATAGGATCTGGTACTACGAGTCTGACCTCTTCTGCTGGCAGTAAACGCAAGTGTGATCGCCCTGCGGCTAAGTGTACTACGAGTTCTACAACTAAAAGCGCATCTTCCTCAAACACTGTGCAGGAATCTAGAGAAAAACGTGTCAACAGGATGTTCTTGTCTCCACAAACAAAACTCTATTGTTTCTTCCTTCGATATGCTAACAAGCTTTTTGAGAAGGGGAATCTTCTGCTCCAAAGAGACGAACCCTGTATTCATCTCCTGCACGGAGAATTGAATGGTCTTCTGAAAGATATCTTCGTACGGTTTTGAAACCATCGGTGTCATCGGTTGCTCTGGTAAATGTACCCTTCTCTGACAGAAATCATCAGAAGAATGATGAGGACCTCATGATTGGGAACGATGCCAAACTGTATATAAGGGAACAAAGGAGTCTCAAGAAATCCACCTTCACTCTGAGTGAGTCAGACATCCAAGGTTTCTTCAGTGCAGTTCGCTCATATTATGTGAAAGCCTGCAATTACATCTTCAAAACCTGGCCGCTAGATGATGAATTAGCCAAGCATGCTCAGGTGCTGGATGTTAAGCTACACCAAGAAGTGGGGTTTGACTGTGTGGAGTTTTTCATCAAGAAATTCCCCTGTCTGTTCAGTGGCGGTGATAGTGACATAGACAGTCTTGAGAGTGTAATCGCTCACTACCAGGCAGACGCCTCCATAGCTACAATTGCTACTGAGACAGTGAGAGTGGATGAGCAGTGGCATCGGATTTCACAGCTCACAGATCCCTGCACTGGTGCCAAGAAGTATCCTAATTTGAGCAAAGTGATGAAGGGAATCTTGGTCATTCCTCATTCGAACGCATCATGTGAGCGGGCACTCAGTCTTGTACGGAAGAATCATACTGAATTTCGTCCCAATTTGAGTGTCAAAACCCTGGAAGCTCTCTTAATTGAAAAACTAGCTCATAGCACCCCTTGCTACCAGAGAGAATACAGCAAAGACACAATCAGAAGGGCTAAAAGAGCCACACAGCTGTCACTCAGCAAAGCTGCCATGGAAAAAGCAAGCAGCAGTAGTACCAGCCAGTAAGGTAAGAAAAATATTGCTTCTTTTGTGCTTTTTGTTAATCTTTGATTGTCCCCTAACTTACTAATATTAACATACATGTAGCATTAAAAAGTGCACAATTTTCCCCTTTTTTTGTTCAAAAAGTGGGAATTCTTAACATGTTAAATGCTCCAAAATAGGGCTCAGAGGGCACTAGAGAGCGTCTAGAACCCCAGAGCTTCCAGGGCCCTAAGGCGGGCCGTGGACCCCGCCGCAAGGGTCGAGCGCTCCGCGCACATTATTTGGTGTCGGTTGCAAATCCCCCCTAATTCTGATTTCCAAAAGTTGGCATCTCTGGAATACCATGAATGTCGCACTCAGGGATCCGTAGGTAAAATGTACTAGGGGAAAACTACACATGATGGCACACGAAAATTTGACGACTCGGGACGAGTCTGTAAAAAGGGGAGGGGGTAGTGTTGTGGTTGACCAAATTCGCAAACCACCATTCAGGTCCCTTAGGTGAGATATCTCGGTAAGTATATGTGTAGTTAGGCCCAAACCCGTTGTCTAGTGGGAATACATGTCATTCATGCGTGCTGCGACTCTTCAGGATAGCCGTTTTTCTTTTACTATCTTTATTTTGGACCAACCGCCATTGTTACCACCGCCAACCGCGTCTCAACAGTCGTCACAACATCAACCACCCACCACAACGCCGCTTCACCACAACAGCCACGACCTTTCCCGTCACACCTCGCAACCGTCGCATCGCCACCGTTCTTGCGCCGCTTGTGGGTACCGGTATTGGACTCGTGCAGGGCGCGCGCCGAACAGCGTGGACAAAACCACGGATTTTCCGCTCCAAAAACGGATCAAAAACGACACACGCCCACTTTTGTTCCGTCCAATCGGTGAGCGAGGGGCGATTTGGCCCCGCCTCCAGGGCGTTGGAGGGCGGTCGCTATATGCAAATTCATGGATCAAAATGCATTCACGCCCACTTTTTCTCGGGCCAATGGGGAGCGAGGTGAAAGGTCGAAGGCAGGGGGTCAAAGGCGAAGCCACGGGGCTTATATAAGCGGCTGCGTTCGTCAGAAAAGGGTTGGTCGTCGTCGTCGTCGTGTGCGTTGGAGTCGGAGCGAAGAGGACGGAGCTGTGGAGAGGAGGCGGCGGCGGCGAGGGCAGACGAGGGGGTGCTCGCGTCGGTGCCGGGAGCTGCACACCAGGGAGGCCGACGGCGCGACCTGGTCGAGGTGGAGACGCTCGTCGCGGGACCCGAGACAGAGTAAAAATCCTCCTTTCCCCGAGCATCAGCAACCCCCTCCTGTTTCCCCCCGCGCTGAGATAGTGCGACCAAGGGGGCCCCTTTTCCCACCCCCTACCAGACACTGTCCGCGAGGCCCGCGGAGTTGAGGCACCATCGCCGCTCCGCGTCTCATCACCAGACGGGTAGGCCCAACCCAGTCTCGGCCTCAGGCCCGCCTCATCCTTGAGGGTGTTCTTTTTCTTGGTTTTGGGTATGTGTTGTCGGCGCCGTCTGTGAAGTAGAATTGTATAAGTGTTGCCGTGTGCTCGGTAGTCGGTATTAGCTCTGCATTGTGTCTTCGCTTTTACATTTGCTTTTTGTGTAAAATTGCATTGTGTTTCTCTTCTTTTCTATGTGCTTTTGGTGGAATTGTATATGTGTGCTTTCCGTTCATCGCGAATAAATGTGCTTTATTATTGAACTGTTCTCCCGCTTCGCTTCGTCTTTTCCTCTATTGAATCCTCATCTTGCTTCACGTAAAGGGTTGGTAGTGGGCTGAATACGCCCGATAATTAATCGAACCGTCGAGGCCGACGATAACACCGCTCGGTTATCCCGATAGTACGGAACGGGTCGCTTAAGTGGCCCGTGTCCGAAGTCGACCTGCGGCGAGGTGCGATCGCCCGGTCTACCCTCCGTGTGGGTACTTAGGTAGGTCGAATTTGGCGAGCAACCCTATCCCACGCGGGGGCTGATTGGCTCGATCGCGGTGAGACCGAAAGGTCCACCCGTGACTGGTTCCCGGCGTTAGTCCGAGAGGGTCACGACTGGATTGTCCGTCCGGTGGGCGACGTGCCGCGATTCGAGTTACGTGGCCGTTCGCACGCCGGCGGGTGCGAATCCGTAACAATATATATATATATATATATATATATATATATATATATATATATATATATATATATATATATATATATATATGTGTATATATATATGTATGTATGTGTATATATATATATATATATATATATATGTATGTATGTATGTATGTATGTATGTATGTATGTATGTATGTATGTATATATATATATATATATATATATATATATATATATATATATATATATATATATATATATATATATTTATATATATATATATTGGTGGCGAACCCGGTGTCGGGGGCGAAGACCACTAGGGGTGAACTGTAAGAGGGTTAGCCCCAGGGGGCGCGAGAAGACAATGAGTGGGACGAGGTCGGTGTGGTCTCCATCAGGCAGAGCGGGGTGAACTGGCGAATAAAGAATGCTCTGTGCATGTGAACCGAGATACATGTCCACATGTCTTCAATTGAGAAAGATGAGGAATCTTACATGGTGCCAGAAGTGGTGGGAGCAATCGTTCTGAGTTGCATCAACTGTGGATGCCAGAAAGAAAGGTGAGAAGCTTCTCCGGCGTAGCTTGGTTTTGTTCGAGTGGACGCACGCTCTGGGGGATGGGATTTGCCCCTCATTAATTGGGTGTAAAAGCCTTTTTTATGAGAGTAAGTACCTGGAGTAGAGGTGTTTATCTTGATCACTTGACCTTTGAGTTTGCACTGATGAGCCAAAACATTATGACCACCTGCCTAATATGCTGTTGGTCCTCTGTGTGCTGCCAAAACAGCGCCAACTCGCCGAGGCATGGACTCCACAAGACCCCTGAAGGTGTCCTGTGGTATCTGGCACCAAAACATTAGCAGCAGATCCTTCAAGTCCTTTAAGTTACGAGGTGGAGCCGCCGTGGATCGGACTTGTCGATCCAGCACATCCCACAGATGTTCAATCGGATTGAGATCTGGAGAATTTGGAGGCCAGGGCAACACCGTGAACACTTCATCATGTTCTTCAAACTATTCCTGAACAATGTGTGCAGTGTGGCAGGGCACATTATCTTGCTGAAAGAGGCCACTGACATCAGGGAATACCATTGCCATGAAGGGGTGTACCTGATCTGCAACGATGTTTAGGTAGGTGACACGTGTCAAATTGACGTCCAGATGAATAGCCGGACCCAGGGTTTCCCAGCAGAACATTGCCCAGAGCATCACACTCCCTCCACCTGTTTGTCATCTTCGCGCAGTGCATCCTGGTGCCATCACTTCCCCAGGTAAACGATACACACGTACACGGCTATCCACGTGATTTAAAAGAAAACGGGACTCATCGGACCAGGTGACCTTCTTCCACTGAACCAAGGTCCAGTTCCAATGCTCACTTTCGACGCTTTCAGTGGACATATTGTAGGCGTTTTTGACGGTGGACAGGGGTCATCATGGGCACTCTGACCGGTCTGTGGCTACGCAGCCCCATACACAGCAGGGTGCGATGCACTGTGGATTGTGACACATTCCTCCCGTGACGACCATTACAATTTTCTGTGACTTGTGCCACAGTAGACCTTCTGTCGGTTCGGACCAGACGGGATAGCCTTCGTTGCCCTCGCGCATCGATGAGCCTTGGGCGCCCAACACCGTCGCCTGTTTGTGGTTTGTCCCTCCTCGGACCACTGTCGGTAGGTACTCACCACTGCTGACCGGGAGCACCCCACAAGCCTTGCCGTTTCAGAGATGCTCTGACCCAGTCGTCTGGCCATAACAATTTGGCCCTTGTCAAAGTCGCTCAGGTCTTTACTCCTGCCCATTTCTCCTGCTTCCAACACATCAACTTCAAGAACTGACTGTTCACTTGCTGCCTAATATATCCCACCCCTTGACAGGTGCCATTGTAACAAGATAATCAATGTTATTCACTTCACCTGTCAGTGGTAATAATATTTTGGCTCATAAGTGTATGTGAATGATTATGGAGTCGCGTAAGCCACCGCAACAACTTGATTTGGAAGCCAGAATCCGACCACAGGCATGGAGGCTGTGGAAGGAAGAGCTGTTTTTGTACCTCGATTTAGCCATGGCTGCTCAAGATGATAACACTAAGATCAAGATGTTATTGTGTCTGGTTGGCAGTAAAAGGCGGGCGTTGTATCAGACTATAAAGCCAAGCGTGGAAACGCTTGAGAATGTGTTAGACATTTGTTACGCATTGTTACCCACCCAAGAATGAGACAGTGGATCACTACAGATTCTTTATAAGGAATCAAGAATAGGGAGAATCCTTTGAGGTATACTAAGGCATATACTTCACATATACCTCACCTCACAGAGGTGAGGCATAAACCTCGCAGAGCTCAAGTTCCTGGCAATAAATTGCAACTTTGGAAATTTGCAAGATAGTCTGATTCGGGATCGAGTGGTCTGCGGAATCAGGGAGTCAGCATTGAAAGAGAGACTCCTCCGAGAAATCTATCTCACAATGGAGAAGTGCATGCAGATTTGTCACGCATCAGGGTTGTCAAAGAACCGGCTTGGGATTATTGATGGACAGGCGGTAAATGCAGTGAATCACATGCCCACAAGGAGTAAAGGTAATGGCACACAGAAACCGTCTTCATCAGATGATCAAGCTCGCTCGAAGTTACATAAGTGCCTCCATTGTGGAACTGCACATGAATTCGTCAAAGTGAAGTGCCCTGCAAATGGGGGCAAGTGCCACAAGTGTGGGAAGAAGAACCACTTCTCATCTCGATGCAGAGGGAGACCAGTCCACACTGTGGATTAAGCAGGCGACAGCTCTCGTGAGATGTCGGAATATGAACAGATAAAGGTCATGACATTGGATCCAGAGAGAGTGGACTTGGAGCAAGTTAACAGCCTGGAAGAGTCGAAATACCCAGGGCAAATCTATGTTACAATGGAAGAAGAAGAAGGAGGAAGAGAGGTCTGCTTTCAGGTGGACAGACAGTCTGCTGCAACAGAGGTCCGTGCAATAATATTGGAGCTCAGGGCGATAATATTGCAACATGCAATATTATTCCAAGGAAGTATGCCAGGAAGCTGTGGAATACAAACCAAGTTTTATTCATGTTCAATGGTACAACAGTCGTCCCATTGGGGAAATCCAACCTCAAGATGGGAAATCCAACCTCAAGATGAAAAATCCAAAAAATGGAAGAAAGTACAAAGCAGAATTTGTTGTAATAGGATAAGACTGCATACCAATTCTTGGAAGCAGGGCAGCACAGCAAATGGAGTTGTTAACAGTGCGCACAGAGAACCTGAAGAGCGTACATGCCAGAACTGAAGAAAGTTTCCCTCTCAACAAAAGACAACTGCTGGAGGAATTTGCAGATGTGTTCGAGAGGACTGGAAAGCTGGAAGGCAAATACCATCTTATGCTGGATGAGAGTAAGAGGCCTATAGTGCATCCACCATAGCATATTCCAATTTCTCTGAAAGGAAAAGTGAAAGCAGAATTAGACAAGCTGACTGAGGCAAGGATAATAGCCCCTGAAGACTTGCCGACCCCCTGGATATCCAGCCGTGTGTGTGTGTGTGTGTGTGTGTGTGTGTGTGTGTGTGTGTGTGTGTGTGTGTGTGTGTGTGTGTGTGTGTGTGTGTGTGTGTGTGTGTGTGTGTGTGTGTGTGTGTGTGTGTGTGTGTGTGTGTGTGTGTGTGGAGAAATCCAGTGGGAAATTAAGAGTTTGTTTGGATCCAAAAGACCTTAATCAAGGACTTAAGAGATGTCACTATCCAATGACTACATTTGAGGACGTACTGACAGCTGAATGAGGCAAAAGTGTTCAGCGTATTTTGATGCCAAGAGTGGTTTCTGGCACATTGAACAAGATGAGGAGATTTCATACTTGATCAGGTTCAACACCCCATATGGTAGATATAGATTGCTAAAGATGCCATTTGGGCTCTCGATGGCCTCGGAAGAATTTCAGAGGAGACAAAACCAAGCATGAGAGGGTGTGCAGGGAGTGAGGTCAGTAGCAGATAACATCCTGGTTATTGGGAAAGGAAAGACACAAGCAGTGACAGAGACCATGGCAGGAAGGTGAGAGCATTGATGGAGCGATGGAGAGAGCGAAAACACGTAAATATGGCAAATGGCTCGGAAACTGGGTGTAATTTCACAACTCGCTCACAATGATGGAGCACGAACCACCAGCTCAGCGTGACGGAGCACGGACCGCCAGCTCAGCATGACGGAGCACGGACCGCCCGCTCAGCATATCACCGGAGTACGGACCGCCCGCTCAGCATATCACCGGAGTACGGACCGCCCGCTCAGGGTATCGCCGGGGCACTGACCGCCCGCTCAGGGTATCGCCGGGGCACGGACCGCCCGCTCAGGGTATCGCCGGGGCACGGACCGCCCGCTCAGGGTATCGCCGGGGCACGGACCGCCCGCTCAGGGTATCGCCGGGGCACGGACCACCCGCTCAGGGTATCGCCGGGGCACAGACCGCCCGCTCTGAATGACGTGGCATGGCAAAAGCGTCCACAGTGAATTAACGATTCACTCAGAGTGACATCGTGCGTTACCGCTCTCGACAATGGGCGCTCGGCAAGTGGCTTCAGCTGTTGCCTGCTCCTCTGCATGTGTCACGTACTACATCGGTTGGGGGTCTGTGCAAACGTTATAACTTTATTTTAAAACGTCCGTTTTTTTACTTTGATTCTTTGTCTTTTTTTTACAAAAATCTTTTACAAATCTCTTTACAAAGATTTGCTTTGATTCCTTGTAGAGCACCTCACAAAACCTACAAAAATATAGACACAGACCTGGCAGATGCCATGGATGGGCAGGCCCTCTGGGGGACAGGGCATGAGGTTTAGCAGTGAATGCATTAAATCATTTAGCTCAATGAAGTTGGTTCATTTTGGCATGTTCCTAAATTTTTTGTTCACTTGATGTCATTCTCCAAACCGTAGAAAAAGTTCAGTTTAATGCTTTGGAAATTTCACATTTTCTTGTGTATCGATGGAGAAGGGAATTTGCAAGGAATTAAGGTGCACGAGGAGGCCATTCAGCCCATCATGACTGCACCACACCAATACCAGATTTTATCAATCCATCGATACCCCTTCCCTTCGTGTGCAGCCTTTTGGCTATTACACTGGTACTCATTTCACCAACCTCAGAAGGATGATAGACTGAGTCAACCCACTGGTGTAAATTCAGCAGCCAACGAGGCTTGAACTCAGGACTCTAGGATCCCAAGCCACCACCCTAACTGCTAAGCCAACACCAAGTTGAACATCGCCTTGCTTGCTTTAAGTAAATAGGTTTATCGGCTTCGTTATAAGCCTCATTATTTCTTTAAATTATCATATTTCACTCCAGATTTCAATACTTATTTAGTCTGGATGATATCCGATCCTCAAAATCGAAATAATATTTCGATGATATAATTTAATTTGTCTGTGAGAGTTGATCGTGCAAAATCATGAAGTCGCTCCAAGCTCTTAATTTGAAAACTTTAGGACTTACAAAAGTGATGTATACAGCAATTCGTCACTGTGATGAACAGGCATTTGATCATATGAGTGAGGAAAGTGAAAAAAACTTTATCATGAATAAATTGTTGCGGCCTGTTCCAAGTCTAGGCATGGTTGAGCAGGCCAAAAAAATATGGCGGCTTCAGACTCCAGTGAGGTACCCAGGAAACACCTTAAGACCCCAGAGAGCGAGGTGGCCGAGGATCACCTGATTAAGGATATAATTAAATATGGCCCTTAATTATCTTCAAAAGGGGTGTTTTCATGAACCCAAACACCCAATTTTCACTCTTACACTTCCTTGGGTTTTGTTAGTTTGCATCAAAAGTTTCAGGCTGTTAGGTTTTATGGTTTTGGAGTTATGGAAGAGACACACGGACACGCGTCATGATTTCATAATTAATGTCACCTTGAGGTGTTTTGCAGCTCCCTGTTTAGCAACTGTCAGGATGATTCAGAAGGAGACCAACCAGTTCGTCGAACGATTTGTCACCAAGTCTTTCAGGTGATAATAGTCTTATAAATTTGTAGTTTTTAGCTCGCCTGTTCGAAGAACAGAGAGCTATAGCGATACCCCCGGCATGAGCGTCAGCGTGAGCATCAGCATGAGCATGAGCGTGAAAATGTTAAAGTTTTTGGTGCAAGTTATTACCTTTCTAATGTTTTTATCTACCACACTATTTTTACTGATTACAATACACAAATACATATATTGCTTTAAAATTATTTGGATCAGACTTCACTGCAATGCTTTAAAAAAATATTATTAGACTAGTCTTTTAAAAACGAAAAACAATAAATGTATAAACAGGCGAGCATTGGGTGGCTTTGACACCACTCTGGTTATTCCT
This sequence comes from Eptatretus burgeri, assembly GCF_056783735.1. Lineage (NCBI taxonomy): Eukaryota > Metazoa > Chordata > Myxini > Myxiniformes > Myxinidae > Eptatretus > Eptatretus burgeri. The sequence goes on along the minus strand of NC_140972.1, from coordinate 92,218,558 downwards.
AGTATACACTTGATAAGATGGACCTCTTCTTAGGATTCAAAATAATGCTACACACTTTCAATGTACAGGACCCAGTCTTCGCCTTTTGAAAACTCTTCAGTCCGTCCATACATCGCCTTCTTGTCAATGTTCTCCAAACAGGCAACAACACCAACAGCAACCACTCTGTACCTTCATTTACCTCATCACCAGGCCAGAGCCGTGGACAGTGTCCTGTGCCGGTGGCAGGAAGGCACTTTCTTAGTGGCTGCATTGTTAAGTAATATCAATAATTGTAATTATGGCTCCGAGAGTAATTAATGCAAGAGTAAAGAGTAATTAATGGCTACAAGAGTAATGAATAATTGGGTCAAAAGGTCAAAGGTGAAGTTCACATGACATTTTCATTTGATTGACTTGAAATTTGAGCATAATTTGCAAGTTGGGTCACTCATTTGGTTCACCAATTAAATCACCAATTAAAAGTTCACCAATCACCAATTAAATCCAACAAGCCTATTATTTGTGAGGTCAAAAGGTCAAGGTCACATCAAGTCAATTTTCATCCGATCGACTTGAAATTTGAACAAAGTTTACACAAAAGATCACTGATTTGGTTCACCAAGAAAAAGCTATATGACTATTTTTTATTTTTTATTTATTTTTGAGGTCAAAGGTCAAAATTTAAGGTCACACAAAATCATCAGTTTTCATCAAATTGACTTGAAATTTGAACAGAATTTGAATATTGGGTTGTTGAAGTGGTTCACCAATCAAAATCTAGAAGCTTCTTGTGTTTTTGAGGTCCAAAAGTCAGTATCGCAGTGACTGATTTCATAAGTTCCGGTCTCTGACCTCTTGTTTTAATGTCTTGTCTGTCGAGGCGATAACTTAATTTATTTATTTATTTTACCATTTGAGCTTTTGTTATCAAATTTTCAATAAACCTTTTTATTTTCATAATATGGAGAAGACTGATCAATACATTTAAAATCTTTTCTTTGTAGCTGTCGTTTTTGTCAAGTTTAGTTGGAGTGCAAAGCGGATGCGATTGGGCTTTGAATTTTGGGATGCTTTCTAATTTATATATTTATTTATTAATGATCGTCCTTTATCGTCAGTCTTTGTCCGCTGATTCCATTTGTTTTCATGTCTCGTTCCAGTCTCCTTTTATTTAATAAACCCTTATTTGTTAGACCGTGTGTGCCTGCTCCTCAATCCACCTTCCAAACGTCAGGTCGTTCTGGCAACATCGGCGGAATCCCTCGGGATGCAAATGATGTTGAATTCCTCATCACTGGGGTGGAGTTAGCCTTCCAAACATAATATATACACGCTTTCTCGGAATAGCAGCGCTCAGCTCCGCTCGGGCGTGCAATCACCACCAAATTGGCATTAAGCCGGCCATCCGCAAAGCAAGTGCCCCAGCGTTTTTCAGTTCCTCGCCCAACTCATTATAAACAGTTGTGGTGTGAGGCTCGAAATGAGACTGTATATGTATAATTGTGTTCATACGTATGTTGAAAAGGAAAAGATGTCGGTGTCTCGTGGACCATCGTGAGTAGCGATGATTTGGTCCAACGTTTTGATCGCTCCTCGTTTCCCCGAACTGCTAACTGTGGCTTCTGGTCAGATATTTTGCCCTGCGGAAAGCAGTTCTCCAGATAATGATGTAACCATGATAATTATATATCCGACTGAATTATCTCAATGTAACTTGTGCTGGAGTAAATTTCGTTATTAATTGTTATTATCAGCGGATGTTAAATGTTCTTTACCATCAGCTCCATGTTAAAGCATGAAATAATTCCTGTTTAATGGCCAGCACTCAATGCGAGCCATTTTCAGATAAGCGAGTTCCTCGACCGGCGTCGGCAGGGGGCGCGTCTCCACTTTCACTCGGAGTTTTGCGGCCGATAAGATGTGCCGTCTTGTGATCAAGCTTGGAGAGGGAGAAACGGGAGGGAGGGAGAGGAGAGACAGCGCGCTTCTCAGAAATAGCGGGCACAAGAACAGGGAAAGAGAGCGAGAAACTCGGGCGGGAAAGGAAAGCGAATTGCGGCCGCATTGCCGCAGGTTCGCACGAGCTGTGCGTCGATCCACCATGGGCTCGAGAGGGTCTCTCCGTACGTCCGTGCTCCTGGTTGGGTCCCTCGCCCTGAGCTCGCTCCGCTCGGCGCACTGCGGGCTCCACTCCTGGGAACGAGGGGATTCGCGCAGCCCGCACTTTGCCAGGTCATGGGACTCGGGGTCCCGTTTCGTCGTGACCAATCCTCACTTCCCCGAGGACTCGGGATCGGCGTCGGGGACCCGCGTTTACGGTGTTACAACCAGCACGTTCGTGCTGAGCGGTGACAGCACGCACAATCAGGCTATAGTGCACTGGACGGGGGACAACAGCAGCGTGAGTCCGGGCGTGTGTTTGTACGTAAGTGTGGGTTTGTGTCCGTGCGTGAGTGTGTCAGTGCTTGAGTGAGTTTGCGTGAATGAGTGTGCGTGAGTGAGTGTGCGTGAGTGAGTGTACGTACGTGCGCATGCGTTTTCCCATGCTTTGCTTCGCGCTCTTTCTGTCTCCGCCCTCTCCAACCTATCTTCACTTGACTCAGGTCCTGGTACTTCATCTCACTCCGATTCAGCTCGGTCCCACTCTTTGCATTCGCAAGTCTCACTCATGCTGGATGCTCATGCCCCCCGGTCTACCTGGAGTTACGAAAACGGGGAAACCGAAGTGTATCATTCCAATTTTGATTGGGTTATTCATGTGAACGAAGCATGACATGAGCAGTGCCTTGCAGATGTACAGAGACATCATGCTTGATGCTTATCCTCGTGCATTCACGAAATCCCACGTACATAGTGTCTCTGTTTCCATGATAAACAGCACCTTGAAAGGGCCGCTTATCAAGACGGGACTGACTAATCACATTTTATAGTTTGCAGATCATTCTCGAAAAAAAGAACAAAGCCTGAGAAAACGAGTCTCAATTGTCTGCTTAATTTATTGGTTAAAAGCAGATGACCAGTCCAATATTCAATCGCATTTGATACTCTGGGTGTTACTCTTCAAGAGTAATTTTACTGATCGCACCAGAGGGTCCTCATTCCTCACAATTAACATACAGTGATAATAGGGTGAAAGTGGGTAAAAATGTCGTGATAATTGGGTGAAAGTGGGTAAAAATGTGATATTAGGGTGAAAGTGGGTAAATGTGATATTAGGGTGAAAGTAGGTAAAAATGTGCTGATATTCGGGTGAAAGTGGGTAAAAATGTGGTGATATTAGAGTGAAAGTGGGTAAAAATGTGGTGATATCAGGGTGAAAGTGGGTAAAAATGTGGTGATAATTGGGTGAAAGTGGGTAAAAATGTGGTGATAATTGGGTGAAAGTGGGTAAAAATGTGGGGATAATTGGGTGAAAGTGGATAATCGGGTGAAAGTGGGGATAATAGGATGAAAGTGGGTTAAAATGTGGTGATATTAGGGTGAAAGTGGGGATAATTGGGTGAAAGTGGGGATAATTGGGTGAAAGTGGGTAAAAATGTGGTGATAATAGGGTGAAAATGTGGGGATAATAGGGTGAAAGTGGGTAAAAATGTGGGGATAATAGGGTGAAAATGTCGTGATAATAGGGTGAAAGTGGGTAAAAATGTGGTGATATTAGGGTCAAAGTGGGTAAAAATGTGATATTAGGGTGAAAGTGGGTAAAAATGTGATATTAGGGTGAAAGTGGGTAAAAATGTGATATTAGGGTGAAAGTGGGTAAAAATGTGCTGATATTAGGGTGAAAGTGGGTAAAAATGTGGTGTTGTTAGGGTGAAAGTAGGTGATAATAGGGTGAAAGTGGGTAAAAATGTGGTGATATTAGAGTGAAAATGGGTAAAAATGTGGTGATATTAGGGTGAAAGTGGATAAAAATGTGGTGATATCATGGTGAAAGTGGGTAAAAATGTGGTGATTGGGTGAAAGTGGGTAAAAATTTGGGGATAATTGGGTGAAAGTGGATAAAAATGTGTGGATAATCAGGTGAAAGTGGGGATAACAGGGTGAAAGTGGGTTAAAATGTGGTGATATTAGGGTGAAAGTGGGTAAAAATGTGGGGATAATTGGGTAAAAGTGGGTAAAATGTGGGGATAATAGGGTGAAAGTGGGTAAAAATGTAGTGATCATAGGGTGAAAATGTGGGGATAATAGGGTGAAAGTGGGTGAAAATGCATCCAATTTTACCCTTTTTTTGTCAAAATCAAAAGCTGGATCTGTACAGCAATTAATTTGAACACTTTCAGGCTCTGGTGGTGTATATTAAGGGTGAGAATGAGATTTCATTTTATCTACCAGAATCTTTATAGAGCATCGGTACTGACGAAGCGGTTTCTTGGCAAAGATGATGCTGGTGGTTTGCCATTGCTTTCCCAGTGTTGTTTGTCCATTCTCTCTCCTTTTAAATGCTGTGTGTCAAGTAAGAATGCAGCACTTACCATTTTTTATGCCTCCGGTGACAGTCACCAGTGGCATTATGTTTTTGGGTTGTCCGTCCGTCCGTCCGTCCGTCCGTATGTATGTACGTACATACGTCCATCCATTCTAATTTTCTCTGTTTTCTCCATAATCGCTTATTTGATTGAGACAGAATTTTCACCATAGGTGCGACTACTCATGTCCAATATTATTGTGATAATCATGACGTCATAGGTCAACGTGGTGTCGACGTGGTGTGGAAGCCATGTTGGAAAAAAGGAAAAACTTTGGACCTCTGTATCTCCGAAACCGTTTCATGGAAAAAATTTAAACTTGACAGATGTGACGTACTCCCCATTGGAAACGAGTGTGATTTTTGTCATGACGTCATAATTACATAAGTCAAACGCTTTATCCGATGTGCACGAAAATTTTTGAGGGCCATCTCGGGCTAAATTGTATTTGGGGTGCGGGGGGGGGGGATTGATGACATCATCGGTCACATGGTTTGGCAGCCACATTTTAAAAAACTAAACACCTTCAAAAATCTTATAAATAGTGAAACAGATCGAGGTGAAACTTTACAGGTATGATCGCCTATCCATGAGGAACGAAAAGTTCTCCGCCTATGATGTCATAGGTCACATGATTTGGCAGCTCCGATTTTTTTTGAAGAATAAATATTTTAAAATCATCTTCCCCAGAATGACTTGAAAATTCGAGGGGAAACTTCACTTTCATGTTCCCCAAGCCTTGATACCAGGGTGTTCATAAATAATTAATCGATCACATCCGGCTGCCATATTGGTTTGAACAAAATCTTAAAAAAAAAAATCTTTCTCATGGACCGCTTCATCGATCGATGTTAAACGTCAGTTATGATCTAGTCGTCATGTGGAATATGTGTTTTCAATCTCAACATGATTGGATGCATGCTCTGACAGCCAGAATTATTTAATATTTTGAATCTGGGTTCAGGGATTTAAATAAATAACTTTGCACAAGTATGTAGAATGATCTAATAATGTGGGCGGAGGCATATTTGGTGACCGGGCATAGTGGCGTGCGCCTGTAATCCGGCTACTCGGAGGCTTGGGTTGGAGGATCGCTTGAGGACGGGCGCTCTGTGCTGGGTTGCACTATGAGAGGGTGTAGGGCAGCCCGGAATCATGGCGAAACACAATCCTTATCTCTGTGTCGTAAGAGGCGACCAGGGTTGCATCAGGAAGGGCATCCGGCGTAAAACCGGTGCCAAATCAGTATGCGGATCATAACGGATGATCCGCTGTGGCGACCCCTAACGGGAGCAGCCGAAAGAAGAAGAACAACAGGCATATTTGGTGACATCACGACGTCGAAGAGTGTCCTTATAGTTTAGTCTATGGTATGCCTCGGCCAAAGTTTGAACCACTGATCTGCCAGACTCAGATCAGATGCTCATGACACCACCATAGTCTGGTTATGAAAAGGAGATAATGATCTAAAATGCGAAATATAACACATTTTAGAGTAAAGTTGTGATTTGATTGTCCATTTTTAACTTGTATAACCATGCATATGAGATACATAAACAAGCTATTGATTTTTGGGATTGTTCCAGGCAAGAACTTTTCATTGTCTTAAGTTAATTTGCATAACTTTGGTGAAATTATACAAAAGGAGTGGCAAAAGGACACATTCTGGTCAAGTTGTCAGGTGAGCATTCCAGTCATTTTCAGTTGAGGTTTCTGAAATATACAGTTCTCGTTGTTAACCCAACCACAGCATAGAACACGAACTGGAAGTGGAATAGAATACAATGTTTGCTGAAGCTAAATAACTGACAAAATTAATACAGCCTTCATTTGAGGGCTGAAAGTGGTTTGCCACATGGATGTATCAATAAGGCCTTCAAGGCAGTCGCTACAGTGCTACTCAAAAGTTTTTGACCACCTGAGAAATCAAGATTTTTGTTGTCAAATTAGGATATTTTTCAGAAATATGAGTACTGTTGTCAAATTTGAATATTTTGATAAATACTGTACAATGACTCATAAAATATGTTGTAATGATCGCATTTTATTAAATAACCAAAAATAAATTGCATTTTATATTAATGTGTATATTAAACTGTTTATTTTCTCACTTACATGTTACTGTGTGTTCCTAGTTCGGTTTTGTTTCAAAAATCGTGCTATTTTGTGGGATTTTGTCGACCGTGTCTTACTGGGTGCTTGAGGCCTAACTTTAAGGCTTGATGCCTTCCCTTTAGGTTTTAGGCCGACCGGTTCCCCTCGGTGTACGATCGTGTTTTTTTTCTCCCCATCACCTTCAATTTCTATCTTCCCCACTTTCCTAACATCCCCCATCCCTCCCAAGTAATCACTATTTTTTATCTTAAAAAAAAACCACAACCTTTCGCTTCCTCACTCACGACTCGATTCTTCTTCTTCTTCTTCATATCCTCTTCTTCTTCTCTTCTTCTTCTTCCTCGATTTTTTTTTTTTTTCGACAACACTTCCATGACCGAATCTGTTTACAACTCTCTCAAACATAAATAATAATAATAAAAATGATCTCTTATAATGCTTCATCTTCCTCTTTCACACGTGTGGTACTTTTTACTGTATCAGAATGCACTACTCTTCTGCAATTTCAACAGACTGCTCTCAATTCGACCTTTCCTTCATACCTTGCCTAAAAAATCCAACTGTAACAGCGTTTCTTCTCTCCATTTTCTGAATTCGCCTTTATTGCATCCCTCCACAAATGTGTTAAATCGCATCTCTGACCTAAAACTTTTAAAAAAACTAAAACATAAAAAAAAAGGTTTGTAAAAACTTGTCTTACTGGGTGCTTGAGGCTTGAGGCCTACCCTTTGTTCCCCTCGGTGTACGATCGTGTTTATTTGTTTTTTCTCCCCATTATCTTCAATTGCTATCTTTCCCACTTTCTTAACGTCACCCATCCCAATTAATCACTCTATTTCTTATCTTTAAAAAAAAAACCGCTAACTTTCTCTGATTCTTCTTCTTCCTCGAATTTTTTTTTTTTCTACAACACTTCCATGACCTAATCTTTTGAAAACTTTCTCAAACATTAATAATAATCACAAAAACTATCTCTTATAATGCTTCATCTTCCTCTTTCACATGTGTGGTACTCTTTACTGTATCAGAATGCACTACTCTTCTGCAATTTAAACAGACTGCTCTCAATTCGACCTTTCCTTCATACCTTGCCTAAAAAATCCAACTGTTACAGCGTTTCTTCTCTCTATTCTCTGAATTCGCCTTTATTGCATCCCTCAACAAATGTGTTAAATCGCATCTCTGACCTAAAACTTAAAAAAACCCCAGTTTGCTATGAATGTTCGCTTTCCATCAACAATTCTTTTTTTCCAACTTCATTGCCATCTCACCCCTCACTCTCAAAGCAACCATCCCACTCTTCTCCCTCCAAGCCTCCCTCTCAACTCTCTCAAAAACTCCCTCCTCACCTTTGTCCCACCATTCATCCCCCTCACTCATCCTTCTCAAAGTTTCCCCCCCCCTCTCATCCACAAAGCTGCCTCCTTCCACTGCCCTCTCACCTCCATGTCTTCACTCCACCTCCTCAAATCCTCAACTGCCTTCTTCCCCCTCTCTTGTCTCCCCTCTTCCCCAGCACCACAGAGCCTTTTCTCCTCCTCATCCGGCCCCCTCCCCGAGCTATTCTGCAATTCCCCACACTCTTTCAACAACCCTCCTTACCTCCCCCCTCGTCCCTTGTCTGACCCTCATCCTCCCCCCGCACCCCCTGCACCCAAAGCCTCCTCCTCTCTCTCTTCATTAAAAGTGTGGACCGCATATATCCGGGGCCTTCGCTCAAACCTTTCAGATCTTTCCATACAGGTTGCCACTGACAAACCAGAGATAATCTGCCTAACAGAAACTTTCCTCCCCCAAGACATGTCTGACTCCCAAGTATCTCTCTGGTTACTCCCTCCTCTGGTATGACAGACCTGATCCTCGTCCTGGTGGAGGAGTTGCTCTCTTCATCAAAGACTCCATTCCTCACTCTCCATGCACTGCCCTCACACCCCACACCCCCAGGAATACCTCTGGCTATAGCTTCACCTCCACTCCCACCTCATGTTTATATGTGTACTGTACCGTCCACCGAACAGTGATAACTCCATCTACACCTCACTATCCGAAAACATGGACCAACTTCTATCTTCTCATCCAAACTCTCTCTTCCTCTTATGTGGTGACTTCAATTGTCATCATGCCAATTGGCAAGGTGTGGGTACCTCTCTCGCCTGTCATGGCACCTCAGCAAAAGCTTTCTGCGACTCATTGGGACTGACTAAATCGGTCAACTTCCCGACCCGGATCTCAACCAATGGTACTCCATCTCTTCTGGATCTGATTTTGACAAATTTCCCTGACAATATCTGCTGCTCTTTTTTTCTGCTCCAATCGGTTCTTCTGACCACGTCTTTGTCAAAGTGGACATCTCTCTGGCTATTATCAGAGAACCACCTCACCGCCGTTGAGTCTGGGATTTCACTCAAGCTGACTGGCCGGGTCTCCAAGCAGTCATCAAACTTATAGACTGATCTCCTATTGCTACTTTCTCCAACATCAACACATCCTGGGAATTCTTTCAAAGAAACTTGCTCTCCCTCATGCACAGATTTATCCCCTCTCATCTTCAGTTGTCCTACCCTTCCTCCCGCCCTTGGTTCACTGAAGCTTGTGGTGAGGCAGTTGTCCTGAAACAAACTTGCCTTTGCCTCATGGAAAGCAAACCCAACCTGAGGGCAATCTCAGTTCCTTCCATCAAGCTCGGAACAAGTGTGTATCTACCCTCAGGAGAGCCAGAAAACAACATCTTTCTCATCTCAAGTCTGAACTGTCAAACCTCTCTCCCTTCTCAAAATCCTGGTGGCGACTAATCACATCTGTTTCTGGTGTAAGTTCCCCCTCCATCCCCTTCATTACCTCAAATGGCCGCACTGCTGATACTGCACCTGAAAAAGCTGAATGCCAAAACTCGGTGTTTGCAGCTAAATCTTGTGTCCAAAACCCATCACTTTCTCTACCCACCTTAACCAGTCGCACCCAACTTCGTGTAGTAGACAGGAGAAAAATCGTGCAAATTATGATACAAGCATCAAATTTGGCATTTCTGTTCTGCAGGGCTTTCTGATCAAATCTGCCCGATTGGCCATTTGAAAATCTAAATTTTGAAAAATTTGAAAAAAAAAAAATTCAAAAAAATTTGAAGTCACAGCTGGCTGAAATTCTTGAAGCGCAAGTGAACATCCCAGACAGAGAACCAAGGGGAGATGCAGTCATCATTGATGGCTCAGCACTTATCAATGCCCTACCTCCACACACTTCAAAGATATTTGATGACTTTGCTAAAGAAGACATCATCCCAAACGTGGAATCCTATGGTGCCAGGTACGAGAGGGTGGACGTCGTGTTTGATGTGTACAAGAAGTCAAGTCTGAAGTCCGAGGCAAGGTCGAAAAGGGGGCAAGGAATCGGAAGAAGAGTGACAGGAACCAGTAAGACCCCAAGTAACTGGAGAAGCTTTCTTTGAGATGACAGCAACAAGACAGCTGTTTCACTTCCTTGCGGAAAAGATGTGTGAAGCACAAACGACAAGCACAGTCATTGCCAGAAAAGGAGAAGATGCCATTAGCAACACAAGGAAGTCACTGGATGCTGTGACTCCATGTTGTCATGAAGAAGCTAATACTCAAATATTTGTACACGCAAGGGATGCAACGACGGATGGTAGCAAGTCCATTATCATTTTGGCTAATGAGACTGACGTACTAGTCATAGCAATATATGCACTGCCATCCTTACAGGAACTAGGTCTTGAGAACATGTGGATTGCCTTTGGCCAAGGAGCCAAGGCACGATGGATTCCAGTCCATGAGGTAGTTTCTGCAATAGGGCCTAAGAAAGCTGGAGGGATCCCATACTTCCCATGCGTTCACTGGATGTGACGTCTTGTCTGCCTTCCGCGGTAAAGGGAAGAAAACTGCACGGCAGACTTGGAACTTCTTTGATGAAGTTTCTGAAACATTCACCAATCTCATCCAGCATCCAACATTGATTCATGATCTTGACATTTTTGAAGTCTTTTTTTTTTTTTTTTTTTTTCAAATTTTTCAAAATTTGGATTTTCAAATGGCCAATCAGGCAGATTTGATTAGAACACCCTGGAGAACAAATGTGCCAAATTTGATGCTTTTATCATCATTTGCACGATTCCTCTCAAAAAGTGCTGTTATCTGCCCCACTAACTGTCCCTGGACTCTGTGTCCTTTTCTCCTGACAAGGTGGAGAGCTTGCTGTCAAACCTCGACTCAGATTCTGCAACCGGTCCAGACGGCATCAGCCCACGTGTCCTCAAAGCCTGCTCTTCTGCTGTTGCACACCCTCTCTCTTTTCTATTCACCCTCTCATTTGCTCAAGGTCATCTGCCATCTGCTTGGAAATCAGCAAACATCATTGCCCTGCACAAAAAGGTGCAAAAACAGATTGCTGCAACTGCAGACCAATCAGCCTTCTCCCAATCATCAGCAAGGTTATGGAATCCATCATCACTTCAGACATTAAATCCTTCCTCTTCTCCAATGGATTGATTTCTGATCATAAATTTGGTGTACGACCAGGTCACTCTACCCTGGATATGCTGCTTCTGCTCTCCCAACAATGGATGGAAGTCCTCAATGCCAGACAGGAAATCCAAGCTGCATCCCTGGACATTTCACGTGCTTTTCACACAGTCTGGCACCCTGCCCTGCTCACCAAACTCTCTTCCTATGGTATCCAAGGCCATCTCCACTCATGGCTCGCAGACTTCCTCTCTTGTCGCAGTCACAGTGTGGCCCTAAATGGAGTTCTTTCATCCCCTCTTCCTGTCCAGGCTGGAGTTCCTCAAGGCAGCGTTCTGGGCCCTGTTCTTTTTCTGGTTTTCATCAATGATCTCTCCGACTATGGGAAATCCTCTTTATCTCTTCGCTGATGACTCCACCCTCTGCCGTACCATCGGTCATCCCTCAGACCGGCAAGCAGCAGCTTGTTCGCTCACTGCAGATCTGGATAAAATCACAAACTGGTCCAACACGTGGAACATGTCTTTCAATACGGACAAATCTCACACTCTCACAATGTCTCTTCGAAAGGTCCATTTAGAAAACCCCCCCATCCACTTTCTCAACAATCCTCTGGGAGAAGTCTTTTCTTTCAAGCTTCTGGGTCTCACTATCTGCCATGACCTTTCCTGGGAAAGCCACATTTCAAACCTCGCCTCCAAAGCCAGTCGCTGACTGGGAATCCTCCATTGTGCAAAGTCCTTCCTCGGCCCACCTGAGCTCCTGACCACTTACAAAGCTTTTGTCTGCAGCCTGATGGAGTACTGCTCTCCCCTCTGGGCTGGTGCTCTTGCCTGTAACCTTTCTCGGCTTCACGCTGTAGAAACCAAGGCATTTCGGATCATTGGTATCTCCCGCGATGAGGTTGAGTGGTTAAATGTTTGGGTCTCTATCTGTCTCTGTCTCTGTCTCTCTCCTGGCCTGGCCTGGCCTGCACCCCTCCTCCCCCCCATCCGATATCATTAACTACGCAATTTCGACTACCGGGGAAACCATGCCCTCGGCACGTCTTGCTCAAACTGGGTCACTCTACCGACTGTGGTCGAGTTCCAACTACCGACTACCAACTCCGGTTTGGGTGCAGCCAAGCGGAAACTGCCAAAGCTGTGCCAGCTGGAATGAACGGATTATCGGGGATAAAATCCCGCATAAATTCAGATCCGAACCATGCTGAACCAATGTAAGAAGGGATGGAAACGAACTGGGAACATTTGTAACAATTTTTATTTACACGAAATGAAGACACAAAGCAAGACAATGCGAATATGCAAGAAGTATTGACAAGGATCCAAAAACACTTAAGTTCTACTTAAAGACGAGCCCACACGCAGACACACACACAAATGAAAATAAACCCAGAGTTCTTTATTGGACCCTTGCAGCCAAGGAGAGAGACAAGCTGGGGGTCAGAGTTCGGTTGGGTACCTGGACGTCGGAGAAAGGGGGACTCCGTGCTGTGGCACCTGACAATGGTCACTGGTTTGGTCACCAGTTGCACGTGTGGGACTCGAGGTTCGTGGCGGAGCTCGGGTGGTGAGTAGCGGGGTCATAGAGGGGGGTCGGGGTCGCTCTTCCCTTTCTCGTAGAGGGCCAGCAGAGACACGTTTGCCGCCTCGACGCCCACCAAAAACTCTTCAAAAGAACTTTTAAAAGACTCTCCAAGATCACAAAATGACTCTCCAAGACTTCAAAAAGACCACCCAAGACCTAAAAAAGACCCTCCAAGACCTCACAAAGACCACCTGCCTCAGAGAGTGCTCGGGAATTTTTGGACCTCCCTCAGCGGGGAGGGGCCTTGCTGAACACACCTCGCTGTCGCCTTTTATTGGACAGGGTCCCCGGCATACCTTTCCGGGGTGGGGCCTTGGCCCCTGACGGGAAACCCCAGCCACTCTTACACACGGGTTCATATTTGACGAGTAACAGTATCAATGCTGCAACGGCCCCTGCTGGGAAACCCCAGCCACTCATCCACGCGGGTTCATACTTGACGAGTAACGGTATCAACGTTGCAAAAAGGTCGTCGTGAAAGAGGTACAACGTTTGTGGCCGGAACCACGAGATCTTGCCTTGGCACGTCATGGTGCGAGAAGGCAGCTGGTTGGTGGTGGATCGTGATGGGCCGAGTAGTCATGCAGATGGGATGGTTATTAGATGGCTTGTTGGAGGGCTTGTTGGAGGGTTGGAGGGTTTGGATGTAAAGATTTAATAACCTAACTAAAAAGAAATCGTAACGCACACCTTTTATTCTCCCACTCGACAAAAGGAAAGGGATCTGACTACACACATACTTAACGACATAACTGACTTTTGGGACATCTGTATGTTGAATGCAAATGGTTTCCATATCCATAACAATGTATATATATATATATATATATATATATATATATATATATATATATATATATATATATATATATATATATATATATATATATATATATATATATATATATATATATATATATATATATATATATATATATATATATAGACAATATGAAGAAGAAGACAGGGTGTCCCAAAAAAACACAACTTTTCATCTGCAAAGAGGATGGTCATAACATTTATTTAAAAAAAAAGATATATGGCTGGATAGAAAGCTGAAAGGTTGAAGTTTATTGTACCAATGTCAAAATTGCCACCAAAATTTCAATTTTGGAATAGAATCATCATTTTCTTTTAGACCACATGTTCGACGTAGGCTCCACATTGTCCAATCACTGCCTGCAAACGCATTGTCATGTTCTCCATCACTTTGGGAAACATTTCCTGAGGAATGTTCTGGATTTCTCGGTGGATGTTTTCCTTCAGCTGATCAAGAGTCTGAGGCCTTGGGTTTCCGTTGATCCTGTCCTTGAGATACCCACACAAGAAGAAGTCTGGAGGAATAAGGTCAGGGGAATACGGTGGCCACTCAACGTCTTCATAGAGGGAGATAAAGCGGCCCTCAAAATGTTGGTTGAGAAAACGCCTTGTTTCCCTGGTTGTATGGGGTGATGCCCCATCCTGCTGGAACCACTGGGTTCTCATCTGGATCAGGTTGTTTCTCCGACGGGCCCGAGTATGTAGCTCAGGCAGATAGAATTCCTGAATCATTTCGCGATAGTTCCTCTGGTTTACCGTGCAAGTGCATGCCTGGTCATCTTCAAAGAAGTATGGACCAATTATCCCATACCAACGAACCGCCACCCACATGGTGACTTTGAGTACAGATCGAGGCAGCAGTTCAGTTGATGCATTACCAGGATTTTCAGTTCCCCAGTATCGAAAGTTCTGCTTGTTTACCTCCCCGGACAAGTGAGCATGGCATTCGTCCATCATGTGAAGTTTTTTTGAGGAAGTCTGCATCTTCCTCCAACTTTCCTGAGAGCCGATTTGCAAAGTCTAGTCGTTTGCGTTTCTGTTGATCAGTTAGGCCTAAGTCACATTTGGCACAGCGGCCGTAGGATCTACAAAATCTATGGCCACTAGCAATTATAGGGCGGCCGCAGTATTTCCACGGTAACACATTGTAGCAGTCACATATGTTTTTATTTGTCGGGGAGCCGCACGGGGTATTTAGAAATTGTGGAGACCGAAAATGTGGGGGTGCCGCACGGTCTTTGATTTGATGTCGCACAGTGACCTTAGGGCATCCCTGCGGTGGCCAGAGAATTTTCAAGGCAGACGCAAGGTAGCCTTAAAGAGCCCGCAAGGCGACCGCAGGGGGGGGGGGGGCCCTAAGGCGAACGTGCGGCCAGACAGACGGTAACGAGTGGGTATATATACCAGTTCTTTTTTTTTACTGAAATAAAAATATAACAGTTCGGAATATGGCAGTATATATAACTGAATATACTATATCTATAATATATATAACTGAATATACCAGTTCGGAGTATAGGCAAACACCTATACTCCGATCTCTCGCGGTAGCGCACGGTCGACGCAGACTGCCACCGAGGCCGTACGTAGGACGCACGGCGGGCGTAGGGGAACCGTGCGTCGACCCTGCGTTGCCCGCAGGTAGTCACACAGACCGCAAGGCCACCGTACGTTGAACACAGGGACGCATTAGGACTACCCTATGGCAACCGTGGAAATAGTGCAGCCGCCGTAATTTTTTGGGGGTTGGAAAAATTCATTTTTTCATTTATAAGAGCCTACGGCAGTCGCACGAATAAGGCAAGCCCACCGTACGCCCTACGTACGGTCGACGTGGAACACATCTACGTCACAGCTTGGCTTGTCGAATTGCTACGGGCAACGTAGAAATGAAAAAAGTTATAACTCCGTGCTATAATTACACGGCGACCCCTACGGCCTGTAAAAGATACCCATACGGCGTAGGGCCACCCTGAGGCCACCTCAGAAACTCTGCGGCCGCCACACGTTTCTGTAAATTCAGGGGGTACGGCCGCCGTCTCCTAGCCGTGGAGCAAATGTGACTTAGGCTTAAGCACCGTTTCCATTTGAATTTTGAATGGAAAGGCATGAATGTCTTGGCGATGGATCCTCTGAACGGTGCTCTTATGAATGCTTGTCTCGGCAGAAAGTCGTCGAATCGATTTTTTTGGACTCTGAACGACCGCCTGTCTCACCATTTCCACATTTTCTTCACTACGACCTGTCCTCTTCCAACCACTGTGACCCTTGTGAAGGTCACAGATAGTTCCCACATTGATAAACTTTGCGATGGTGCACTTTATTGTCCGAAAGTTTGGTGCATGGCGCAAGTGGATACCGGAATGTCTCGAGTAAAGACGTTGCACCTGTATGACACTTTTCGTCTGGTGCCAAAGTTCAACAAGTTTTGTCCGTTGTTGTACGGTCAGTCTTGGCACTTTATTGGTGCTTGCTTGGTATCAAAATAAACTTCAGGGTCTCTGCAACAAGAAATGAAGCATTAGTGATGAAAATTACTGCTTTTTTCGGATCAAATGAAGCATTTTAAAAGTTGTATTTTTTGGGGACACCATATATATTTATATATTTGTACATACACATGTATATATATATATATATATATATATATATATATATATATATATATATATATATATATATATATATATATATATATATCTATGTATATATATGTATATATATATATATATATATATGTATATATATATATATATATATATATATATATATATATATATATATATATATATATATATATATATATATATATATCTATGTATATGTATGTATGTACACGTGTGTGTGTGTGTATGTATATGTATATGTATATATGTATATATATATGTATATATTATATATATATTATATATATATATATTATATATATATATATATTATATATATATATATATGTATATATAGCCTGGTGTCGGCATAGTGGTTAGGGTAGCGGCTTGGGATCCAAAAGATCCTGAGTTCAAGCCCCGTTGGCCGCTTGAATAAATACACACCAGGAGGTTGACTCAGCCTGTCATCCTTCCGCGGTCAGCGAAGTGAGTACCAGTGTACTGAGCTCGGTGTATGCCCCGGTTTGAATAGGTGTACCATATCCTGTGTCGTAAGAGGCGACCAGGGTTGCGTCAGGAAGGGCATCCGACATAAAACCTGTGCCAAATCATTATCTGATGATCCAAAACGGATGATCCGCTGTGGCGACCCCTAACGAGAGCAGCCGAAAGAAGAAGATACACGTGTGTGTGTATATATATATATATATATATATATATATATATATATATATATATATATATATATATATATATATATATATATATATATATATATATATATATATATATATATATATATATATATATATATATATATATTGTTGTAGATTTCCCACTCATCAGCGTGCGAACGACCGCGTCTAACCAATAGCGGTCGCTTCGCCCACCGAACGGACAATCCAGTCGTGACTTTCTGGAACAATGCCAGAAACCAGTCATGGGTGGGTTTTTAATCCCACCACGGCCCAGTCCGTATTCTACCCGCGCGAAATGGGGTCAATCATCGAATATCGATATACCTAAGGACCCGCGTGGGTAACCTACCGAGGGACCGTACCTCAGCGAAGGCCTGCTTGGACATGAACCGCTTTAGCGGTCCGTTCCCTTCTGGGATAACCGAGCGGGTATTATCGCCAGACCTCGCCAGACCCGATTCTATTTATCGGCTATTTAAAAACCAACTATATTCCGAGGGAAAGATGGGGCAGTTCAATGAGGGAATGGATGCTACGAATAGGTTTACATTCACACAAGGACATTTATTATAATAAAGCACGTATGCAATTAAACAAGGCAAAACACGTGTGCAATTATACAAGCAACAAAAGCACGGCAAAATAACTACAACTGTCTACTTATTATGTACAGTCACGTGCACTTAACAACAGTTCCTACTTATGAGACGGGCCCACGGACACATGTACGCACTCACACACACCCAAGAAATGGTGGCAGAGGCCTTTAATAACGAGCTCCAGCTCAGAGGACAGAGCCTATCTCGAACCTCTCCACCTCGTGTGGTCTTCAAGTTGTTCGGATCCGGGCTCCAGTGAGAGCGAGCTGGATCCAATCGCTGTGAGCCGCGATCCTTCCTGAGCTCCAGCGAATCCTCCCGCGCTTCTCAACACGTGCTGGTGAGACAAGGCGCCGATCCTTCCCGTCGATGTGTCACTTCCCCGAGGAACCACCTCCCGCGCTTCTCAACACGTGCTGGTGAGACGAGGCGCCGATCCTTCCCGTCGATGTGTCACTTCCCCGAGGAACCACCTCCCGCGCTTCTCAACACGTGCTGGTGAGACGAGGCGCCGATCCTTCCTGTCGATGCATCGCTTCCCCGAGGAACCACCTCCACGAAGAGGTCGATGAGTCGCACCAAGCTGGGAACCAAAATGGAGAACAAAGAGCTCCACGAACCAAGAAGAAGAAGTCACCACTCGCAGCTCGAGCCGAGCGACCGGCTTAACTTCCTTCCAAACAGGGCAGCTTGAAGCAAAAAGCTCTCCCGAGTCAAGCAGAAGCCGAAGCTCACGGAACCATCAAAGCAAAGAGCCTCCAAAAAGCCTCCTCCCGAGTCAGGCCTCAGCCGAAGCTCACTGAGCTAGCCGAAGCAAAAAGCTTCCGAAGGCCTCAACCCTAACGCAAGCCAAGCAGGACCCAACGGTCTGCTAAACGGCTACTCTCAACTCCCTTCTCCAACTCTGCCCTCTCCAACTCTACCCTGAACAAAAGAAAAAGATCTCTTATCCTTGTCCGCCCTTCCCCCGATCTCGGCGTGACTCATGCCCTCGTGCTCCATCCCCCCCCCCCCCCCCGCTCAACCACGGGTGGGAGGGAGTTGTTGAGTCATGAGTCACGGGCCGGCAGGATTCTTCTTCCTCTTCACAGAAGAGGGGGAGGGATGTCTCCATTGTTCGTTCCCTTACTATTAAATCGATCCGCAGCGCATCTAATCGATTTCTGAACATTTATACAATGAAAGGTGAGCTATCTCGGGAACAAGCACTTATCGACATAGCTGACTAAAGGAACTTCTATGTTGTGTGCAATCGAATTCCCAAATTCGTAACACTATATATATATATATATATATATATATATATATATATATATATATATATATATATATATATATATATATATATATATATATATATTTCTTCTTCTTCTTCTTTCGGCTGCTCCCGTTAGGGGTCGCCACAGCGGATCATCCGTATGATCCGCATAGTGATTTGGCACATGTTTTACGCCGGATGCCCTTCCTGACGCAACCCTAGTCGCCTCTTACGACACAGGGATATGGTACACCTATTTTAACCGGGGTATACACTGGCCCAGTATACTGGTACTCATTTCGCCGACCTCGGAAGGATGACACGCTGAGTCAACCCCCTGGTGTAGTAATTCAGTGGCCCAACGGGGCTTGAATTCAGGACCTTTTGGATCCCAAGCCGTTGCCCTTACCACTGCGCCAACACCAGTCTCATATATATATATATATATATATATATATATATATATATATATATATATATATATATATATATATGTATGTAGAAACACGTGTGTGTGTGTGTGTGTGTGTGTGTGTGTGTGTGTATATGTATATATATATATATATTATATTTATGTATATAAAGGCATATATTGTTACAGAAATGGCCCTTCGTATGCGACTAAATATAGGATTAGCCCAGATCCCCCATTAAATGCATGTTTCGCCAGGTTGTTCGGTAATTTGACGTTACATGTGTGTCGGGAGGTGTCACAGGCTGTTATTTGTTTGTGCAGTGGTAGTGGATCGAGAGATCCTTCTTCTTCCTTCCTCTCTCTGGGCAAGACTCCGCCCAGCGTGCTGAGAGGGGAAGTGGCCAAAAAAAGGAAGTGAAACTAAGGGGAGGAGTTTGTCGGCTTCGTAAAGGGGCGCCCCCCAAAAAGACAAAGTGGTAAGAAACTGAGAGGACGGAGTTGAGCAGTCTGGCTTTGAGGCGAGCGTGCGCCGGGAAGGCAAGAGAGAAACGATGTTTCTATATACCGTGGTGCCCCCAGAATCCGAACAATTTTTTCGAGAACATTTTGCCCTAAAAACGGAACACATTTTCGGAAGCCAAACACAACATGGCATTCATGTTGGCATTGTTCATTCAGTTCGTCGGTGGAAGTACTCGTGAAAGCATCTCTCGTGTGTCGATCGCTACTTTACCTCGTGTTTTCACCTTGATTTGTGTTGTTTTTTTCTTTCAATTATCACTCTTATGCATTCACCATGGCACCCAAGAAGAGCAGTGAAGCAAATAGGAGTTCGAGGAAGTCCGTGAGAATGACAATTGAGTTGAAGAAAGAACTTATCGCTAAGCATGAGAGCAGTATGCGTGCGTCTGATCTCGCTGCCGAAATCGACCGTGTGTACGATTCGGAAAAAATAAAGAAGCGAACTCCTTCAATGAACCCTCTGATGAATCGGCTTTAACGAACTCAACGTTTTTTTCGCGTGCATGGTAGTGACGTCATGCTGCGTCACCCAATCGCTTCCCCTCTTGATTCTCTCCCGTGGAACCGTGCGGTGAAAACAGCACGTTTGTGTCTCCACAGAGTGTACTGGGATATAAAACACCATTTGGTGCTTCATGGTTAATTACATACCTCCACCAGGCTGAACAGTTTAAGTTTTGGATCCCAATGGCCACTGATAGGCCGGAGCTGCATCCAGACTGATGGAAGAAGTGACAACGCTCCTGCTCATCCCACAGGCTTGGAAGAAGATTCATGACCCAGAAAAGGTCATTGACTCATCTTATTTTACCTTAAACATGGGTAATTTCAGTTGAAAGTGTCTTGAAAGTGGGTTTTCTTGGGGTCCAGGAACGGACTAATTCACTTTCCATTATTTCTTATGGGGAAAATAGTTTTGGAATCCGAACAGCCTCCTGGAATGAATTAAATTCGTATTCTGGGGGCACCACTGTATATATAATATATACATATATATATATATATATATATATATATATATATATATATATATATATATATATATATATATATATATATATATATATATATATATATATATATATATATATATATATATATATATATATATAGCCTGGTGTTGGCACAGTGGTTTGGGCAGCGGCTTGGGATCCAAAAGGTCCTGAGTTCAAGTCCCGTTGGGCCACTGAATTAATACACCAGGGGGTTGACTCAGCCTGTCATCCTTCCGAGGTCAGCAAAGTGAGTACCAGTGTACTGGGCTGGTGTATACCCTCGTTAAAATAGGTATACCATATCCCTGTGTCGTAAGAGGCGACCAGGGTTGCGTCAGGAAGGGCATCCGGCGTAAAACATGTGCCAAATCATTATGCGGATCATACGGATGATCCGCTGTGGCGACCCCTAACAGGAGCAGCCGAAAGAAGAAGAAGAGATATATATATATATATATATATATATATATATATATATATATATATATATATATATATATATTGTTGCGGATCCGGGGTGGCGGGATTCTCACCCGACTCTTGGCGCCAACCTCACCACCGCTGTCTCCGGGGTTTATAACACCGGCTCAGCACAGGCCTCAGGTCATGCATCCTCAATCGCGATACCAACGTAATCCTGGACCTTACCAGCTGGGGAGATACAACCCCGGTTACAGACTGGTTTTGTCAGATGCCGAGCGTTTTCTGCCAGACTGTAACCATTTTGGTTTTATATACTAATCGAACGGATCGTTCCTCAATGCGACATAAATTAATCCATAGTGGCAACTTCATACGAACCAACCAGATTTATTGGGGAACATCGGGGAACACAACACAAGCAAAATATTCACGACAATGTTTTAATTAATCGATAACCTGTTCTTAACTGGGGAACTATGGATTACGGGTTTCGAGGGGGTCGCTTCCGAGATATGCTTTAAATAACATGCAGACAAGACAGACAGACAGACAGCATGCAGACAAGACAGTACTTGGTGATGTTTCATGGATGAGAGGAAAGTGTCAAAAGCACGAATGTCGCTAGTAACAAGCCGATGTCCACTGATTCGATCCCAAGCTCGAACACGCCGCGTGGCGAGACTGCGCTCGCCTTCCTTTTTCAGACTGCAAGCGGTCTCCGCGTGCTCTGACCCCGTGTAAGGTCGACGGCACAAGACCGTCAGATCGACGATGGGTCCCAGCTGGTTTCTCTCAAGGTCCAGCATATAAGTCCAGGCCTGGGCTGTTCACCAGACAAGGCAAAATCGAGGTGCCGGCCTCCGGCAGGCTGGGTCCATGGGATTCCAAGACGTCGTCGAGCTGTGAGCTGAGTAGGGACAGTCAGAGGCTCCGTCGTTAGATGTAGGTTGAACCTGTCAATCACCTTCTCTCGAAGCCGACTTCAGACTCACACAGCAGCCAGGTCCTCTCCCTGCCGATCGCACCACTCGCTGTCCTTTTTCCTCTCGGCGCTCGTGGCCTCAAAACCGACTGCCGTTTTTGTACTTCTCCCAAAACTGAACCACTCCAAGAGATCTCCGTTCGCTGGTGAGGGCAGACAGACCTCCTGCGGTCCTTTCCCTGCCTTTCCTTCGGCCCTGGCTCGCTTCTCCAGGTCACAGAAGGTAGACCCGGCGCGCCCAAGTCCAGTTTCTCCCCCGGCAGAATCACCACTGTCTCTTCTTCGTTCGCTCGCTTCGAAGCCACTGGCTCCTCCCCTTAGCTCCACCTTCCTCTCCAGGCCACTCCCCCTCAGCCGACTGGGCGGGGCCTATCGCCCGGAGAGGGGAAGGAAGAAGAGGGAGCCCTCGGCACACCACCACTGTACAAACAATAAAGCATGCATCCTACACTTCCCGACACACATGTAACGTCCATTTTACCGAACAGCCTAGCTAAACATGCATTTAATGGGGGATCTGAGCTAATCCTATATTTAGTAGCCTATAAGGGCCATTTCCGTAACACTGCCCCCACCTTTCTCCCGAGGCTCTACCGAGCCTCCATCTGGGGCAGCCCACGGCAATGGCCCTGTCTGACGTGCAGCACAGATCTCCCATTGACTCTAACCCACAACATGGGAAGCACTTAACTCCAAAAGCAAAGTGTCACAGTGAGATTGGCATGTCCCTATCCTAGTGTGTCGGATCACCAATCTATTAAACAAATTCACACTCTATGCACACTACTTAACATTCTAGTTATGGATTTGAATGGGAGGGCATTCATTTTTACTTTTAACACCAATATTGACATAGGAGCAGAACATTCCAACGTTCAAAGTTCTTTCTCGTGTTCGCTCCTTCATGCCCCCTCCCGGCAGTATTGTCCATTCATCCCTGAGGGTTTCCTCACTTCGTGGCCTTATTGGCCTCTCACCAGGTGAGTTCAGTCGGCCCAGTGGCCGAATCTCACAGAGTTATTCGCCCCACTGAGCCCACAAAATGGCATGAATCTTCGGCCGCAACGGCCCACAAAAATACTTCGGCCCATATGGCCTACTCACGAGCAGCAGCAGACAACAAGCCCTGCATTGGACAGCAGGTGACAGCAATCGTGGCACGGTGATATCGATGTAAGCAAATGCAGTTTGGAGGTGTTCTTGAGGACGCAAATGGGTGTGATCACCTCAGACCAGGTGAGATGGAGTGTACCCT
Organism: Eptatretus burgeri; assembly: GCF_056783735.1. Classification (NCBI taxonomy): domain Eukaryota; kingdom Metazoa; phylum Chordata; class Myxini; order Myxiniformes; family Myxinidae; genus Eptatretus; species Eptatretus burgeri. The sequence continues at coordinate 92,195,355 of NC_140972.1, read as the reverse complement.
TAACTTTCTTTGCCTGACTTGTTTTGGAATGGACTTGTTTTGTTAAGTTCTCTTTTTTTTTTACCCCCTTTTTTTTTCTTTACTGACAGGATGGTGTGTTTTACTCAAACTGTTATCTTCGTGGATGTGTGCTCATGACATGCTGGTGGCCTCTCTGGCACTTAGAGAGGGTGACCAAGCCTGACCCTTGTTAACAAATTCTCCCATCAACTCTACTCGTACCAGGTGTCTCACATGAATGGTGTGGAGGAGAGTCCATCGAACCGAACCATTTACTTTTAGATCTAGACAATGCAACAAACCCTGCTATTGCTAGAATGATCCTAATGACCCATTTTTCCCAACCTGGCACACTGTTCCATTCTATTAAACCTGGGCAAGGCCCTTTTTTGTCTTTTTCCATTCGGTGGTGCCAGGCATAACTTGCTGGCTGGGGAGTGTGATGACTACTAGGCCTTTTTGCCTGCTTCCAATCGGGGGGTGGAGGACACCCAGCGACCTCGGGGTTCACCTGAGCGTGCTTCTGGCGCTCATAACTAAGGGGTGGCTGTCTCTAGCGCCCATACTGTGCTCTCATAGCACCCATACTGTGCTCTCATAGCACCCATACTGTGCTCTCATAGCATCTACACTGTGCTCTCATAGCACCCATACTGTGCTCTCATAGCACCGAACCTACCGTGCTCTCCTGGCACTGAACCGACAGTGCTCTCCTGGCACCTCTGACAGCCTTCATCTGCCACGAACCCCGAAAGCCCTGGTGCCCTATTTCCCGACTCACCAACTTCCAATACCATGTCACACTACCAGCCAGTACCACCATACCTTGGCCTGCAACTACCTCTCGCAGTCCGCCTGCACAATGGAACAGCAGCCAGAATCCATGTCAAATCCTCTAAGTCCCCCTAACCTACACTAACTTGGTTAAGAGACTCCTACCGACAGGGTATGTTGTTCACACTCGCTCTCCTCATCTGCGCAATCACGCCATTCACCCAAACACTTTAGTCATTCATTCCACAGTGCCGCACACCCTGCCCACAACACCATCCAACACCTTTCACGTTTATGTGAAAACAAAAACACACCAGTCCCTTGGATACCACTTGGTCATCAAATTTAACCAGTACACTTTTTCATCAAACCCCAATTTATTTGTCACTATGTCCGTCGTTGGCTGGCCTCCTCCATACTGCCCAAATCGTTTATTTCCAACAGTTTAAACCAGACATTAAAATCTCTTCACCAGCCCCATGGAACCTCTGCACGGCTCCAACCAGGCATTTCACTCTTTCCTCAAACAAACCACTCTTTGTCATCCACTTGTTTCAGGTGTGTTCAACGCTCTGCCTGCATTGTCTCCACCACTCTTTTTTTCAATAATCACCCAAATCCACTCGTTGCACTATTATGCCTTCTGTCATCTCTCAATTTGCAATCACTTTCGGTCCAATTTCCAATCAAAATTTCTTCCTACCCCACATGGCCTGCTTCTTTGGCTCATTGAAAGGGGAGTGAGGGAACGAATCCCTCATTACCCATTACATGACCCCGCCGCCTTTCCGCCATGGCTCAAAGGGGTCACTTCTCAATTGGGGTTGTGATCCACCCCCTCCTTTTCTCCAGGGTTCATGGAAATCAGGCAAACCCCAATCGGTGGAATGGCCTCCTCCTCTTCTCCAGGGTTCACGGAAATCAGGAAAACCCCAATCGGTGGAACGGCCTCCGCCTCTTCTCCATAACTCCCTGAAGACAGATAAACCCCACTCAGCTAGCCAAACCACTCCTGTGCTCAGAAAGGTCTGAAGACCAAGTGACACACGCCAGTGCCGTCTGCCACTCATCTGCACTCTACCCCAAAGTTCCTGTGAGGCTGATAGAGAAATTAAAATCCAATTTCTAAAGCCTGCTCCTGGATGCAGCACCTCTAACTCTGCAAGAACCCATGTGGAGTTGTCCATTATGGTTTCCATCCCCTGGCTCAAGTTCTGTCCTCGTGGCATTTCTATTTCTCCTTGCGCCTCTAACCTATTTCCTATGTCACCACTCATTCCATGCTCAGGACTCTCACTCACAGCAGGCTGCACACATTCCAAGGTTATGTGTTGACCCTCCACACATTCAACCTTGCCTGCGTACTGACTAACTGCCTCGCACTCCAGGGTTACATTCTCGACCGCCAGGTGAGTACCCACACACGTTTCAGCCTCGGCAGCACATACCGGTGCTGTAGTCTGGAGTGTGGGCTCACAGCATTCATTCACAGGCACTCCACACACACATTCAGGGGTCCACGCATACGTGCACCCCACTCGACAGAGTCTCTTCATTAACATAAAATTCAATTTCTACCTTAAGCTCATCGTCCGCACCATGTATGCATGTGCCCACGTACCTGCTTCGTTCCAGAGTCACCTCTGTCCGGTGACTTCTCTCCAGCAGGTTGCTCATCATCGGTTCGCCACACTCTGGGGCGATCAGCTCCACATGCTGGACCTGCTCAAAATGTGTTTCATTCGTCAACAACCCCGTATGCTCCCTCAATGTCTCCTTCACCAGGGTTTGCTCTAATTGTGGTGTCATCTGACGAGTGATGTCAATCAAGTTCCGCACCACTAACATTACTCCCTGTGGTAATGTCACACATCCTGTATTATTGTGCTGTTCTACTTTGTGGCTCCATTTTCCTTTCCATTTCAGTCGTTCTTTCTCTGTGAGCCTTTTTAGTTGTTCGTTTTCTTTCCAGAGGTTTCCATATCCGCGTACTCCAACCTTGCTCTCTGCTTTAGTTGGTTAGTTTCAAATTCGTTTTATTTTTGTTTTCTATCCCACCGTCTCATGTTCTTCATTCTCCAATCTCATCGTTTCCTTCAATTGGTTGATCTCCCTTTCCTGCTTCATTCCTTGTTCTTTTCAGCCGCGTCTCACGGAGCGAACGTGGCTCTAAGAGAGAGGCTTCTTCTTCTTCTTTCTTCTTCTTTCTTCTTCTTTCTTCTTCTTTCTTCTTCTTCTTTCTTCTTCTTTCTTCTTCTTTTTTCTTCTTCTTTTTTCTTCTTCTTTTTTCTTTTCTTCTTCTTCTTTCTTCTTCTTTTTTCTTCTTCTTCTTTCTTCTTCTTTTTCTTCTTATTCTTTCTTCTTCTTTTTTCTTCTTCTTCTTTCTTCTTCTTTTTTTTCTTCTTTTTTATTCTTCTTTTTTATTCTTTTTTATTTTTTTTTATTCTTTCTTCTTCTTCTTTCTTCTTTCTTCTTTTTTATTCTTCTTTTTATTCTTCTTTTTTATTCTTTTTCTTCTTCTTCTTTCTTCTTCTTTTTCTTCTTCTTTTTTATTCTTCTTTTTATTCTTTTTATTCTTTTTATTCTTTCTTCTTCTTCTTTCTTCTTTCTTCTTTTTATTCTTCTTTTTATTCTTCTTTTTATTCTTTTTTCTTCTTCTTTTTCTTCTTCTTTTTCTTCTTCTTTCTTCTTTCTTCTTCTTTTTTCTTCTTCTTTCTTCTTTCTTCTTCTTTTTTTCTTCTTCTTTCTTCTTTCTTCTTCTCTTTTTTCTTTTTCTTTCTTCTTCTTTTTTCTTCTTTCTTCTTCTTCTTTTTTTCTTCTTCTTTTTTCTTCTTCTTTTTCTTTTTCTCACAAAACCTTTAGGACTCAGCTCTTTTATATACAGGATCGGGATCTCCTTCAATACAAAACACCTGCACACAGCCTCGCATTGAGGTTGCCATTTGAGAGCGTCTATCATCAACTTTTAAATATATTCGGACATTTGCTTTAAAGTTTCGAAAAGTTCACGTTACTATTTAAAGATTATTCCATTTAATGTGTTGTAATTTCATCAATACACGATTTTCTCGTCATGAACAGGAGCCTCCATGACGGGTCTCCCTATTGGCTCCATCAAGGCATGTGACAAAATATCGGAAGTTGTTATTTATATATTTATATTTTTTATATAAATATATTTTTATTTTTTTATTAGCTGTGTCGCGTTGCGAACGCTGGCTCTGAGAGCTCCACGTTGTTGTTCTTCTTCTTCTTCTTATGGTGAAGACAAAACCTTAATGATGCGGCTCTTGGACACATTGTCCTTGTTGTTTCTTATCCCACTGTCTCTCTTGTTCCTCATTCTCCAATCTTGTCGTTTCATTCAATTGGCTGATTTCCCTTTCCTGCTTCATTCCTTGTTCTTTCACCATCTCCGCGTACTCCAACCTTGCTCTCTCCGTTAGCTGGTCAACCTCAAATTCATCTTCTTTTTGTTTCCTCTCCCACTGTCTCTCATGTTCTTCCTTCTCCAATCTTATCGTTTCTTTCAATTGGTGGATTTCCTTTTCCTGTTTCGTTTGTTTTTCTTTCACTATCTCCTCGTACTCCAACCTTGCTTTCTCCTTTAGTTGTCCAATTTCAAATCCATGTTCTTTTTGTTTTCTATCCCACTGTCTCTTGTTCCTCATTCTCCAATCTCATCGTCTCTCTCAATTGGTTGATCTCCCTTTCTTGCTTCATTTGTTGTTCTTTAATCTTGCCTTGGCTTCTAACTGTTCGATCTGCACAGTGTGGTTCCTGAACATTTCATTCTCTGTTCTCTTTCTTTCCTCTCTTAACATCCTCAGCTCGTTTTGTAATTCTCTCTCATTATCTTGGTGTTTTTGTAACTCAGAAGCTTTTTAAAAAAATTCCTCTCTCATCTCCACACCTCTTTCGCATGCTTCCTTCCTCATTCCATCCCCTTTCTTACTGTAATCCTTTAGTTGTACCTGAAATTCCTTTTTTATTTTTATCTTCTGTTCTAGACTTTCTCTTATCCGATTGCCTGTTCTTACCTTTTCCTTCAGTAGTTCCAATTCCAAATCGTGTTACCGTTTTTCCTCTTCCAGCTTTGTTTTCCATTCTTCTTCAAAGTTCTCCCTATCCCGGGAGTTACTAATTTGCTCCTCTTCTATTCTTTAGTTCAGTTCGCTCTTCTGTTGTTCCAACTTATGGGTACTCCACTCTACTTTCCTCATTTCTCCCTGTAGTTCTTCGAACTGTCTTGGATTTTCCAACAATTCTTCCTTCCTTTGCTCCAGATATTTCTTTCCTCTTTTTATCTTCTCTTCTCGGCTTTCTCTTATCTGATTGCCTGATCTTACCTCTTCCTTCAGTTGTTCCAATTCCAAATCGTGTTCACATTTTTTTCCTTTACTACCTTTTTTCCCCATTCTTCCTCCAAGCTCATCCTATCCTGGGAGATACCAATCTGCTCTTCCTCTATTCTTTTGTTCTGTTTGCTCTTCTCATATTCAAACTGACGGGTAAACAACACTACTTTATTCTTTTCTCCATGTAGTTCGTTGACTCTGTTGGCTAAGTTGTCTGTCAGCCACTGCATTCGTTCCCATACATCGACCAGTTGTTGAAACCCACCATACACATCCTTTTTCTGAAGCTCGTCTGCATGCCGTTGTGCCTCGTCCAATTCAATTTGTACCTCCTTTATATAATTCTCATAACGCCTCACTTGTTCCAAGGCATCCCCCAATCGTATCTGATGCTTGCCAATGTTCGCGTAGTCGTCCTGCCTCGCCTGCCATGGCGCATGCCGTGACCACGTGGTTTGAACCGGTGGTTGGGAGCCCCCGCCTCGTGTTGTGCCGTTCGTTGCACAATTAATAGTCCACTCCCGCTTCGTGTTGCGTCAAGGTGGAGCCGCGCCGCCATTTTGTGACTTCATTTTCTTTATAATTTCCAAGTTTTACACCCGATCCGCTCAAAATAAAATCAAATTTGCGGGCGTCGTTTTTTTTTATTTTTCTCTCGCGCCTCTCGCAACCAATGTTCAGGGTGCGAAATGCACCACAGGTCCAAATATCCCGCTCCTGACTACCAAACTGTTGCGGATCCGGGGTGGCGGAATTCTCACCCGACTCTTGGCGCCACCCTCACCACCGCCGTCTCTGGGGTTTATAACGCCGGCTGGCTCGGCACAGGCCTCGGGTCACGCATCTTCAATTGCGATACCAACGTAATCCTGGACCTTACCAGCTGGGGAACTAGAACCCCGGTTACAGACTGGTTTTGTCAGATGCCGAGCGTTTTCTGCCAGTCTGTAACCATTTTGGTTTTTTTTACAAATCAAACGGATTGTTCCTCGACGCGACACAAATTAATCCATAGCGGCAACTTCATACGAACCAACCAGATTTATTGGGGAACATCGAGGAACACAACACAAGCAAAGTATTCATGACAATGTTTTAATTAATCTATAACCTGTTCTTAACTAGGGTACTACAGGTTTCGAGGGGGTCCCTACCGCGATATGCCTTAAACAACATGCAGACAAGACAGAGTACTTGGTGATGTTTCATGGACGAGAGGAAAGTGTCAAAAGCATGAATGTCGCTCGTAACAAGCCAATGTCCACGGATTCGAGCCCAAGCTCGAACACGCCGCGTGGCGAGACGGCGCTCACCTTCCTTTTTCGCACCGCACGCTGTCTCCGCGCCCTCTGACCCCACGTAAGGTCGACGGCACAAGACCGCCAGATCGACGATCGGTCCCAGCTGGTTTCTCTCAAGGTAGAGCATACAAGTCCAGGCCTGGCCTGTTCACCAGCCAAGGCCAAATCGAGATGCCGGCCTCTGGCAAGCTGGGTCCGTGGGATTTCAAGATGTCGTCGAGCCGTGAAGTGAGTAGGGGCAGTCAGAGGCTCTGTCGTTAGACACAGGTTGAGCCTGTCGATCACCTCCTCTCGAAGCCGACTCCAGACTCACACAGCTGCCAGGTCCTCTCCCTGCCGATCGCACCACTCGCTTTCCTTTTTCCTCTCGGCGCTCGTGGCCTCAAAACCGACTGCCGTTTTTGTACTTCTCCCAAAACTGAATCAGTCCAAGCGGTCTCCGTTCGCTGCTGAGGGCAGACGGACCTCCTGCAGTCCTTTCCCTGCCTTTCCTTCGGCCCTGGCTCGCTTCTCCAGGTCACAGAAGGTAGACCCGGCGCGCCCAAGTCCAGTTTCTCCCCCGGCAGAATCACCACTGTCTCTTCTTCGTTCGCTCGCTTCGAAGCCACTGGCTCCTCCCCTTAGCTCCACCTCCCTCTCCAGGCCACTCCCTCTCAGCCCACTGGGTGGGGCCTATCGCCCGGAGAGGGGAAGGAAGAAGAGGGAGCCCTCGGCACACCACCACTGGACGAACAATAAAAACATGCATCCTACACCTCCCGACACACATGTAACGTCCATTTTATCGAACAGCCGAGCTAAACATGCATTTAATGGGGGATCTGAGTTAATCCTATATTTCGTAGCCTACTCAGGGCCATTTCCGTAACTATATATATATATATATATATATATATATATATATATATATATATATATATATATATATACATACATACATACATACATACATACATACATACATATATATATATATATATATATATATATATACATACATACATACATACATACATACATACATACATACATACATACATACATACATACATACATACATACATACATACATACATACATACATACATACATACATACATACGTCGCACCTCCTGACTGTTATGGTGAGCATTGCCGCAGATTATGTCTCACATGGTAACACCACATAATGCGCACAGAACAACCATCCGTCTGCCACCCAGACAATTGTTCAAAATTCTGAAAACCATTCAACCAGAAGGCACATGATTTGACCAGTGGGAAAATCGAATCATGATTAGTGTGATGAGTAAATAAGCCAAGCAAATGAGCCTGATGAGGGCAAATAAGTCCAAAATCCAGATCCGTGGTTTGATGTTTAACTGGTAATGACCATATAATATTTTTCTCACTGACTGAGTCACTGGGCCAGAGCCTCTGTTGGAGGTGACGCTTTGGTGTCGACAGTGTCCAATGAGGATCAGCAGAGTGCCTGTTACACTATTATATATATATATATATATATATATATATATATATATATATATGTATATATATATATATATATATATGTATATGTATATATATATATATGTATATGTATATGTATATGTATATATATATATATATTTATATTTATATGTATATGTATATATATATGTATATGTATATGTATATATATATGTATATGTATATGTATATATATATGTATATGTATATGTATATATATATGTATATATATATATATATATATATATATATATATATATATGTATATATATATGTATATGTATATGTATATGTATATGTATATATATGTATATGTATATATGTATATATGTATATATGTATATGTATATGTATATATATGTATATGTATATGTATATATATGTATATGTATATGTATATATATATATGTATATATATATATATATATATATATGTATATATATATATATATATATATATATATATATATATATATATATATATATATATATATATATATATATATTGTTGCGGATTCGCGCCCGCCGGCGTGCGAGCGGCCACGTAACTCGAATCGTGGCACGTCGCCCACCGGACGGACAATCCCGTCGTGACCCTCTCGGACTAACGCCGGGAACTAGTCACGGGTGGGCCTTTCGGCCTCACCACGATCGTGCCAATCGGCCCCCCGCATGGGATAGGGTTGCTCGCCAAATTCGACCTACCTAAGTACCCACACGGAGGGTAGACCGGGCGATCGCACCTTCGGACGCAGGTCGACTTCGGACACGGGCCACTTTAAGCGACCCGTTCCGTACTATCGGGATAACCGAGCGGTGTTATCGTCAACCTCGACGGTTCGATTAATTATTGGGCGTATCTAGCCCACGACCAACCCTTTACGTGAAGTAAGATGGAGATTCAATAAAAGAAAAGACGAATCGAAACGGGAAAAACAGTTCAACATAAAGCACATTTATTCCGCGGCAAACGGAAAGCACACATATACAATCACAACAATTATGCACCAAAAGCAAATGTAAAAGTAACACGACAATTCTGCACAAAAAGCAAATGCAACAAAAGAGACACAATGCAGATCTACTACCGACTACGCGAGCACACGGCAACACTTACACAGTTTTACTTCACAGACGGCGCCGACAACACATATACTCCAAAGCAAAAGAAAAAGGAAGGGGCCACCCTCAACGATGAGGGGGCAGACGGGCCTGGGGCCGAGACCGCGTCGAGCCTACCCGCCTGGTGATGAGCCGCAAAATGGCGGCGGCGCCCCGACTCCGCGGGCCTCGCTGGCACTGCCTGGAATGGGGTGGGAACGTGGCCCCCTTCTCACACTATCTCAGCGCGGGGGGAAACAGGAGGGGGTTGTTGATGCTCGGGGGAAAGAGGATATCTGGCTGGCTTGGGTCCCGCGACGAGCGACTCCACTGCGACCTCGGTCGCGTTACCGGCCTCCCCTCTCCGCAGCTCCCCGACTCTGACACGAGCGCAGACCTCCACAAAGATTCTTGGCTTCTCCAGCCTCTCCGGACCCCGACAGACACTCTCTTGACTGCTTTCGCCGCCGCCACAACTCTCCAACTCTTTCCTCTTCTCAACTCTTCAACTCTTCCCAACTGCTTTCGCCGCCGCCACAACTCTCCAACTCTTCCCTCTCCTCAACTCCGTCCAACTGCTCAACTCTTTCCAACTCTTCCCAACTCAACTGCACAACTCCGTCCAACTGCCCTGATTCGCTCCGCGCTCGGCGCTTTATAGTGCGACAGGAGAAATCATATTCAGATTTTTGGACCAGGAACGGCTCGGGGGCGAAGCCACGCTCCCCATTGGACAGAGGAAAAGTGGGCGTGAATCATTCTTGATCCGCGAATCTGCATATAGCGATTATACTCCGACTCGCCTGGAGGCGGGGCCAAATCGCCCCACGCTCGCTGATAGGACGGAACAGAAGTGGGCGTGAATCATTCTTGATCCGATTTCTCGGAAAGGCTGGTGTTTTTGCACCCGCTGCTCGGTGCGCGCCCTGTACGAGTCCAGTATCGGTGCCCACAAGCGGCGCGGGAATGGCGGTGATGCGATGGTTGCGAGGGCAAGTTGTGACGGTAAAGGTCGTGGCTGTTGGCGTTGCTGTTGTTGTGAAGCGGCGTTGCGGTTGGTGGTTGGTGTGTGAAAGCGGTTGTGGAGAAGGTGGATGTTGTGAAGGCGGTTCTGGAGAAGGTGGCTGTGGTTGTCGAGATGCGGTTGGTGGTGGTTGTGGTGGTAGTAATGGCCGTTGGTCCAAAATAAAGATAGTAAAAGAAAAACGGCTATCTAAAAGGGTCACAGCCCGAATGAATGACATTTATTCCCTCTAAACAATGGGTTTGGGCTAACTACACATATACTTACAGAGATATCTCACCTACGGGACCTGAATGGTGGTTTGCGAATTTCGTCAACCACAACACTACCCCCTCCCCTTTTTACAGACTCGTCCCGAGTCATCAAATTTTCGTGTGCCATCATGTGTAGTTTTCCCCTAGTACATTTTACCTACGGATCCCTGAGTGCGACATTCATGGTATTCGTGTCCCCAAAATAAATAACCTGAGGGCTGAGTAACTACCTAAACAAACTCACTCACACGGACGACTTAAATAAAATTGCCGGCGCAAAGACAGACATGCCGGCGGCGCACTCATATGTACAGTACATCTTACCTTAACTTACAAATTTTACACTAAACCATGGCCCAGGATCAATGAACTCTGCAAAAAGAAAGCAGTTAGCAGGGAGCCAGGCTGCTCGCATGAAGTCTCTGGCTCAAACAATGCAGGTGACAGGGAACGTGGCCGGCTGCTCACATGCAGTCCTCGGCCTCCCCTTTTGAACTGAACGCAGTGAACCACAACGGTGCATGGGCTGCACAAACGCAGTCTCCGTGCCAGCTCAAGTGGCACACGCAATGAACACAACAAATGGATGGATGAATGGATGAATGGATGGACGCAAACACGGTGCACGGGCCGCCACTGCAGGCCCGTGTTGTAGCTGCCAACAGGGCAGTTCTCGCAGCTTGCAAACTGTTGCTTGCTGATCCTGGCGCACATGGCAATGAACAGGGAGGGGGGGCAAAGCAAAAATTGAACGGGGCTGGTGAACAGGGGCAGTGGGCATGGCATGGCAAAGGTGATCAGGCAAACACAGCCTGCAGAACAAGGCCGCTGCAGACAAACACAGCCGGCAGATGAACTGGCCGGCACAGGCCTTGCAGAAAACAGCTGCAGACGATCCGGCCGGTACAGGCCTTGCAGCACAGCAGCTGCAGCCGATCCAGCCGGCACAGGCCTTGCAGCAAAACAACAGCTGCCGATGAAGCTGGCCAGCCTTCGCCGTTCAGTGGAGGTTGGTGGAGGGAGTGCGGTGGTGCTGGCCACTCGGAAGGCGGGCTCGGACCTACTCTACCATAGTAGGATCGGCCGTAGTAGGCCAAGGGCCCATGGGGGGCCGGGATAGCGTAGTGGGCACGGGTGCGCCCGCTTGGTGCGGGGGCCCGGGGCGCCATTAGCCGCGTGGGCAGTGTTGTGGGCACGGGTGACCCTCGGAAAGGGGCCTGGGAAGCCAGGTCTCCCTCCCAACCTATCGCCTTTGCCTGTCACTGTCTATACCCACTCCCTTAATTTGTCAAACCCCAATTTAGCCCCAACTTATTTTTTTATTTTTACTTCCCCACTATAAATCGTCCCCTAACCCCCTGTACTGTCCTTGTTCGGCTAACCTATCCTGTCACCTAGCCTACTCCCAACCCCTACGTTCCCTTCCCGGAGGGGAACAAGGGAGAGCTAGCGTCCTGTGTCGAGGCCCAACGAAGCCTCAGAATGGCCTCCCCAGACTTCAGCGATCTAACCCAAAGTGGGTCCAGCGGCCCACAACGAGAGCGAGGGGATGGATGGTGCGGAGGGGTACACTTCCTATCTACCCAAACCATTTAACTGTTAAACTACCCCGGGGCTTTCAACAAGCGCCTCTCGCTTAAACTATTGGTTCTAACAACCCAGATTCCCGTCGCCTGTGTTGGTGTCCTCACAATTTCGGGCCTCACCCCCCAATTTTCTCTCCGTGCCCTCACACGGTCTCTTGGCTGGGACGCGTGGCTCCCTTTGGCAGGCACGACCCTCTGCGGAATCTCCCGCTATGGCACCTCCGGGCACTACACTGCCTCCGAGCCTACCAGCTCCCTAAACACCGGGGAGTGCCCCCCATGGCACCTCCCCTGAAACGCACACGTGGCAGGCTGGCTTCCCAGGCCCCTTTCCGAGGGTCACCCGTGCCCACAACACTGCCCACGCGGCTAATGGCGCCCCGGGCCCCCGCACCAAGCGGGCGCACCCGTGCCCACTACGCTATCCCGGCCCCCCATGGGCCCTTGGCCTACTACGGCCGACTAGCCTGGTGCCCGGGGTACCCACTCAGCGATACTCACCTTTCGCAGCCATGCTCCCAGCCTATCAACAGGGCTCCTGCACCCCTCCAAATGGGTTTCGAGCCTACATTCACACCAACAACAAAACGACCTCCATTTTTCAATTTAACCAACCCCCTAACTCACTCTACACTGACCCCGGGGTCCCTTGGGCGGGAGTCACTCCTCCCCCCAATCACTCATCGCACCATGCATTCCACATTCGCTCCAAACACACAGACCCGCTGGCCTCACTCACTCAACATGTACTCACCTCACAACTCTTCAACACACTCACCGCTGAACTCTGCCATCCTTCTAACTACATCCCCTAACTAACTCGTGCTCCCACGTCGTCCCTTATACTATAGCACGTTCCATTTAAAACTACGTAGCTAAACTACGTCCCCTCTACACACTCACAAGTCTGTCACTGTCTTCTAAATCTATTCCCATTTTCCCATCCTAAATCTGGCTACAATCCCTCTAACTAATCCATTCCACGGGCCCCATGAGGACTTACCCCTGCCCCATGGAGCCGGTCTAGCTAAGCTAACCCTTCCCCCTAACTAGTTTCCATCCTGTGCCCTGGTAAGGGGGTCTTCCACCCCTTGCCCGGGAAATCCTGTTCACCCGAAAGTGAGGCTTGTTTTTTTTTTTTTTTTCCATGCGCAGCACCAGCGCGGCAACTCACAGCTCGCGCACTTTGCACCTGCCCGTGACGTCATGCAGCTGCACGTGTACCTCGTCCCTCCTTGGACGGTACCATCCGGCAGGGATACCCCTCCTGCCGGATTCCAACCCCACGTGCAGCCATGACGTCACCGTGCGCATAAAAAAAAAACACAAGCCCCACGTCTCGAGGGGTTCCCCACGCGAACACATGTGCTCTGCCCGTTGGAGCTTCACACACACGCCCGCGTGAAGAACCCATCCGGTCCAAATCCGTAATCCTGCCAAAACTTTGTCCGTCGTGGGATCGGCAACATTCACCGCGCTCGTTTCCGGACCAGGACTTCACTCTCGCAAGCGAGCACGTGGGGGCCTCGTGCGTTGCACAGCACGGACCTCGCGCTCGCTGCTGGGTGAACCCGGCACGGTCCCCGAAACAGCTACAGCCGCTACCCGGTTTTTGTCCCTCTGTCGCCGTCGTCGTCTCCATTCAACACACGCATTCCTGCGTGTAACGATGCTCACAGTCCATTCCATCACATTCATCCCGGGAGACGCGGCTGCGTGCTCACACATGCCGACCGACATCTCCCTCACATACCGCTCTCTCAAACACACGGTCTCCCTTCCACTCGGCCGTTGACTCACGCATGCCACCACCCTCGCACACGTGGCTCCACTCACTCGCGGCCTTCCACTCACTCGTGCCATTTCCCTCACACAAACCATACCACTCACACACGCGGGGGCACTCATCCGCGGTGCCTCACTCACACACGGCGTGCTGGGAAGCACGATCTTCTGCACACTTACCACCACACCACTCACACACGGGGTCGCTTCCGCACACGGGGTCTTTGTCACCCACCCGGTCGCTCTCACACACGCCCTTGCACCCGCGCTATGCGTGCGTTGCAGCACGCATTTCGCCACACTCGTGAACACACACCTCGACACCACACACACCGGGACAACCACACTGGGGATTCGTGTCCCCACAAGGGTCTCCGGGGCCTCTATACCCCCCCAAGCTCTCTGTGCACCTGTCCACAGCACTCCTCCCCTCAACCTCGCAAAGCTCGACCGAACCCACCAGGTCGTGACTTGCCTCAAGGGGGCATACTCCCTCCCCTCGTTCCTGGAGGAGGCCATCCAGCTGCTCGCACCGGGTCTCTACCCAGTCCGCGAGCTCACCCCCATTATCCTCCACTACCTCCGTGTGTGTGTGTGTGCGTCACTTACCCCGTCTTCATCGTGTAGTCTTCCCTCTATCGTTCCCATCTCCCGTGTCTCTGTACATTTATTAGTTTCTGTTGTCCCCTTGAGTCTATTAGTCTCTGCTTCTTTCTGGCGTCTTTCCCTTATCTTTATGTAGGTCAACCTTGCTTTCTCCTTAAGTCGCTCCCGTCCTTCCCTGTTTTTCACTCCTTGCTCTTTCACGATCTCCGCGTACCTCATCCTTGCTTTCCGTCTTAATTGTTCTTTTCTCTCCCTCGCAATTCCTTTCAGCTCGTCTCTTATCTCCCTCGTGCACGTCTCCGTCACGCTTCTCGCCCAATACGTCCCCCGAATTATTTTCTCCTTACCTGCCTCCACCGCGGGCCTGACAGCCGTTGCACTCCCTCCCAGCTTGTTCGCTCCCACACGTGGCGTCGCCATTTTGAGCTCCACTGTCGTCGCCTCCATGCCCGCCTGCAGGCTTCGGCCTATTTTCTGCATCTCACCCCGCAGCTCTTTCATTTCTTCCTTCATTTTGAGTGCGTTTGTTTCCATATTCGTTTTCATTTCGTGCATGTCCCCACTGATTCCTGCCAGCATGGCGCATAGCCGGGCCATGTCGGGCGCACTCAGCTGAGCGGATTCGGCAAGGATCGGGGAAGGGTTTTGGCGGAGAGGGGGAGGGGAGGTGTCATACACCGCGGCCGCACCTATTTCGGGCTCTGGGTTCAGTTGGGCGAGTTCGTGTTCCTGCACAACCAACATTTCCTGCACGGGGTTTTCATCCTGGACCATGGATCCTACATTACTACACATATACATTTCTAATACCCCCGGCTCCCGCTCGCCTTGAGACGCCATTTTATTTCTCGTAAAGGGTTAATTTAAATCGCTCGTAATTTGGAGGGAATCGGGGGTCGCTCCTCTCTCCCCTGGACCGATTCCCGTGAATTTAGCTGGAGACAGGAGAGCCCGTTTTCCCGCTCTCCGACACCAGTGCCGCGAGGAGGGGGATGGGTTTGTATCCCACTCCTGACACCAGTGTTGCGGATTCGCGCCCGCCGGCGTGCGAGCAGCCACGTAACTCGAATCGCGGCACGTCGCCCACCGGACGGACAATCCCGTCGTGACCCTCTCGGACTAATGCCGGGAACTAGTCACGGGTGGGCCTTTCGGCCTCACCACGATTGTGCCAATCGGCCCCCCGCGTGGGATAGGGTTGCTCGCCAAATTCGACCTACCTAAGTACCCACACGG
Source organism: Eptatretus burgeri (assembly GCF_056783735.1). NCBI lineage: Eukaryota > Metazoa > Chordata > Myxini > Myxiniformes > Myxinidae > Eptatretus > Eptatretus burgeri. The sequence continues at coordinate 92,179,842 of NC_140972.1, read as the reverse complement.
AGGGTAGACCGGGCGATCGCACCTCGCCGCAGGTCGACTTCGGACATGGGCCACTTTAAGCGACCCGTTCCGTACTATCGGGATAACCGAGCGGTGTTATCGTCAACCTCGACGGTTCGATTAATTATTGGGCGTATTTAGTCGCCGCCGCCACAACTCTCCAACTCTTTCCTCTTCTCAACTCTTCAACTCTTCCCAACTGCTTTCGCCGCCGCCACAACTCTCCAACTCTTCCCTCTCCTCAACTCCGTCCAACTGCCCTGATTCGCTCCGCGCTCGGCGCTTTATAGTGCGACAGGAGAAATCATATGCAGATTTTTGGACCAGGAACGGCTCGGGGGCGGAGCCACGCTCCCCATTGGACAGAGGAAAAGTGGGCGTGAATCATTCTTGATCCGCGAATCTGCATATAGCGATTATACTCCGACGCGCCTGGAGGCGGGGCCAAATCGCCCCACGCTCGCTGATAGGACGGAACAGAAGTGGGTGTGAATCATTCTTGATCCGATTTCTCGGAAAGGCTGGTATTTTTGCACCCGCTGCTCGGTGCGCGCCCTGTACGAGTCCAGTATCGGTGCCCACAAGCGGTGCGGGAATGGCAGTGATGCGATGGTTGCGAGGGCGAGTTGTGACGGTAAAGGTCGTGGCTGTTGGCGTTACTGTAGTTGTGAAGCGGCGTTTGCGGTTGGTGGTTGGTGTGTGAAAGCGGTTGTGGAGAAGGTGGATGTTGTGAAGGCGGTTCTGGAGAAGGTGGCTGTGGTTGTCGAGATGCGGTTGGTGGTGGTTGTGCTGGTAGTAATGGCCGTTGGTCCAAAATAAAGATAGTAAAAGAAAAACGGCTATCAAAAAGGGTCGCAGCCCGAATGAATGACATTTATTCCCTCTAAACAATGGGTTTGGGCTAACTACACATATACTTAGAGATATCTCACCTACGGGACCTGAATGGTGGTTTGCGAATTTCGTCAACCACAACAATATGTATATATATATATATATGTATATGTATATATACTTGTATATATATGTATATGTATATGTATATATGTATATGTATATGTATATATTGTTGCGGATTCGCGCCCGCCGGCGTGCGACGGCCACGTAACTCGAATCGCGGCACGTCGCCCACCGGACGGACAATCCAGTCGTGACCCTCTCGGACTAATGCCGGGAACCAGTCACGGGTGGACCTTTCGGTCTCACCGCGATCGAGCCAATCAGCCCCCGCGTGGGATAGGGTTGCTCGCCAAATTCGAACTACCCAAGTACCCACGCGGAGGGTAGACCGGGCGATCGCACCTCGCCGCAGGTCGACTTCGGACACGGGCCACTTAAGCGACCCGTTCCGTACTATCAGAATAACCGAGCGGTGTTATCGTCGACCTCGACGGTTCGATTAATTATCGGGCGTATTCAGCCCACTACCAACCCTTTACGTGAAGCAAGATGGGGATTCAATGGAGGAAAAGACGAAGCGAAGCGGGAGAACAGTTCAACAATAAAGCACATTTATTCGCGGCACACGGGAAGCACACAAATACAATTCCACCAAATGCACACAAAAAAAGAAAACACAATTCCATTTACACAAAAAGCAAATATAAAAGTGAAAACACAGTGCAGAGCTAATACCGACTACCGAGCACACGGCAACACTTATACAATTCTACTTCACAGACGGCGCCGACAACACATACCCAAAACCAAGGAAAAGAAATACCCTCAAGAATGAGGCAGGCCTGAGGCCGAGACCGGGTCGGGCCTACCCGTCTGGTGATGAGACGCGGAGCGGCGATGGCCCCGCAACCCGCGGGCCTCGTGGACGGTGTCTGGTAGGGGGTGGGAACGGGGCCCCCTTGGTCGCACTATCTCAGCGCGGGGGGAAACAGGAGGGGGTTGCTGATGCTCGGGGTATAGAGGATCTTTATTATCCCTGGTGTGCGTCTCCACCTCGGCCAGGTCGCGCTGCCGGCCTCCCTCGGGCGTGCAGCTCCCGGCACCGACGCGAGCACCCCCTCGTCTGCCTTCGCCGTTGCCGCCTCTGGACTTTCCACCCTGGACTCCTCTTTGGGCTCTCCTCGTTCGACTCTCTTCAGCTTCTCCAGCCACTGCAGGCTTCGGGCTCCAGACTTCCACACTCGTCCCCTCCGTTCCGACTCCTTCTCGTTCTCGTTCTCCTTTTTGTTCTCGTTCTCCTTTTCGTTCTCGTTCTCCTTTTCCTGACTGACGAACACCGTCCTTTTATCCCCCCGTAACTTCGCCTTTGACCCCCTCCCTTTGACCTTTCACCTCGCTCCCCATTGGCCCGAGAAAAAGTGGGCGTGAAGGCTTTTTGATCCACAAATTTGCATATATCGATCGCCCTGGGGGCGGGGCCAATTCGCCCCTCGCTCACCGATTGGACGGCAAAAAGTGGGCGTGTGTCGTTTTTGATCCGTTTTTGAAGCACAAAATCCGTGATTTTGTACACGCGGTTCGACGCGCGCTCTGCACGAATCCAACACCGGTACCCACAGCGGGGCAAGAACGGTGGCGATGCTACGGTTGCGAGGTGTGACGTGAAGGTCGTGGCGGTTGTGGTGAAGCGGCGTTGTGGTTGGTGGTTGATGTCGTGGTTGGTGGTGGTAACAATGGCGGTTGGTCCAAAATAAAGATAGTAAAAGAAAAACGGCTATCCTGAAGAGTCGCAGCACGCATGAATAACATTTATTCCCACGAGACAACGGGTTTGGACCTAACTACACATGTACTTACCGAGATACCTCACCTAAGGGACCTGAATGGTGGTTTGCGAATTTGGTAACCACAACACTACCCCCTTCCCTTTTTACAGACTCGTCCCGAGTCGTCAAATTTTCGTGTGCCATCATGTGTAGTTTTCCCCTCGTACATTTTACCTACGGATCCCTGAGTGCGACATTCATGGTATTCGTGTCCCCAAAATAAATAACCTGAGGGCTGCGTAACTATCTCAACAAACTCACTCACACGGACGACTTAAATAAAATTGCCGGCGCTAGACAGACATGCCGGGGGCGCACTCATATTTACAGTACATCTTACCTTAACTTACAAATTTTACACTAAACCATGGCCCAGGATCATTGACTCTGCAAAAAGAAAGCAGTTAGCAGGGAGCCAGGCTGCCCGCATGCAGTCTCTGGCTCAAACAATGCAGGTGACAGGGAACGTGGCTGGCTGCTCACACGCAGTCCAAGGCCTTCCCTTTTGAACTGAACTCAGTGAACCACAACGGTGCTTGGGCTGCACAACGCAGTCTCCGTGCCAGCTCAAGTGGCACACGCAATGAACACAACGAATGGATGCATGAACACAAACACGGTGCACGGGCCGCCACTGCAGGCCCGTGTTGTAGCTGCCAACAGGGCAGTTCTCGCAGCTTGCAAACTGTTGCCTTGATCCTGGCGCACATGGCAATGAACAGGGGGGGGGGGGCAAAGCAAAATTGAACGGGGCTGGCGAACGTGGGCAGTGGGCATGGCATGGCAAAGGCAGCAGGCAAACACAGCCCGCAGAAGAAGGCCGCTGCAGGCAAACACAGCCGGCAGATGAACTGGCCGGCACAGGCCTTGAAGAAAAACAGCCAGCAGATGAACTGGCCGGCACAGGCCTTGCAGCACAGCAGCTGCAGACGGTCCAGCCGGCACAGGCCTCGCAACAGAACAGCTGCCGATGAAGTTGGCCAGCCTTTGCCATTCCGTGGAGGTTGGTGGAGGGAGTGCGGTGGTGCTGGCCACTTGGAAGGCGGGCTCGGACCTACCTACCTGTCTCCCTCCCACCCTATCGCCTTTGCCTGTCACTGTCTATACCCACTCCCTTAATTTGTCAAACCCCAATTTAGCCCCAACTTATTTTTTTATTTTTTACTATTTTTACTTCCCCACTATAAATCGTCCCCTAACCCCCTTTATCGTCCTTGTTCGGCTAACCTATCCTGTCACCTAGCCTACTCCCAACCCCTACGTTCCCTTCCCGGAGGGGAATAAGGGAGAGCTAACGTCCTGTGTCGAGGCCCAACGAAGCCTCAGAATGGCCTCCCCAGAGTTCGGCGATCTTAACACCAAGTGGGTCCAGCGGCCCACAACGACAGCGAGGGGATGGATGGTGCGGAGGGGTACATCTCCTAATCTACCCTAACCATTTAACTGTTAAACTACCCCGGGGCTTTCAACAAGCGCCTCTCGCTTAAACTATTGGTTCTAACAACCCAGATTCCCGTCGCCTGTGTTGGTGTCCTCACAATTTCGGGCCTCGCCCCCCAATTTTCTCTCCGTGCCCTCACACGGTCTCCTGGCTGGGACACGTGGCTCCCTTTGGCAGGCACGACCCTCTGCCGATTCTCCCGCTATGGCACCCCCGGGCACTACACTGCCTCCGAGCCTACCAGCTCCCTAACACCAGGGAGTGCCCCCTATGGCACCTCCCCTGAAACGCACACGTGGCAGGCCGGCCTCCCGGGCCCCTTTCCGAGGGTCACCCGTGCCCACAACACTGCCCACGCGGCTAATGGCGCCCCGGGCCCCCGCACCAAGCAGGCGCACCCGTGCCCACTACTCTATCCCAGCCCCCCATGGGCCCATGGCCTACCGCGGCTGACTAGCCTGGTGCCCGGGGTACCCACTCAGCAATACTCACCTTTCGCAGCCACGCTCCCAAGCCCGTCAACAGGGCTCCTGCACCCCTCCAAATGGGTCTCGAGCCTACATTCCCACCAACAGCAAAACGACCTCCGTTTTGTAAATTTGACTAACCCCCTAACTCACTTTACTCTGACCCCGGGGTCCCTTGGGCGGGAGTCACTCCTCCCCCCAATCACTCATCGCACCATGCATTCCCCATTCACTCCACACACACAGACCCGCTGGCCTCACTCACTCACCAAGCACATGCCTCACAACTCACCAACTCTTCAACACACACACCACTGAACTCTGCCATCCTTCTAACTACATCCCCTAACTAACTCGTGCTCCCACGTCGTCCCTTAAACTAGTAGCACGTTCCTTTTAACACTACGTAGCTAAGCTACGTCCCCTCTACACATCCACAAGTCTGTCACGGTCTCCAAAATAATCCCATTTTATTTCCCAACCTAAATCTGGCTACAATCCCTCTAACTAATCCATTCCACGGACTCCATGAGGACTTACCCCTGCCCCATGGAGTCGGTCTAACTAAGCTAACCCTTCCCCCTAACTAGTTTCCATCCTGTGCCCAGGTAAGGGGGTCTTCCACCCCTTGCCCAGGAATCCTTTGCACCCGAAAGTGAGGCTTACTGTTTTTTTTTTTTTTTCTCTTTACATGCGCAGCACCTGCGCGGCAACTCAGAGCTCACGCACTTTGCACCTGCCCGTGACGTCATGCAGCTGCACGTGTTCCTCGTCCCTCCTTGGACGGGACCATCCGGCAGAGATACCCCTCCTGCCGGATTCCAACCACACGTGCAGCCATGACGTCACCGTGCGCAAAGAAAAAACACAAGCCCCACTTCTCGAGGGGTTCCCCACGCGAACACATGTGCTTTGCCCGTTGGAGCTTAACACACACGATCGCGTGGAGAACCCGTCCGGTCCAAATCCATTTGCCTGCCTAAACTTTGTCCGTCCGCGGGATCGGCAAATCCACCGCGTGCGTTTCCGGACCGGGACTTCACTCTCGCAAGCGAGCACGTGGTGGTCTCGTGCGTTGCACAGCACGGACCGCGTGCTCGCGGCTGGGTGAACCCGGCACGGTCCTCGAAACAACCACAGCCGCTACCCGGCTTTCGTTTCTCCCATGTCGCCGTCTCCGTCGCCATTCAACCCACGCACACCTGCGTGTTACGACGCACACAGTCCACTCCATCACATTCACACCGGGAGACGCGGCTGCGTGCTCCCGCATGCCAACCGACATCTCCCTCTCATACCGCTCTCTCACACACACGGTCTCCCTTGCACACAGCGACCTTGCACACGGCCGTTCACTCACGCGTGCCTCACTACTCACACAAACCATACTACTCACACACGCGGGGGCACTCACCCGCGGTGCCTCATCCACACACCGTGCCTCACTCATACACGCGGGGGCACTCAACCGCGGTGCCTCATCCACACACGCGGGGGAACTAACCCGCGGTGCCTCACTCATACTGGCCGTTTCATCCACACACACGGCCTCTCTCACACACGGTGCCTCATCCACACACGGCGTGCTGGGAAGCACGCACTCCGGCACCATCGCCACCACACCACTCACACACGGGGTCGCTTCCACACACGGGGACGCACTCACACCTTGCACCACACACACAGGGACAACCACACTGGGGATTTGTGTCCCCACAAGGGTCTCCGGGGCCTCTACACCCCCCAAGCTCTCCGTGCACCCGTCCACAGCACTCGTCCCCTCAACCTCGCAAAGCACGACCGAACTCACCTGGTCGTGACTCGCCTCAAGGGGGCATACTCCCCTCGTTCCTGGAGGAGGCCATCCAGGTGCTCGCACTGGGTCCCTGCACGCTCCGCGAACTCACCCCCATTGTCCTCCACTACCTCCGTGTGTGTGTGTGTGCGTCACTTACCCCGTCCAATTCACCCTCTATCTCCCGTGTCTCTCTACATTTTATTCTTTCTGTCGTCGTCACCTCGTGTCTCGTCTCACACGTTTTGGTCTCCCCATTTAATTTTTCCCTTTTGGTCACCGTCGATTCCTCTGTCACGACCCTCGCCGAACACGCCCCCTGAATTATTTTTTCACCCGCCTCCACCGCGGGCCTGTCAGCCGTTGCACCCCCTTCCAGCTCGTTTGCTCCCACACGTGGAGTCGCCATTCCCAGCTCCCTGGTCACGGCCTTCATGCCCGCCTGCAGGCATCGGCCCATGTTCTGCGTCTCACCCCGCAGCTCTTTCATTTCTTCCCTCATTTGCTGTGTATTCGCATCCATCGTCGTTTTCACTTCATTTGTATTTGTATCCATCTTTTCGTTCATGCCTTTCATTTCGTTTTTTATTTCATTTGTCATTGCCGCATTCATTTGTGCCAGCATGGTGAATAGCTGGGCCATGTCGGATGCACTCAAGTGAGCCGTTTCGGCAGGGGTTGGGGAAGGGTCTTGGTGGAGAGGGGGGGGGGAGGTGTCATACACCGCGGCCGCTGCCGCACCCACCTCGGGCCC
>NC_140972.1:92165159-92167659 GCF_056783735.1 Eptatretus burgeri | reverse complement strand
GTCTCTTGCATTTTGTGAGGTACCACTTCCAGAGACAACCCCTACGATCTCGTGTGTGATCCATCGATGGGACAGCCAACTCTCTATTTTACAAGCCGGCTCAACTTCTGGGTACCAACCATGTTGTGAACCATCACTTACCATCCAGCAGCGAATGGTATAGTGGAACATGTCCACCACTAGTCTTCCCTGAAAGGGCATGACAACTCCACACACTGGATGGACATCGTACCTATGATTATGCTTGGTACACGCGCTGCTTTAAAAGACGACCTTGGATGCTCCATTGCAGAGCTCGTGTACGGTGCACCGCTCCATCTCCCAGGAGAATTCTTCTCAGCGTCCGATGACACCTTGCCCGATGCCAAGCAACTTCTTTCAGCCATGCAAGGCCTCCAGGTGACACCGATACATACGCTTTCGTCACACCTGGACTTTATTCCGCAGGAATTTTCTATGTGCCCCCATGTATTCTTTCAGCATGACGCTGTCCAGAAACCCTTGCAGCAAACCTATAATGGACCTTACAAAGTTATACAACACTCTAAGACCTTCATACTCGATATTAACACTGGTCATGATAGTCTCCATAGCTTGCTTGAAGCCAGCTTTTCTTGATGCAACACCATAGCCAGCCCTCGCACTGACGAATGGGTCGACACCTATCTCAACAATACCCTTACCATCGTACACGACTCACTCTAGGCATTATGTACACTTCTCAGCATGATACTTATGAGAGTACATTTTGCTTATTGACCATTTCTCTTTGCTGTGGTTTATTTATTTATTACATGGACAGTCAACCATCTATTCTCCCACACCATATTGTATTTTGTTTGCACCTTACATTCAATGAATGCACGAGGAGGGGGAGTGGTGTGGCAGCATAAATTTGCCTTTGGTTTTGTAATATGTGAATACACTTTTGTTTTGGTTTAACTGGGTTTCCCGGCAGGGATTTGAGAGTTTTTACCATTGCAATTTAATCAAGAATTGACTCAGAATCCAAATGTCTCGTACGTCTTTTTTTCCAGGCTAAAAGCGCGTAACACTTTCCCGTGTGCTTTGGTACCAAATTCCTCACCTGGCCTCACCTCTACAGGTTTTACACCAGACAATGTTATCCATAGCAATATTGTCTATGAATTACATATGCTGCCTCCTCAGTGTCACATTAAACAATATAAATTAGCCCAACAGGTCCCCGGTGCATGTCAATCTAATCCACTCGAAACATATGGTCCAGATGAAAATATTACCACAATTGGGCTGTGGATCCCCCTTCCCTTCCACATCACTATACATACAGAAAAATTATATATATATATATATATATATATATATATATATATATATTGTTACGTCTGAGGGGGGGTATGCATTCAAAGGGTAATTAGGATGTTTAATTAGGTATGCCATGCTGTTCGAGTTGTACCAGGATCTTGATGTAATAAGTAGCAATTCACTGGTGATAAGTTGTCTAGTAAATGTCCATTTCTTTAAGGGGGAAATGATAATTGTCACGTAATTAGACAGGGAGACAGGATAGGGTAAGTGTGTCTGCGTAAACCCTGTTCGTATTCCCTGGAGGCTTGCCATGACGTCACAGGACAGTGCTGCGGATGGCTCCGCCCCGTGATCACGATTGGCGGAAGGCGACGGCGGAGGGCCAATAAAACGGCTCGATTGGAAGTGACGAGGACTCAAGGATAAAAAGATTCTGTTCGGGGAAAAGGGGTGGGAGGAAGAAGATCGGTAAAGAAAAACCGTTTTGGTGGAGGCTGTTGTGCGGGGAGCGTGCTGTTTTGTTGCGCTGATTCGATCCTGGATTCATCGTGTCTCGTGGCCTTGCTGTGCCTCGTGCCTCACCTCGGTTGGCTCTGGGGTTCTGCTGGCTCGGAGTACGGGGTCGAACGGCGGGCGGACCTGCCTCCCTCTCCTGCTCGCAACTTGGCGCCAGAACTGGCTCTCTGGCGGCTGTGAGCGGACTTGCGCCGACACCAGGAGGTCGACAGCACCATGGTGTCTCCTGCCCCTGACGAGCGCAACGCCAGCTCGTCCGACGCCAATCCAGGGACTGTGGCATCTACACCACGGGCCAGCCTGACCACCAGGACCAGCTACGTTTTTTGTTTGTGTGTGTGTGTGTGTGTGTGTGTGTGTGTGTGTGTGTGTGTGTGTGTGTGTGTGTGTGTGTGTGTGTGTGTGTGTGTGTGTGTGTGTGTGTGTGTGTGTGTGTGTGTGTGTGTGTGTGTGTGTGTGTGTGTGTGTGTGTGTGTGTGTGTGTGTGTGTGTGTGTGTGTGTGTGTGTGTGTGTGTGTGTGTGTGTGTGTGTGTACCTGGCGCCTTCGAGGGTTTGAGATTGGTATATCCATTGGAATTGTTTGTGTTTTCCCCACGCCGAACCCACACCACCATCCCGTCGAATCGCCCCGGATCCCTCCTCTTGCCGAGTCTTATTATTTCTGGTTAGAGAAATAAACATCATTAACTCAGT
>NC_140972.1:92135159-92157659 GCF_056783735.1 Eptatretus burgeri | reverse complement strand
CAGCACATGGGGCAGGAGGCTGCCCGGGCCCAAGCTCCCGCACAGAAGCGGCCAATCTTCCGCTCACACGCTCTATCCAATCCGGAATATCCCGACCCATGTAAGAGCTCAATCGGTCACAATGGACGATCTGTCGGAGTGCGTGGCGGCCCATCTGGATTTTAAAAACTACATCAGTTACCTGTCGGAGTATCACACCGGGGCCCTTCCAGGGGAGGGGGGGTGAGTTTCGGGCACACACCCTTCCTCCTCTGTGGCCGGAAGAGCCAAATGAGGTCTCCAGGGAGGAATCGGGGGGCGTATGTCCGAGAGTCATACCTCAATTTAGCACGCGAGGAAGCCAAACCTATTCGCTCCCTCGCAAAGTCATGAGCTTTCTCTATGCTCTTACGCATTTTGGAAGCATAACCCTCCGCCGAGGTCCATGTTGGGGTTTCAGGTGTCACGCCCAGCCACAAATCAACAGGGACCCGCATCTCCCGACCAAACATCAGCAAGGCAGGGGTGCAGCGCGTGGCCTCATGCTGCGCAGTCCTGTATGCCATCAGGACAAAGGGGAGATGTTCGTCCCAGTCCTGCTGATTCTGGGAGGTAAAGAGAGCGAACTGGGTAAGCAGAGTTTTATTAAACCTCTCCACCATCCCATCCGACTGTGGCCTGAGAGGAGTGGTCCGAGTCTTGTGAATTTGGAGGAGTTCACACACTGAACGTAGGAGTTCGGACTCGAAGTTCCAGCCCTGGTCTGTGTGCAGCTCCCTCGGAGTTCCAAATCGGGTGAAGAACCCCTCCACTAGTGCTTGGGCAACCAGCCGTGCTTCCTGGTTGGGCAATGCATCGGCCTCCGGCCATCTGGTAAAGTAGTCCATTGCCACCAGAATATACTTGTTGCCTCGGTGGGTGGTGGGTAGGGGGCCGACCACATCAACCGCTACCCTCTCAAGTGGTGCTCCTACATTATAAATTTGGAGGGGGGCCTTACGTGCGCATGGTGGTGTTTTCTTCCCCCGGCAGAGGTCGCACCAACGTACCCATTTTTGGATGTCGCTGCCCGAGTTCACCCAATAGAATCTCTGCCTCAATTTCGCTAGTGTTTTGGTTACACCTAAGTGTCCCATCGTTCGTGTTCCATGTACAAGCCCCATCACCTGTTCTCTCAATTTCGAAGGTACCACCAACAACCAGGAAGCATTTCCACTCGTTGGTAATTCCCACTCCCGGTACAAAATGCCATCCTTCAGCTGGAGCATCTGCCATTGTGCCCAATACGCCTTCACCTGCGCCCCAAGCGAAGCAATTTCTTCCCACGCAGGCCATTTTCCACCCTCTAGCCAATTACAGAGGTGGCCCAAAACAGGGTCCTCCTTCTGTTCCTTTTTTCCAATCGACACTACCAAATTCAGGAGGTGGTTGTGGCAGAGTCCGACGGGTTACTCGGGCGGCACATAGGCATGCATCAATTTGTTCCTGCCCAATCAAATCCCTATTCTCTTGACATTCACAAAATTTGCATTGGTGCTGCCAACAAGGTCGCCGAGAGAGAGCATCTGCGTTGGCATGTGTTTTTCCGGGCCGATGTTGCACAACAAAATTGTACTGCTGCAGTTTCTCAAGCCACCTTGCAATTTGGCCCTCCGGCTCCTTGAACCGAAGAAGCCATTGCAAGGAGGCATGATCAACCCGGATCACAAACTCCCTCCCGTACAGGTAAGGATGAAAGTGTCCAACTGCAGACAGCAAGGCCAATAATTCTTTGCGAGTGACGCAATAATTTCGCTCGGGCTTTGACAGAGCCCTACTATAATAGGCAATCACTCGTTCGACACCTTGTTGGACTTGAGACAGGACCGCCCCCAATCCTCCCTGACTAGCATCCGTGTCAAGGATGAACTGGCCAGTCTCGGCAGGATATGCCAAAACTGGGGCTTCTATCAGACGTTGTTTTAGGTGATTGAATGCTTTGGTGCAGTTTTCTGACCACACAAATTTAGCTCCCTTCTCTGTCAATGGTGCAATGGTCTTGCAATACTTGCAAAATTTCCCACAAATTTCCTATAGTAAGAACAGAGGCCCAAAAATCCTCTGACCTCTCTTACATTTCTGGGGGTGGGCCACTCTTTTACTGCCACTGCCTTCATTGGGTCTGTGGCCACACCGCTTTCATTCACCACGTGACCCAGATAAACGACCTCTTTCCTAAAAATTTCGCATTTCCCAGGGTTCAGTTTTAACCCGGCCCCCCTCAATCGCCTGAAAACCTCCACCAAATTTTTGGCAGCCTGCTGAAATGTGGGAGCGTGGACAAGAACGTCGTCTAAATAGATCAGGCATGTTTGCCATGGCAGCCCAATCAAAACGCGTTCCATCAGACGTTCAAATGTGGCGGGGGCATTGCACAATCCGAAAGGCATGACGACAAACTGCCAGAGGCCCTTCCCTGTGGTAAATGCTGTTTTCTCTCTCCCTTGTTTGTCCATTTCCACCTGCCAGTAGCCACTCTTCAAATCCAATGTAGTGAACCATTTTGAGCCGGAAATGGCATCGAGTGTATCATCAATACGTGGCAGGGGATATGAGTCTTTGAGCGTCACTTGATTGAGCTGGCGATAATCCACACAGAACCGAATGGTCCCGTCCTTCTTTCTCACCAACACAATGGGTGACACCCAAGGACTTACCGAGGGCTCAATAATTCCAGCCTCCTTCATCTTTTCCACCTGTTTTTCAGCCTCATCCCTCTTTGCAAGAGGTAGACGTCGTGCAGGCTGTCGAACAGGTCGAGCCTCGCCAGTGTCAATTTGGTGCCTGACTAGACTCGTGCGTCCAAAATCCTCGGGAGAGAGAGAGAATACATCCACATTAGCACCAACCAAATTGTGCAATGACCTTACCTGGTCCACTGTCAACCCCTGTTCTGCTCGGTTTACCATGTCCCTTACTCCCTCTGGCCAATTTGTTTTTCCAAAATTTTGCCCCGACTCCGGCTGACCTGGCGAGTCTGTGGTTCCGTCCCCTCCGGTGATCTCCACTACACTGCTACACTTTGCTATAACAGCTCCGCCCCTCACTGTGTGAGGGCTGTCAGACAGGTTGAGCAACCGAACCACTACCATGGGCTGATGTGTATCCGCGAGTGTAAGACCCACCATCAATCCTGCAGTTTCCCCCGAGCTCCACGGCTCCACCATCCCGAGCTTGCCCACGTGATTGGTCCTTGCCGATATCCGGGCCAACACCACGGTCTCAGACCTGGGGGCCACGGTCACGGTGCGCGACATCTCCAGTCGCGCCCCCTGCGCCTCCTCGACTTCCCCCAGTCCCTCCAACCGTAGCTTTTCAGTCCCTAGCCACATGTGACCCCGCCCCAGGTCTAGTTGGCAGTCATGTTCCACAAGGAAACTCAACCCCAGAAGGCATCGGTCACACACTTTTGCCACCCACACCACCGCATCGACCTCTAGGCTGCCCAACTCCATCCTCACAACCCCACGACCATTATCGGCGTCGTTGCTCCCGTAGCCAGTTGGAGACTGTGTCCTGCTAGTCTATCGATTTTGTCCCAACCTCCAACACTTTGGTCCAATACTAGCGGGCTAATAACGGTATCACTTGCACCCGTGTCCACCACTGCTTCACAAAACTCTCCCTCTATCTTTACCCTTACCTGCAAATTCCCCACACCAATTTTCCCACAATTCACTATTTTCACCAAGGGAGGGCACTTCGCCACAATCTCACCAGCCAAGCATGGCCCTGTATGCTCAGCCCGATCTAGTTTCCCCGACCCCCGACAGTGATCTCTGGACTCGACCTAGGTAAGGGCATCTCGGATAGACCTGGCGGTTCAGCAGGAGGATTCACCGTCTCCGAGTCTAAAAGTCTATTGGAGGGTCCCTCCATCGCCGGGTACCGGCAATATCGTTGCATGTGTCCTCTTCGTCCGCACCGGAAACAACTCCCCATAAAAGGCCCCCGTGAGTATTGGTGAAATGTCTCTTCCGGTTCCGGACCCCCTCGGCCATAATCAAATTGCTCTATTGGCTGGGCTGGACCCCGCTGCTTTGGCGCACTAACTACCGGATTACCCTTTATCAAACTCGACAGTTTCTGGCAAATTTCCTGAAACATTTGGGTAATGCCAATTTCTCCCAGCCCCTCTCCTTGATCCTGGATCTCCACCTGTCGGACCGTCACCGATGGCCTCTCGGGCACCCGACCCGGCCGCCTCCACGAGGCCAGCCTGGCTGCGCACTCAGCCGCTCGGTGAACGGTGGGTGGATCCTGTAGCTCCACTAGCCCTCGGACCTCAGGGTCAGGAAGAGCAGCTAAAAATTTCTCGAGTGCCAGTCTGTCCCATGCCTCCACTGTTAGGTCCCGATACGCGATCCTGACTGATTGGTAAATGTCCTGTGCCAGCTCCTGCACTGTCTCACCCGGCTTTAATCTGCGGTGCTGGAGCTGGGCCCGCACCAAATCACAGTTTGCCACGAACCCAAACCGACGGCTCAACGCCTCGCAAATGTGGGAGCTGGTCAACATCCCCTCCGCGATCACGTTTAACACATCTGCGGCTGGTCCCCGCAATGTTGCCACCAAATTCCCTGTACGTTCCCGCTCATTCCACCCGTTTAGTCGGGAAATACACTCAAATTGTGTCAGAAAAGCTTCAAGGCTCCCTGACCCATCAAAATTTACCAGGGGGATCACTTTTCCGGTGGCCCGCTTCTCAGTTTCTCCCTTGTCCGAATCCAGCCCAGGGATCAAACACCGTTGTGGCTGCGTATCCAATTTCGGAGCCCACTGTGGCCCAAGATGTTTTGTGGTGAGGGTCTCATGGGTCAATTTTTGCCTCCTGTTCCAAACGTTGAATGGACCGATTCACCTCTTCCCGCAGGATCTTCTGGGCCCGCACAACCTCCTCCAAGGCTCCGTCGCGAGTTTGTAGCTGCTCCTCAACCAACCCGAACACTCTACTTACAAAAGACGGCTCTACCAGGCCTTTATCCAAGACTTCATCTTGGCTCATAATTTTATCTTGTTCGTCGAAACGAGCCTCCAATCCTTTTACCTCCTCCGCCAAATTCATCCCTTGTTTCCTCAGCTCTCCCCACTCTTCAACCTGCAGCTGCATAAGAGCATCCACACAGGCACGATGACGTTCCAGGCTTTCATCCACTTTATCAACCCGAATGTTCGTTGCATCAATTTTATCTACCAATTTTTTTTCGTATATTTTCCCCCTCCAATGTAATTTCTACCTTTGTTTCCTCCAATCTATCCTCGAATTTACTTTGTATTTCTCCTAATTTAACATCCACACACTCCTGCATCTCAGTTTTCATTTTCTCCATCTTTTCCCCCAATTCATCCCTCATTAAATCAATCCATGCACCCAACTGTTCCTCCATTACCCCCAATCGATCCGCCATCTCTGCCCCCTGTGCCGTCATTTTTGCCCTCTGTGTCACGAATTGATTTTCCATTTGTGCCGTCATTTCTGCCCTCTGTGTCACGAATTGATTTTCCATTTGTGCCGTCATTTCTGCCCCCTGTGCCATCATGTCTGCCCTCTGTGTCACGAATTGATTTTCCATTTGTGCCATCATTTCTGCCATTTGTGCCCCCTGTGCCGTCATTTTTGCCCCCTGTGCTGTAATTGCACTCATTAAACGTTCCAACATTGTCCAGATCGTCATCGTGCTGGTTTCTGGCGCTGCCGGCTCCGTTACGGGCGATGAAGCACGGTACACGCTCGGAATGGGGGAGGTTCCAACCCTACCCCCGTCTCTCCCTTTTTCCCCCGACTCGCTGCCAGACACGTGGCCTTCCTCCTCAAACATCTGCACATCCGCCATGGTGCAGAAGTCCCGTTTGCCGCCAATTAATTTAAATTTGAAAAATCCCGCCAAAATTTTCCCGCGCTCGCGTGCTTTTCTGTAGTAATTTTATATTCCAATTCGTGGCGAGATTTTAATCTTTGTATATTCTCCCGATACCAAATATAATTTAGAGGGGTTCGAACATCCCACTCCTGACACCAATGTGACGTCCACGGGACTTGAACAGTCCCGCCAACGTAGAATGAGCCGAAACGATGGAGGCGGTTTATTTATTTATAACCCAAACATGGCGGTTCTAATCGCTCTACCGCAAACGGGACGAGGAAGGTGGCACGAGTCACTTTTCACTGAGTTGATGATGTTTATTTGTTTTTATTATTAACCAGAAATAACAAGACTCGGCAAGAAAAGGGATCCGGGGCGATTCGACGGGATGGTATGGGATCGGGCGTGGGGAAAACACAGACAATTCCAATGAATATACAATTCTCAAACCCTCTAAGGCGCCAAGTACACACACACATATACACACACACACACACACACACACACACACACACACACACACACACACACACACACACACACACACACACACACACACACACACACACACACACACACACACACACACACACACACCGTAGCTACTTCTGGTGGTCAGGCTGGACCGTGGTGTGGACGCAACTGTCCCTGGATCAGCGTCGGACGAGCTGGCCTTGCTCTCGTCAGGGGGGGGCAGGAGAAACCGTGGTGCTGTCGACCTCCTGGTCCTGGCCCAAGTCCTCTCACAGCTGCCAGGGAACCAGTTCTGGCGCCAAATTGCGAGCAGGAGAGGGAGGCAGGTCCGACCGCCGTTCGACCCCATACTCCGAGTCAGCAGAACCCCAGAGCCAACCAAGGTGAGGGACGAGGCTCAGCAAGGCTCCAAGACACGATGAAGAACACGATCGAATCAGCACAACAACAAGTACGCTTCCCGCGCAACAGCCTCCCCACCAAAAAAACACGATCTTTTTGTCCCGATCTTCTTCCTCTTTCTTTTCGACCCCGAACAGAACCTTTTTATCCTCCCGTCCTCGTCACTTCCAATCGAGCCGTTTTATTGGCCCACCGCCGTCGCTTTACGCCAATCGTGATCACGGGGCGGAGCCATCCGCAGCCCTGTCCTGTGACGTCACGGCCAGCCTCCAGGGACTACTAAAAGGGGTTTACGCAAACACACTTACCCTATCCCGTGTCCCTATCTAACTACGTGACAATTATCATTTCCCCCTTGAAGAAATGAACATTTACTAGACAACTTATCACAGCTGAATTGCTACTTATTACATCGAGATCCTGGTAAACTCGAACAGCCTGGCATACCTTATTAAACATCCTAATTATCCTTTGAATGCATACCCCCCCCTCAAACGTAACAGTATATACAGACATACATCCTGATGAGGGAATTTTAAGGATGGAACCACCGATAATCTTGATCATTTTAAGGATGACCTTGTTCTTATGAACCGCCGTCTTTGAAATTTTAAGGATGGAAGCAACGTGACGCTCACTGTATCCCTCTGCCTGTAAATCCAGAATTGACCCATTCTTTTCCTCACTCAAAACATTTATTTTCAACTCTTTTGGCATGGTCAATAGTTTTTTTTAATTCCAATTACTTTTGAGGTACTACTGGCACTGTTTTTGCCATTCAGCTGGTCCGATTGCAAGAGGATAGTGATGACCACAGCAGTGGTTTTTACACTTTTCCTTGTTAAATAAGATTCGGTTCAGGTGATCACCGAATCAATACCTCACTAAGTAGAATGAGGTGTGCCTGTGTTGGAATTCAACAGACACTGGAATGGAATGGCTGCCATACATGTGGAGATGCTGATTTAAAATTTTTTTTGCAGTGGTCTCTTATTTTTTTACAGAGCTGTATGTATATATGTATGTGTATATATGTATGTGTATATATATATATATATATATATATATATATATATATATATATATATATATATATATATATATGTATATGTGGTAGGTGGGGAAAATCCCCTTTGTGCCCATAGCTAGTAATGCCGCCTCCCTCCGGTTTGGGTCAATAAACAACGGGCATTGTGTCATGTACACAGGCGAACATTGCATGTCGTCTCCCCTCCCTCGTGGGTGTGGGGAGCTGGGGGTTATTTTATGCCCACGTGATGACTTTCAGTACCCTGGGGATGTTTGCAAAATTTGGTATGTATTGGCTAAACTGTTTTCAATTATGTAAGACATTCAAGTTCAGACATCCATACATACGGAGAATTGCCGAATTTATACCTCAATATTTTCTATTTTTCAATATAACATTAGTAAGGAAAGAAAAATATTGTTTTTGAAAACTTTTGAATGATCCTGTATCATCACGTGGATTGCTCGTTGGACATTAAATAGTGAACATTGCAAACCTGAGTTCTGGTTGTGCAACCCACATGTGACAACTCATCACGAAGCTGCCCCGGTGCACAATTGTTTTCTGTGCATGGATAACTTAGCCAATTGGTTTTTTCAAAGGAGAGATTGATGCTATTTTACACCGTTTATTGTCTCCTGAAAAAATCTGCACCGATAAATTGAGACCTTCGGCAGAAATTTAATATTTAATTAAGGAATCCCTATAGTAAGCAGGGATTAATGGAGCAATGGTACAAGACAGAGGTAAATGATGATCCAATTATTACCACCAGACAATGCCATTTGGAAACTGTTAATCTTGACTGGCCGTGTGCGCCGCCATATGCTTGGAAGTGAAGCAGATGCACTGCGTTGCTGTACAGCACATGGGTTAGAGGGTGACATGCCTGGTGGGTTGCATCAAGGGCAGCACTTGTTTTGAAAATGATTTTGGGCACAAGTGTTGCATATTTTTTTCAAACTTATTGGTATTAACTTCAATTTAATGAAAGATTATTTTCTTTTTTTTTTGTTTCATGAAAATTATGGTCTTGTGATTTACTTAATATTTCTGGAGAACATGAATTTTAAAAGTGAGGAAGTTTACTTTTTCTCTTTACGATATTTTATTGCGATTACAATGGAGCAACTGAATTTTAAACTGTTCAACATGCTGTTTTGCAGGTCATTTTGCTTCTCACCAAGTTTGTGGACAGCAATACAAAAAGCGTAACAGACAGCTCTCTGTGGAGGTGAGGATTTTGAACTTGGGGAAGTGATTGTGTTCATCATAAACAGTACTTACCTTATTTTTGTCATCATATCTTCTGACACACAAGGTTGCCAGTTTCTGTTGCAAAATCCTTTTTTTATTTGAACCAGTTGCTTGCCTGTTGCCAAACCCTGAACCAAAAGGACCATGTTAGTTATACGCCATGCCTGTTTTTGTCATGGTGAAATACTCTCTTCTGCTATCTCTCTTCAATTTCACATGTATGTTTGTGCCCTGGCAGTAGATACTTTCAGTGCTGGACAAGTACATCAGTGGAACATTGACTTTGTCTCCATAACATTTATCTAATATTTTAGTTTTGTTTGAAAACATGTCATGTTTCAACCCATGTTGTGTTCTCAAGTTTTTTTGGGGTGCACTGGGGATAATCTATTAAATATAGAACAAATGGTTTGTGTGTTTGTTTGCAAAATCTCAGTCATTTTACTTTGCCAATCTCAACCAAAAGGTATAGGTGGTTGCAATGGAGCACAGAGATTTCAAGACCAAAATAAGTTGAGCATGGATACAATGGAGCAGAGAGACCAAAAAAACCAATGCAGCATCCCAAAACCAAAATGTATTGGTTGGTAGGCTGTCCACAGTCACCTGGAGAGGTACCACACCTGTCCCTTCGGAGTTTCCTGATTGTGCAATGCCTGCGAAAGGGTACTGTTTGAGTCGGTTGTCCCACAGGCTTTCTCCCAGAAAGTTTTACGCCTGAATCCAGGTGTAGTGCCCTGGAAGGTTGACTCATAATCTGGCACATAACCTCTGGTCCCCTTCCCTGCCAGTATGAGATTGGAGCAGCACCAAGCAGGGGATTCTCGGAGGCCCTTCTTTGTACCTTCTGAGAGAACCCCATCCCCAAATCAATTTTGGACAAACCTTCAAAGACAAAAGTCAAAGCATCCCCAATGTGACACATTGTTGATTTCAACCAGGTTTTCCCCCCAAATCCACCCCTTCCTATAATCACCCATTATTCCATGATGCATGGTGTTTCAAAAGAAACAATGCAGTGGAAAACTCGTATTGTGCAAAAAGACAAGTCTTTCAGAGAACAGTATTTATTGTGAAACCCAAAACAACATATCAGGTAACAGCTGGTAGGTATCTCACTTGAGTGGGTCAATGGTACCTGCAAGTAAACAGGATACATTTTAATTTTAAGATTAACAAACACATGAAACATAAATATTTCGTTCAGTGAATTGTTACTTTTGAAATATCCGGAATAATCTTTCCTCCAGCATGTGGACCTCACCCCATCATTGTGAAGAGGTTTCTTAACTGGAAAATATATAATGACATTTGGACTTTGATTCTTGAAAAGAGTTCATTTATTTTGCAGATGAAGCAATATTCAAAGACTGTTATAAACAACTAGATGACCCGTGAACCTGTTGGGTTCCCGTTGACAGCGGTTGATGAAAAAATCATTTCAAGAAGAAAAAAAAAAGATAGCTCCAGCGAACTATACCGCTGAGGTTGTTTGCATTGATCAAATTCTCCCGAAGAGTACTTGACTGAATCGGGAATGGATTTTTTAATAATTTTTTCATTGCCCGATTTGAACGAAACTTGATACTGCACACCGCAGAAGAATGGTGAGTAAGGTGGGCCGAATTTTTTTTTCGCTATTTTGTACCGTTTTGGCTGTATTTCGGTAACCTACATACATACATACATACATACATACATACAAGATGAGAGTTTTAGTAATATATAGAAAGATAGCATCGACCAAAACAATTGCTGGGGTGTAGTATAGCCATCATAACTTAAAATCAGTTGCCATCATGAAGTTTCAGTGGGTATCGGAATCCTGTGGTGCCCATCTCTCTCGTACGTGTTTCGCAGACAGCAACTTGGGAACCCTCCAGGTTCATAATGGCTTTCTTTTAGAAAGGCACCGTTGGATTTTCAATATCCACAAGCAGGTGCAAGTAGACGGGATAGCTATCTTAATGTCTTAACCAAAAGGAAGGTTCCTTACAATGCAATAATTTTCTTACAAAGTACCAGGAAAATGTTGCCGTGTGTTGCACGATTGTTTCTTGTTCGTGTTAACTTTTTGAACGACCAACTCCACACATCAATGATAATTTAAAATTAAGAGAATGACAAGAGTCCACTTGCATTCTCACATCAACAAGATGCGTGGATGCAATGAAATTTACGGGCAGGAGCCCGCGGTAAGAAAAAAAAGAAGAAAGAAATCCTTTATTCTTGTGCTGGTTGAAACACATTCATAATGAGAAGTTATATATTCCTTAACAGAAAAGAAAAAAAAATTCACTTGTGAATGAGGCAGCGGTCTGTTGCCTATGCACTGCCCGGGTTCAATTTTTTTGTGTGTTTCAAAAAAATTATGATTTCCAGATATATTTAGCTTAATTTGAAGCAACTTTTTCTTTATATTTTTTTCTTTTCAAAGGGGGTTTCTATGTTTCAGGGTGGGACAGACAGACAGACAGCATCAGGCTATTTTATATATATATATATATATATATATATATATATATATATATATATATATATATATATATATATACACACACACACACACACACACACACACACACACACACACACACACACACACACACACACACACACACACACACACACACACACACACACACACACACACACACACACACACACACACACACACACATCAGCAGAGTACCCACCCAACGGGCGATCTTATTCTGTGCATGCAACATGTTCTTCTGACACACACACTTACATTTGGGTGGTGTATAGGCAAGTGACATCTCTGTATATGTAAAAAAGAAAAAGAAAACAGTTTTGTGCATGAAGCAAAAACATACTGACTGCTTATAATTCTTCCTCCAATCGCGTTTTGATCCGAATATTTGTATATAGGCTCCTCCTGGGGCCTATAAAGATGCGAGCGCAAGGCGACTCACGCGGAATAAGTGGAGCTGGTGGAGCTGAGTGGAACTAGGGAGAAGTTGGAAAGTAGCAGGGAAGTTGGAGGGAGTTGGAGTTCGCGCGGTTCGGTTGCAGGCGGCTGGTCGAGTTTGAGTCAAGGGAAGACGGCGGTCGGCAACGAGGTTGCGGTGTGGGGGTCGCTCGTCTCGTAGCGGGACCCAAGCCAGCCAGCCATTCCCCTCTCCCTGAGCATCAGCAATTCACCCCCCCCCATCCGCGCTGAGATAGTGCTGGGGGGGCCCCGTTCCTCCCCCACCCTAAACGTGGTGCCAACCAAACCGCTCGCGCGGAGCACGCCGGAGAGGACTCGTTGACCACGCCAGGGCCACGGAGTCGGGGCGCAGCTGTGCGAACATTGCGGCTTGCCCTCCATCGCGTCACGAGGACGCGGGTAAGACCTTCCCGGTCTCGTGGACCTGGCCGATCTTCCAGGATCCATGGACATTTGGTTTACGGATCTGTCTGCCTCCTTGCCTATGAGGGTGGCTTTCTTTCTTTCGGGTTGAATGCATGCTGTGGCGCCGTGTCCAATAAGTAGAACTGCCGAAATGTCTGCGCCTGTACATTGCCCCTTTTATTCAGTGTAACTCTTTCTATTGCATTTGCTTTTGTTGTATGATTGTATGGCTGTATATACGTGCTTCCATGTGTGTGCGTATTCAAGTGCATTGCTTGGTGAACTGTTTCCCGCTTTGCTTCGTCTCCTTCCTTTTTTTGAATCTCCATCTTGCATCACGTAAGGGATTGATGGTGGGTTTAAAACGCCCGGTAAATAATTATCCTAACCGTCGAGGTCGACGATAACTCCGCTCGGTTATCTCTGCAGCATGGAACGAACCGCTTAAGCGGTTCGTGTCCGAAGTCGACCTGCGGCGAGGTACGATCGCCCGGTCGACCACTCGCACAGGTACTTAGGTTGGTCGAATTTGGCGAGCAACCCTATCCTGCGCGGGTGGGCAATTGGCACGATCGTGGGGAGGTTAAACCCCCACCCGTGACTGGCTCTGGGCGGTAGTTCCCGGAGGGTCACGACTGAATTGTCCGTTCTGGTGGGCGACGTGTCGCGATTCGAGTGACGTGGCCGATCGCACGCCGGGCAGGCCAGAATTCGCAACACTGGTGTCAGCGAGCGGGAAACAAACCCTCCCGTCTCCAAGCTAAATTTACGGAACCGGACCAGGGGTGTGTGAAGCGATTTTCCCCCCCCCCCCCGTTCCCTCCAAATTACGAGCTTTTAAAATTAATCCCTTACGAGAAATAAGATGGAGTCTCAAGGCGAGCGGGTGCCGGGGGTAGACATGGATCTAGAATTTTTAGAATCCATGGCCCAGGATGAAATCCCCGTGCAGGACATTCCCATTGTAATGCAGGAACAATTTCCCCCCCAACTGAACTCACAGCCCGAAATGGGCACGGCAGCGGCCGCGGCGTATGACACCTCCCCTCCGCCTATCCGCCAAAACACCCCGATCCTGGCTGAATCGGCTCAGCCGAGCGCACTCGACATGGCCCAGCTATTCGCCATGCTGGCAGAAATGAAAGCGAATGCACAACAGATGAGTGATACAATGGTTGCGAACATGCAAGCATTCGGGAGCGCTATGCGGACACTGCGGGGTGAAACGCAGAGCGTGGGGCAATGTCTGCAGGCAGGCATAATGGCGACGCCACGTGCTGGGACGAACGAGCTGGGGGGGGGGAGTGCAACGGCTGTCAGGCCCGCGGTGGTGGCGGGTGAGAAAATAATTAGGGAGACGTGTAAGACGAGACACGAGGTAAAGAAGGAAATCGAAAAATTAAAAGAAAGCCAGGAGGAGACAAAGGAGGGATTGAAGGTCATAACGGTGGAGTGTGAGAAAAGACTTCAAGACATGACGAAGAGAGTTGATAAGCTGGGACGGGAGGTAAAAACGGAGACAGAGGAACTGGGAAGACTGGTGGAAAACCACAAGGGCAAGACGGAAGAACAGTTAGAAGCCAAAGCAAGGTCGGAGTGTGCGGAGATTGGAAAAGAATTAGAAAAGAAAACTTCTGAGTTACAGAAACACCAAAACAAAGGAACGGGATGACAAAACGAACTGAAGATGTTGAGTGAGGAAAGAACGAGAACGGAGAATGAAACGTTAAGGAACCACACTGTACAGATCGAACAGCTGGAAGCGAAGGCTAGATTGCAGAATGAGGAACAAGAAAGACAGTGGAATAGGAAAAACAAAGAACAAGGAATGAGACAGGAGAAAGAAATCGGGAGATTGAAGGACACAACGAGATTGGAGAGGGAAGAGCAAGAGGCACAATGGGATAGAAAACAAAAGGAACATGAAGCAGAGGTTGACCAATTGAAAGAAAAGGCAAGGCTGGAGTGCGAGGAGATAGACAAAGAACAGCGAATGAAACACAAAAGGGAAATTAACCAAATGAAGAAAACCATCAAACTGGAGAAGGAAGGACAGGAGAGGAAACAAAGAAGACTAGTGAGAGAACAGCGAATGAAACACAGGAAGGAAATGAGCCAATTGAAAGAAACGATGAGATTGGAAAATGAAGTGCAGGAGAAACAGTGGGAGAGAAAACAAAAACTATACGAGTTTGAAATTGAACAACTAAAACGGAGTCAACGGAGATTGAGGTGCTCCGGAGGGAAAACGAACAGCTGATGGGGCTCAGAGAGGAAGAACGACTCAGATGGGAAGGAAAAAGGAGCCAGAAAGAAACAGAAAAAAATTGAGAAGAGTCTGCACGATAAGGACGGGGTTGGGGACGAGCACACACTCATTGAGGTAGTAGAGGACCATGAAGGGGAGCTGGCGGACTGTTTTGGGACCCGGTGCAAGCAGCTGGATGGCCTCCTTCGGGAACGGAGGGAGACGCTAAGATCCCTTGAAGCAAGTCACGACCAGGTGGGTTCGGTCGTGTCAAGCGTGTTCGAGGGGGTGGGTGCAGCGACCGGGTGGGTGACAAAGACCCCATGTGTGGATGAGACCCCGTGTATGGATGAGGCACCGTGTGTGAATGTCACCGCGTGTGCGAATGAACGGCCGAGTGCAAGGGGGACCGCGTGTCTAAGGTCGCTGTGTTTAAGGGAGATGACGGTGGGCATGTGGGAGCACTCAACCGTGTCTCCTGGGGTGAGTGTGATGGAGTGGAGTCTGAGCGTTGTAACACGCAGGTGTGCGTGGATTGAATGGCGATGACGACGGCGACAGAGGGACAAGGACTGGGTAGCGGCCATAGCTGTTTTGGGGACCGCGCCGGGTTTGCCCGGCAGCGAGCACGAGGTCCGTGCTGTGGTACGCACGAGGCCGCCACGTGCGCTTGTGGGAGTGAAACCCGGTCCGTAAACGCCAGCGGTGGATGTTGCCGATCCCGCGGACGGACAAAGGTTAGGCAGGATACTGATTTGGACCGGACGGGTTCTCCACGCGAGCTTGTGTTAAGCTCCAACGGGCAGAGCACATGTGTTCGCGTGGGGAACCCCTCGAGACGTGGGGCTTGTTTTTTTTGATGCGCCGGGTGACATCATGGCTGCGTGTAGGGTTGGAATCCGACAGGAGGGTGAATCCCTGCCGGATGGTACCGTCCTAGAGGGACGAGGGACGCGAACAGCTGCCATGACGACACGCCAAAGGTGCGCGGCTGCGAATTGCCGCGCTGGTGCGCAGCTTGCGAGTTGCCACGCTGGTGCTGCGCATTTGGGAAAAAATAATTGAAAAAAGTAAGCCTCGCTTCGGGTGAACAGGATTCCTGGGCATGGGGTGGAAGACCCACTGCCCAGGCACAGGATGACCACTAGTTAGGGGGAAGGGTTAGTTTAGCTCGACTGATCTCATGGGGGCAGGGGTAAGTCCTCATGGGGCCCGTGGAATGGATTAGTTAGATGGATTGTAGATGAGATTTAGGATGGGAGATGGTATTTCTTGGGGATTTTGAGAACAGTGACGACTTTGAGTGTGTAGCGGGGACGTAGCTTAGCTATGTAGTGTTAAAAGGAACGTGCTGTAGTTTAAGGGATGACGTGGGAGCACGAGGTAGTTAGGGGATGTAGTCAGCAGGATGGCAGAGTTCAGCGAAGTGTGAGTTGAAGAGCGGAAATGCACTTGATGAGTGAGTGAGGCCAGCGGGTCTGTGTGAATGGAGCGAATGTGGAATGCATGGTGCGATGAGTGATTGGGGGGAGGAGTGATTCCCACCCAAGGGACCCTGGGGTCAGGATAAAGTGAGTTAGTGGGTTAGTTAAATTGACAAAATGGAAGTCGTTTTGCTGTTGGTGGGAGTGTAGGCTCGAAACCTGTTTTGGAGGGGTGCAGGAGCCCTGTTAACGGGCTGGGAGCGTGGCTGCGGAAGGTGAGTATCGCTGAGTGGGGACACCGGGCTAGTCGGCCGTGGTCGGCCAAGGGCCCATGGGGGGCCGGGATAGCGTAGTTTTCACGGGTGCGCCCACATGATGCGGGGGCCCGGGTGCCATTGCTGCGTGGGCAGTGTCGGCACGGGTGACCCTCGGAAAGGAGCCGGGAAGCCAGCCTGGCACGTGAGCGTTTCAGGGGAGTCGCCATGGAGGGCACTCCCCAGTGTTTAGGGAGCTGGTAGGCTCGGAGGCAGTGTAGTGCCCGGGGGTGCCATAGCTGGAGAATCGGCAGAGGGTAGTGCCTGCCAAGGGAGCCATGTGTCCCAGCCACGAAACCGTGCAAGGGCACGGAAGGAAAACTGGGGGCATGGCCCGAAATTTGAGAGGACACCAACACAGGTGACGGGAATCTGGGTTGATAGAACCAATTGATTAACCGAGGGGCGCTTGTTGAAAGCCCCAGGGTAGTTCAAAAGGTTAATGGTTAGGGTAGATTAGAAAGTGTACCCCTCCACACCATCCATCCCTTCGCTCTCGTTGTGGGCCGCTGGACCCACTTTGGGTTAGATCGCTGAGGTCCGAGGAGGCCATCCTGGGGCTTGAGTTGGGCCTCGACGCAGGATGCTAGCCCTCCCTCATTCCCCTCTAGGAAGGGAACGTAGGGGTTGGGAGCAGGTGAGATGACAAGATAGGTAAGCTGAACAAGGACGATAAAGGGGGTTAGGGGACGAATTATATTGGGGAGGTAGGAAGAGCAAAAAAAAAAAAAAAAGGTTAGGGCTAAATTTTTTTTTTTTTACAAATTAAGGGAGTGGCTATGGACAGGGACAGGCAAAGGCGATAGGTTTGGAGGGAGACGGGTAGGTAGGTCCGAGCCTGCCTTCTGAGTGGCCAGCACCACCACACTCCCTCCACCAACCTCCACTGAAAGGCAAAGGCTGGCCAACTTCATCAGCTGGCTGTTTTGCTGCGAGGTCTGTTCCAGCCGGATCGTCTGAAGCTGTTTACTGCAAGGCCTGTGCCGGTCGACCGTCTGCCAGCTGTGTTGCTTCAAGGCCTGTTCCGGTCACTTCACTGCCGGCTGTGTTTGCTGCAGCCGCCTTGTCATGCCTTGCCTGCCTGCTTTTGTCATCCATGCCCACTGCCCATGTTCACCAGCTGTAGCCCCGCCTCCGAACCCGCTGTGAATGCGTTCCTGTCGCCACGAAAAGCGGATCAGGAATGCTTCATGCCCCCTTTTTGCCCGACCAATGGCTGAACAGAGGGTGGCGTGGCCCCGCCTCCAATCGCGTTTTGATACGGATATTTGCATATAGGCTCCTCCTGGGGCCTATTATGATGCGAGCGCAAGGCGACTCGCGTGGAATAAGTGGAACTGGTGGAGCTGAGTGGAACTAGGGAGAAGTTGGAAAGTAGCAGGTAAGTTGGAGGGAGTTGGAGTTCGCGCGGTTCGGTTGCAGGCGGCTGGTCGAGTTCAAGTCGAGGGAAGACGGCGGTCGGCAACGAGGTTGCGGTTTGGGGGTCGCTTGTCTCGTCGCGGGACCCAAGCCAGCCAGCCATTCCCCTCTCCCTGAGCATCAGCAATTTCACCCCCAGCCCATCCGTGCTGAGATAGTGCCGGGGGGGGGGTCCCGTTCCTCCCCCACCCTAAACGTGGTGCCAACCAAACCACTCGCGCGGAGCACGCCGGAGAGGACTCGTCGACCACGCCAGGGCCACGGAGTCAGGGCGCAGCTGCGCGAACATTGCGGCTTGCCCTCCATCGCGTCACGAGGACGCGGGTAAGACCTTCCCAGTCTCGTGGACCTGGCCGATCTTCCGGGATCCACATACATTTGGTCTACGGGCCTGTCTGCCTCCTTGCATATGTGGGTGGCTTTCTTTCTTTCATGTTGAATGCATGCTGTGGCGCCGTTTCCAATAAGTAGAACTGCCTAAGTGTCTGTGCCTGTACATTGCCCCTTTTATTCGGTGTAAATCTTTCTATTGCATTTGCTTTTGTTGTATGATTGTATGGCTGTATATACGTGCTTCCGTGTGTGTCCGTATTAAAGTGCATTGCTTGTTGAACTGTTTCCCGCTTTGCTTCGTCTCCTTCCTTTTATTGAATCTCCATCTTGCATCACGAAAGGGATTGATAGTGGGTTTAAAACGCCCGGTAAATAATTATCCTAACCGTCGAGGTCGACGATAACTCCGCTCGGTTATCTCTGCAGCACGGAACGAACCGCTTCAGCGGTTCGTGTCCGAAGTCGACCTGCGGCGAGGTACGATCGCCCGGTCGACCACTCACGCAGGTATTTAGGTAGGTCGAATTTGGCGAGCAACCCTATCCTGCGCGGGTGGGCAATTGGCACAATCGTGGTGACGTTAAACCCCCACCTGTGACTGGTTCCGGGCGGTAGTTCCCGGAGGGTCACGACTGAGTTGTCCGTTCCGGTGGGCGACATGTCGCGATTCGAGTTACGTGGCCGATCGCACGCCGGGCGGGCCAGAATTCGCAACTTACTAACTAACTATATATATATATATATATATATATATATATATATATATATATATATATATATATATATATATATATATATCCCTGTGTGTCGTAAGAGGCGACCAGGGTTGCGTCAGGAAGGGCATCCGGCGTAAAAACCTATGCCAAATCATTATGCGGACAACAAAACGATTTTCCATACCGGATCGGTCAAGGCCCGGGTTACCAACAACCGCCACCGGTACCGGTGGTCAGCAGGGTACCAGTGGAAATTGTGCTACTGCTGGGCGAAGGAGGAGAAGTAGACGGGGAAGGCGAGTCCGGAGGCAGTGGGAGAGGGGAAGGGTAGAAGTGTACAGGTGAGAGTTGGAACTCTGAATGTTGGGACGATGACTGGCAGAGGGCGAGAGTTGGCTGATATGATGGAGAGAAGAAAGGTGGACATACTGTGTGTTCAAGAGAGCAAGTGGAGGGGGAGTAAGGCTAGGAGCATTGGAGGTGGTTTCAAACTGTTCTACCATGGTGTGGATGGGAGGAGAAATGGTGTTGGGGTAATCCTGAAGGAAGATTATGTCAAGAGGGTATTGTAGGTGAGGAGAGTGTCTGACTGAGTGATGAGTGTGAAGTTGGAAATTGAAGGGGTGATGATGAATGTCATCAGTGCATATGCACCACATATGGGGTGTGAGATGGAGTATAAAGAAGATTTCTGGAGTGAGTTAGATGAAGTGGTGGAGAGTGTGTCCAAGGATGAAAGAGTGGTGATTGGAGCAGATTTCAATGGGCACGTTGGGGAAGGGAATAAAGAAGATGAGGAGGTGATGGGTAGATACGGTCTCAACAAGAGAAATGTGGCAGGGCAAATGGTGGTAGAGTTTGCAAAAAGAATGGAAATGGCAGTGGTAAATTCGTATTTCAAGAAGAAGGAGGAACACAGGGTGACATACAAGAGTGGAGGAAAGTGCACACAGGTGGATTACATCTTCAGCAGGAGATGCAACTTGAAAGAGATTCGTGACTGTAAGGTGGTGGCAGGGGAGAGTGTAGCTCGACAGCATCGATTGGTGGTCTGTAGGATGACTTTAGAGGTGAGGTTGAGGAAGAGATTGAGGGCTGAACCAAGGACCAGATGGTGGAAGCTGAAGGAGGAAGATTGTTGCATGAAATTTAGGGAGGAGGTGAGACAGGTGTTGGATGGTGGTAAAGATGGGTGGGATGATTGGGCAACGACAGCAGAAGTGGTGAGGGAGATAGCGAGGAAGGTACTTGGTGTGACATCTGGACAGAGGAAGGAAGATAAGGAGACCTGGTGGTGGAACGAGGAAGTACAGGAAAGTATAAGGAAGAAGGGGTTGGCGAAAAGGAAGTGAGATAGTCAGAGAGATGAAGAAAGTTGGGAGGAGTACAAGGAGTGGCGGCGAAAGGCAAAAAGAGAGGTGGCAAAGGCCAAGGAAAAGGCATATGATGAGCTGAATGAGAAGTTGGATACAAAAGAAGGGGAAAAGGATTTATACCGATTGGCAAGACAGAGGGACCGAGTTGGGAAGGATGTGCTGCAGGTTCGGGTGATAAAGGACGCAAATGGGAATGTGCTGATGAGCAAGGAGAGTGTGTTGAGAAGGTGGATGGAGTACTTTGAGGAGCTGATGAATGAAGAAAATGAGAGAGAAGGTTGGAAGAGGTGGAGATAGTGAATCTGGAAGTGGGGTGGATCAGTAAGGATGAAGTGAGGACTGCTATGAAGAGGATGAAAAGTGGAAAGGCGGTTGGCCCAGATGATATACCAGTGGAGGCATGGAAGTGCTTGGGAGAGATGGCAGTGGGGTTGTTAACCAGATTGTTTAATCAAGTCTTGGAAAGTGAGAGGATGCCGGAGGAGTGGAGATTAAGTGTACTGGTTCCGATTTTCAAGAATAAGGGTGATGTACAGAGCTGTGGAAATTACAGAGGGATAAAGTTGTTAAGCCACACCATGAAGTTGTGGGAAAGAGTAGTTGAAGCTCGGTTGAGAGGAGAGGTGACGATCTGTGAGCAGCAATATGGGTTTATGCCAGGAAAGAGCACCACTGATGCGATGTTTGCTTTGAGAGTGTTGATGGAGAAGTATAGGGAAGGCCAGAAGGAGTTGCATTGTGTGTTTGTGGATTTAGAGAAAGCTTATGATAGGGTGCCAAGAGAGGAGTTGTGGTATTGTATGAGGAAGTCGGGAGTGTTGGAGAAGTATGTGAGGATCGTGCAGGATATGTATGAGGACAGTGTGACAGCGGTGAGGTGTGCGGTAGGAATGACAGACCGTTTTAAGGTAAAAGTGGGATTGCACCAAGGATCGACTCTGATCCCTTTCCTGTTTACAATGGTGATGGACAGGTTGACAGACGAGATCAGACTGGAGTCTCCATGGACTATGATGTTCGCGGATGACATCATGATCTGTAGAGAGAGTAGGGAGCAGGCTCAGGCGAGCCTCGAGAGGTGGAGGTACGCACTGGAGAGAAGGGGAATTATAGTCAGTCGGAGTAAGACGGAGTACATGTGCGTAAATGAGAGGGAGGGTGGTGGTTTGGTGCGGTTGCAAGGAGTTGAGGTGGGGAAGGTGGATGGGTTTAAATACTTGGGATCAACTGTCCAAAGTAATGGAGAGTGTGGGAGAGAAGTGAAAAAGAGAGTGCAGGCAGGATGGAGTGGTTGGAGAAGAGTTGCAGGAGTGATTTGTGACAGAAGGGTAGCTGCAAGAGTGAAGGGGAAAGTATACAAGACGGTAGTGAGACCAGCTATGTTGTATGGTTTGGAGGCGGTGGCGCTAACAAAGAGACAGGAAGTGGAGCTGGAGGTGGCAGAGTTAAAGATGCTGCGATTCTCGTTGGGAGTGACGAGGATGGATAGGTTAAGGAATGAGTATATTAGAGGGACAGCGCAGGTAGGACGGTTTGGAGACAAAGTGAGAGAGGCGAGATTGAGATGGTTTGGACATGTGCATAGGAGGGAAGCGGAGTATATCGCGAGAAGGATGTTGAAGATGGAGCCGCCAGGCAGGAGGAGAGAAGGAAGGCCAAAGAAGATGTTCGTGGATGCGGTGAGGGCGGACATGCGGGTGGTTGGAGTGTCAATGGAAGATGTGGAGGATAGAGCGAAATGGAGACGGTTGATCCGTTGTGGCGACCCCTAACGGGAGCTTGCCGAAAGAAGAAGAAGAAGAAGATATATATATATATATATATATATATATATATATATATATATATATATATATATATATATATATATATATATATACATATATATATATATATACATATACTGAAACGCAAAAGAAACTTACCACCTTTTAAACCTTCAAATATCAACAATAACACTGCGTGTAGTAAATGTGTGAACTTATTTGTGGACAATAGTTTCCTCACTGTCAGATAAAACGTTCATGGATGGTCACTTGAACCTTCAATGGTCACTTCATAGCACAGCTGTTGAACAGCAGTTTTGACTGTCAGTGATTAGCCAAGGGATACGGGATGATTTTAATGAGCTGCACGTGATGTCTTGATATTGGCTTTAAAAAGGCCAGTGCAAAATAGGCATTTCAATCAACATGCCGCGATTGTCAAGGGATCAACGGCAGTGTGCCTTGGGCATCCTGCAAGGCGGGTTGAGCTACCGTGAGGTG
>NC_140972.1:92085159-92127659 GCF_056783735.1 Eptatretus burgeri | reverse complement strand
CAATTACCCTTCCCTTTCCAGAGAGTGACAACAAGGCCCCTCTTCCTGTCAGTTGGGATGATGCCTGTGTTCCAAACAGATCACAGAACCGCAATGCAATGACACGAGTGCAGCATTTCCACCAGCCCCGAGAAGTTCAGCATGGATACTGCAGATCCCACGGCCTTTACGCCCTTTAAAATGGTTCACCGCAGCCTGTGCTTCACAGTTGATTTGAGGGTCAACAATAGGGATAGTTACACCCCTGACCAGGGCCGGATTTACTTGCTTGTGGGCCCTTGGCTAAACCTTATCAGTGCCCCCCCCAAATATTATATATATATATATATATATATATATGTATATATATATATATATATATATATATATGTATACATTATCCCTGTGTCGTAAGAGGCCACCAGGGTTGCGTCAGGAAGGGCATCCGGCGTAAAACATGTGCCAAATCACTATGCGGATCATACGGATGATCCGCTTTGGCGACCCCAAACGGGAGCAGCCGAAATAAGAAGAAGATATATGTATGTATACATATATATCGTAATATTGTCATGTAAAAAAAAATAATTACAACATAATGTAACACATCAATAATTTTCAATCAAATCTTTAATCAAATTACAACATAATGTAACACATCAATAATTTTTAATCAAATTCCATATCAAGTACATCAAAGTAAATCAAGTTCCATATCATGTACATCTTACACATAGGAATAATGGAAAAATACAATGAAACTGAAGCATAATAAATTTTGCAAGCACAACCATGTGAAGTTCAAAATGACATTTTCCTGCTTTTTTCTATGGCAAATTTGTCAATTATACTGTTTGTGTCAAGGGATTGTAAGAGGTCAGATAATAAATCAGGTAAGCATAAAGTAATAATAAATTAGTTCAAGTCTTGTATAAGAGATACCAATATATATTTTGGGCATCTCCCGGAGGTGTTTAATATGACAGATCAGCAACCGCTTGTCAAGGCGGCCGTAAAATATAATTTGAGTTTGGAGGATCAGATCACTTGGATTAAATAACTCAAAATCTGGAGCGAAATTTGAAAATTTTAAGAAATCAGCAATGTTTAATTTTTTGCAGGTATGTGCCATTAACAATCAGCTTGCTATCACTTGCCAAGCCAGCCGTTCCTTTTCAACCATTTAATTGGAGTGCTTGCTTGAGTGCTTAAGCCACTTTCCGAGCACTGTCAGTCACGAGCAATGCAGTTCATGTCCTGATTGGGATGGACAGTTGGCAGTTTCTCTTAGGTGGAGGGACATCTGGGTAGATTTGGATTTGTAAAGGGACTGTGCGTGCGTGCGTGCGTGCTTGGTTACAGGCGCCGTGGTGGTAAAGTTCATCCCGTGTCTTATGGTGGTGATTATGTGTGGTGAAGTTTTTTGCTTTTAACCTCAGAAACATACGAGCGGTCACATTTTCCTTTGTCCTCGTGACTGTTTCCAAAACAATTGGTTATTTTATATGAACCGGTTATGCTTTACTAAGGCTATATGCTTTCCCTTTTTGAGTTTCAATGCAAAATATATTTGATAACTCCCAATTTCTGAGCCTTTTGCCATATTAATGTTTTCTAAATGAAAGAACCAAATTTTTTCCACCCGTCACACGACGATTGGCAGCACATCTCTTTGAAACATCTATAATGCAACCATGTTTTTATAATTTGATTATTGAAATACCCCCAAAACAAGGGTGAAAGCTACTCAAGGTGTTCAGGTTGTATACAGTGCGTACTGTTGTCGGTAATCACACTGACTTCAATCTGTCGATTCCTGAAGAATTGCCGATGTCGGCCAAAAACTGCATATATATTGTGTGCATGTGTGTGTTTATTGTTCATAAAGCAAAACATTTTCTTTCTGCCAAATCCCCTACCCCCACCCCTCTCTCTCACTTTGTTCCATCCTCGCTCTACCCCCTTCTAATACATTTCAGCATCCTCTTCCCACACCTCTCTCTCTCTCTCTCTCTCTCTCTCTCTCTCTCTCTCTCTCTCTCTCTCTATCTCTCTATCTCTCTCTATCTCTCTCTATCTCTCTCTATCTCTCTCTATCTCTCTCTATCTCTCTCTATCTCTCTCTATCTCTCTCTATCTCTCTCTATCTCTCTCTATCTCTCTCTATCTCTCTCTATCTCTCTCTATCTCTCTCTATCTCTCTCTATCTCTCTCTATCTCTCTCTATCTCTCTCTATCTCTCTCTATCTCTCTCTATCTCTCTCTATCTCTCTCTATCTCTCTCTATCTCTCTCTATCTCTCTCTATCTCTCTCTATCTCTCTCTATCTCTCTCTATCTCTCTCTATCTCTCTCTATCTCTCTCTATCTCTCTCTCCCCGCTTTATCTCTCTCTCTCTCTCTCTCTCTCTCTCTCTCTCTCTCTCTCTCTCTCTCTCTCTCTCTCTCTCTCTCTCTCTCCCCGCTTTATCTCTCCCCTCCCTCTTTCTCTGTCTTTGGACATATCTGGATGTTGGTTATCTCCGGATGTATCCGGACAGTGTTAATGTCTAGATGGTGGTTATCTTCATATGTGCCTGGATAGTGGTTATGTCCAGACCGTGTTTGTCTCCGGATGTGTCTGGGCGGTATTTGTCTTCAGGACTTGGCTGGGCAGTGTTTGTTTCCGTACTGTGTTTATCTCCAGACATGTCCGGGCGGTGCTTGTCCCTGGGTGGTATTTATAGTATGACAGGTAGAAAATGGATTTCCGACATTATTTTGTTTCCATCTTCACTGCTATTCTATACAGAATAATTTTAATGAGACAGTATGAATCGTAATTAATGCTCCACCGCACGTCTGCCTTCCCTTCCCCTTATTTCACGCTGCCTTCCCTTCCCCCACCCCTCCTCACTCCCCCTCCCTCCTCTTTTTCCCCTCCACATTCTCCTCTCTTCCCTCTCCCTCTCCCCCACCCCTCTCTCTCCCCCCTATTTTTCTCCCTCTCTTACTATTCCAGTCAGTGAAGCGACGGGTAGTATTTGCTGGTAAGGAATAAATGGACTCAACCTCGCTTCACTTGGTCTCAGCTAAACTAACGAACCTGTGGGCCCCATCCCTGCCTTTTGTTGCGTTATTTGTAGCTCTAGTTTTTATTTTGGAATTTTGAAATAGGGACAATAAGGGTATATTTCCGTCACTTTCCAGGAGGCAATTACAGTGCACATAGCCTCGCACAGCTAATCAGCAGCATCTCACGACTTGCGACCAAGCCACATGAAGCATAGTTCATGCTTGATCTGTCTGGGTATTTATCGATGTGAATTATGAAAATACTTTTGTTGAAATAAATTTTTAGGACTCTGCACTGCCCAAGGCCTTGGTGAATAACATGGTACCATTTTCGACTATGGGCAAGCAGTGGCCTGGTAGAAGATGCAAAAATGACACAAAAACAATCTTGTATATTATTTCCGAGTTTGTGGTTTCGTGTCGCGCTATCTTCGACTTTGTTCTGCGCTCGAGTAACGTGATATTCAGCTTACATTATCTCAAAGACCATATGAGGTACATGGTACAAAAAAAGTAAATAAAATGGTTCTGAAACTGTGAAATCGTATTCCACTAACTGCATTAAAGTAAAATTACTACTGATACTCTGCATCAGTTCCTTTCTCAAACACACCCACCCCAACATGTCGTGCAGAGCGTGGGTTATGCTCGTGGATCTTATTCCAGTGTATGGAGAAAACGGATGTATGGATGTCTGTGCTTGCCACACCGCTCTGAAGCCCACTCCTCCACCCCCCAATATCCTCAACTCCAGTTGATAAAATATTTGATTGAATGAATGTGGTGCCAAAATAGCATAGGTTTGATGGGCCAAATGGCCTCCTCCTACGTCCAAGTTCCTTGTGAATCTATTTAATACATACAACTCTGCTTCTGGAGAACAAACATTTCCAGATGGTCAGGGTCTCACTATCAGCCATGATCTTTCTTGGGTTTCACGATCAGCCATGCTCTTTCTTGGGTTTCTGTATCAGCCATGATCTTTCTTGGGTTTCGGTATCAGCCGTGATCTTTCTTGGGTTTCAAGATCAGCCGTGACCTTTCTTGTGTTTCACGATCAGCCGTGACCTTTCTTGGGTTTCACTATCAGTCGTGATCTTTCTTGGGTTTCGGAATCAGCCGTGACCTTTCTTTGATTTCGGTATCAGCCGTGATCTTTCTTTGGTTTCGGTATCAGCCGTGATCTTTCTTTGGTTTCGGTATCAGCCGTGATCTTTCTTTGGTTTCGGTATCAGCAGTGATCTTTCTTTGGTTTCAGTATCAGCCATGATCTTTCTTGGGTTTCAGTATCAGCCGTGATCTTTCTTGGGTTTCGGAATCAGCTTTGACCTTTCTTGGGTTTCGGTATCAGCCGTGATCTTTCTTGGGTTTCGGTATCAGCCGTGATCTTTCTTGGGTTTCGGTATCAGCCGTGATCTTTCTTGGGTTTCGGTATCAGCCGTGATCTTTCTTGGGTTTCGGAATCAGCTTTGACCTTTCTTTGGTTTCAGTATCAGCCTTGATCTTTCTTGGGCAAACCACATATCCAAGCTGGCTTCCAGAGCCAGCCACCAACTGTGCATCCTCCGTCATACAAAGTCCTTCCTTGGCACACCTGATCCATTCAGTGTACTAGTTCTAACTCTTTCACGTGCCTCAACAATGTACACAAAAAAATCGTGTCATTCTACATATTGCACATTTATCAGTATCGATGTGAATAATGAAAATGTTTTGGACCAAATCAATTTTTTTTGACCTTTCACTGTCTGGGTCCTAAGTGATTAATATGGTGTCATTTTCAACTGTGTGTGACAAGTGGCTTGGGAGAAGATGCAAAACTGACATACAGACATTGAATCTTATTATATGGATGTTATAATGCATGAGTACTAATTGTAATATACTACCGACATATTTTGTAGTTTTATGTGTAATTTATATATTGTTGTGGTCCCAGCATCACGAGGAGGCCACGAGGGTTGGACTGCCTCAGTTTACTCACCGGACTCACCGGAATCACAGGCCGTCACATACGAATAACTTTGTGACATCGTGGGTTGCAAATCGACCACAACCACCAATAACTTGACCACGTGATTTAGGGTCCTCCATCTAATAAACCATTTACCGAAGGGTAATGTGACCTCATTACCCCGGAACATGCCGTCGATACGTACTTGTGTTAACCAGATTACCTACCAGATCAGGTGCAGCCGAGCGGAACTGCCAAGTACGTACCGGCTACAAAGCGAATCTTTGGGGAATAACGTCCTGGTAAAGCTAGGGTGCAAGCCATGCTGGACCAATGAAGGAAAACATGAAAATGAGCTGGGAACATTTCTACACAGGGCATTTATTTACAACTAAAGTGAGGAAAGGTATGTGGCACAGTGAATGGGGTTTATTTGCATGTACAGCAGGGAAAGCAAGGAATTTGTGGGGTGTGGCAAAAGACAGGCAATCTTACAAAAGCAGACACAGAGCAGAGTTATCCCGTTTACCTTCTATAACCTTAATTTATGCTCGGACAGGTGCTATCTCACTCACACACACACCCCCCACACACACACCCCAACACACACCCCCCCCCACACACACACACACACACACACACACACACACACACACACACACACACACACACACACACACACACACACACACACACACACACACACACACACACACCAGGGTAAGATTACCTTGTTCAGATAGAAAGAAAGCAGGTGAGGGTTAATGACCTCTCAGTACCTGGTGCGGTCGGCAGACCAACGCAACCCAGAATGCTTCGGGAGAGGTAGATGGGAGGAATACCGATTATGTTTTAGACGTGGGAGAGGGAGGTGTGGCACAGTGTGATGTAGAGGGTGCAGCGTCATGCAAGAGGAAAATGTGAATGCGAGTCAGTACGTTCGCTCCTTCAGTTCGGCCCGTAAAAGATCAGCCGGGCTTCGTCCACGTTAATGGTCTTTTATGCATCCATAGTAGATGAGGTAGATGGAAAAAAGATGGAAGAAGAAGATGTGTAAGGGGAAAGTCCCTGTCATATCTGTGTAAATGTCTGTACCGATTGAGGACCACTCAAACGGAGCGGCTCCACCTCGCGGCAGTAGTGTGTGATTTCCCCCCCCCCCACTTGGTCTCAGGGACTCACAATGCCTTTCGCTCCATGCCGACCAGCTCGCTGACTGCCTGCTTGTCAATCCTGTCCGGCTCCGCGTTCCTTTGGTGGCAGCACCGACAGCCCCGACCATGAAGGCGAGCAGCATCAGTGACCAGCGAGCAGGGCGAACAGGATGGACTCGTGCAGGCAAGCAGGCTGACTGAATGACTTAAGAACAGGCTGACTGGAAGAGCGACTGACCCAAAGGAGAAGAAGAGTGGAGGGCGAAGAGAAGGAACTGCCCCCACTCTGACTTTTTATGAGCCCGGGAAAAGGGAGGGCTGAGAACCGGATCTCAACGAGCTGTTGGGAAAATCCCACTCCTCTATTAGCTGCAGCCACGCCCTGCCAGGCCTCGGAGCCAGAAATTGGGCCAGTTACTTGCTGACATTGACACGTTTCGGAGCTCCGAGTTTTGCATGGGGCCGTGGTCTTTGGGCACATGCTCTGGGCAGGAACGTGCGCTGCTCTTCATTCTCATATGGAATTGTAGTGAAATCCTTGCGCGACTCACAGGTCCCCTCATAAGCTGCTGTGCACGTTCACACCTAGCGTTATGCCCTGGAACAGCTCGACTCACGTCCCCTCCAGGCCCCATGAGGTTTTGATGTGGATTTGGCGACTATGGGGCAGTTACGGCAGTTGTGGAGCCAGCCGCCCTTGTCTTGACATTCTTCGTGAGAGGTGGTGGCAATGCGGCTTCTGTAATGAGTGTTGATTGCCATGTGGCGTCCATGGCGACTGCCGAGTGCCACGTGGCGCTCATGGTGAAATGGACGAATAAAACCTGCGTGTTAGCATGGGTTGTTGCGGGGGTATTTTCCCCAGTTGTCCCCCAGCAGTTGCGGTGAACATGGTGAGGTTTGGTGAGCAGAGTGAAGTCTGAGGTGAGATGGCAGTTGGGAATTGATGCACACATTTGAACAGGGAATGGGCATGCCAACTCCAACAAAACGATGGACCGGTGTGCTGTTGGCCGGATGCGCCCGCAGCGCGAACCTGCTGGATACGCTCGTAGTGTGTTGCTCATTCTTATTTGCGTGGCGTGCGTGCTTGCTTACATGATTCGTGTGTAAGGTTTATAGGTTAAAGTGAGGACATAAGAGACATAAAAGACCCAACTACGAGAGACCCACTAGACATATGGAAGGGACGATCCAACACATATACTATTAAAACAACTGCCTTGGGATCACTGTACATTGTGTGCCATTGCCTTCGAGGCATGCGGTTTTCCATAACCACAGCAATATTCTCAGTCAAACTCGGTCTGTGAATTGCCAAAGTCGTACCCTACTGCGCCAGCCCTGTTTACTGTGGCTTATGTTATTATAAATGTCACATTTGTATGCGATCACAAAGAGAGAGTCACCTTGCCTCTGTGTTTGGAATATAAATAACTTTTAAGTACAATATCTGGTATGATGACAGTTGGCCTGATGGGTAAAGGAGGTAGAATTGTTCTTTCACCAACCATGCCCTTCTAATAGGAGCCTTGAGCCCTAAGCTCCTAAGCTCCCTTTATTGCATTTTGTGCTGGAGGAAGGAGTTAAAGCTGTGAAGGAAATTGATGATATTCACTCTAATACGTAATACGTCCCAGGAAAGCCGATTACATAAATATAATGTTTTTTTTCCCAGTCTTGCTGTAGGGTTTTCTGGTCTTTATTTTGTACGGAGGTACGGAATGTATGTAAGCATACAGATTGATGTTTAAATCCAGGGT
This sequence comes from Eptatretus burgeri, assembly GCF_056783735.1. NCBI lineage: Eukaryota > Metazoa > Chordata > Myxini > Myxiniformes > Myxinidae > Eptatretus > Eptatretus burgeri. The sequence continues at coordinate 92,119,756 of NC_140972.1, read as the reverse complement.
AGTTGTTCTGCAACACAATAAGCTTGCAGATGTCTGATGAAAGCACCGTAGAATGACAGCATGTTTGGAATGGAAATTAATATGCAGCACTGTGCATCCTCATTTCATCAAATACACAGTTGGGATGAGATTCTCTGTGAAATCAATTGGGACTTGCTTTGAAGAAAAGTTTTCTGTTGTCAAACGTCATTGGGAATTCATATTAGACTGGAACGGCACTCAGTCGAGGGCATATCCCCGCCAGGCTGAACAGTTCATGTTTTCTCTCCCACTGATAGGCCGGAACTGCATCCGGACTTGAACCAAAATATAATTGACTTGTTCTTGTCATCTAACATTCTAACCGACTCATGCACCAACTTTTCTCATAACCCATGTACAACTTTTTGAGATATCATGCTGTGTATCGATTTTGGCCCCATCTCTCAAAATTGAGAAGAATCAATTGAAAAATTATTGTATCTGGATCCGGATCTTCATCAACATCTGAGCAATTTGTCCTTGGCACACTCCAAACCTGCCCACCAAGTTTCGTCTGAATCCGTCCATAACTTTCTGAGATATCATGCTTACAGACAGACAAACAAACAGACAAACAAGGTTGCTTACATAACCTCCATCCACCTTCAGTTGTGGAGTTAATTTTTTTTTTTTTTAAGTGCTTCAGATGTACGACATACTTTTACATTTCAAACGTTTGCTCAACTTAAAAAGAACATCATTGCCCAGTAACATCAACTTCACATTTTGATGAAATATTCCGAAATGAATATTTAATTTATTCACCAGTCAGTGGATAAATTAAACTGTCACTTGATGTCCACTTTTAAGAGTTTCTTGCTAAAGTTTGTTCCTTATGTGCAGCTAATTACGATCATCTATGTAAAAGTCTATACGGCATTGTAAAAACATATTTGATATGATCTGATGAAGACGCATGATTCGCAGAGCCTTTTGAGGTTGCTTCAGTCATTCGAGACGAAACAAGGTTTTATTTAGGTATACCAGTAAAACCGATATTTTTCAGCAATGCAAGGAGTTTGTAATTTGGCCAATGTACAAAGGGCAAAATGGCCTTACCGACCCCCACTATGCATGATATAGAGTATGGTACATATGATGTATGAAAAAGGGAAGGAATTTTTGATTCCTTAACCACCTCTTCACCATTTATTCCTTACCCCTCCCCTCGCATTACCTTAATTTCCCCCTTACTTTCCTTTCCCAAACTCACATCCTTTATTTATCTTCCTTACTTCATTCTTTGTCCCTCTTCCAGCATCCCTTAGTGTGTTGGGAAAAGAAAATCTTGAATTATATCTGTATCCTAACTTTCCATAGTGTGAGTATTGCTTGTTATACTCACCATCCGTGACCCATGTTGAGATAGCATTGGCGTTATAGTGTTTGCAATAAAGATGCAGAACAGGCTCGATTCCTTGTCAAAGTGGACATCTCTCTGGCTATTATCAGAGAACCACCTCACCGTCGACGAGTCTGGCATTTCACTCAAGTCGACTGGCAAGGTCTCCAAGCAGCCATCAAACTTATAGACTGGTCTCCTATCACTAATTTCTCCAACATGAACTCATCCTGGGATTTTTTTCAAAGAAACTTGCTCTTCCTTATGCACAGATTTATCCCCTCTCGTTTTCAGTTGTCCGACCCTTCCTCCCACCCTTGGTTCACTGAAGCTTGTGGCGAGGCAGTTGTCCTGAAACAACTTACCTTTTCCTCATGGAAAGCAAACCCAACTGAGAGTAATCTCAGTTCCTTCCATAAAGCTCTGAACAAGTGTGTATCTACCCTCAGGAGAGCCAGAAAACAACATCCTTGTTGTCCGAAGCTCAAGTCTGAACCTACAAACCTCTCTCCCTCCTCAAAATCCTGGTGGCGTCTAATCAAATCTGTTTCTGGTGTTTTTTCCCCCTCCATCCCTCCCTTACCTCAAATGGCCGCACTGCTGATACCGCACGTGAAAAAGCTGAATGCCTAAACTCGGTGTTTGCAGCTAAATCTCCTGTCCAAAACCCATAGCTTTCTCGACCCACCGTACCCAGTCACACATAACTGTCCCTGGACTTTGTGTCCTTTTCTCCTGACAAGGTGGCGAGCTTGCTGTGAAACCTCAACTCAGATTCTACAACTGGTCCAGACGGCATCAGCCGACGTGTCCTAAAAACCTGCTCTTCTACTCTTGCTCACCCTCTCTCTGTTCTACTCACCTTCTCATTTGCCCAAGGTCATCTGCTTGGAAATCAGCAAACATTACTGCCCTGCATAGAAAAGGTACAAAAACAGTTCCCTGCAACTACAGACCAATCAGCCTTTTGCCAATCTTCAGCAAGGTTATGGAATCAATCATCACTTCAGACATTAAATCCTTCCTCTTCTCCAATGGCTTGATTTCCGATCTTCAATTTGGTTTCAGACCAGGTCACTCCACTCTGGATACGCTGCTTCTGCTCTTCCAACAATGGATGGAGGTCCTCGATGCCGGACATGAAATCAGAGCCATATCCCTAGACATATCGCATGCTTTTGACACGGTCTGGCACCCTGCCCTGCTCACCAAACTCTCTTCCTACGGAATCCAAGGCCATCTCCACTCATGGCTCACAGACTTCCTTTCCTGTCGCAGTCACTGTGTGGCCCTAAATGAAGTTTCTTCATCCCCTCTTCCTGTCCAGGCTGGAGTTCCTGAAGGTAGCGTTCTGGGTCCTGTTCTTTTTCTGGTTTTCATCAAAGATCTGTCTGACTCTCTGGAAAATCCTCTTTATCTCTTTGCTGATGACTCCACCCTCTGCCGTACCATCTGTCATCCCTCAGACCGGCAAGCAGCAGCTTGTTCGCTCACTGCAGATCTGGGTAAAATCACAAACTGGTCCAACACGTGGAACATGACTTTCAATGCGGACAAATCTCACACTCTCACTATGTCTCTCCGAACGGACCGTTTTGAACCCCCCCCCCCATCCACTTTCTCAACAATCCTCTGGAAGAAGTCCTTCCATTCAAGCTTCTGGGTCTTACTATCTGCCATGATCTGTCATGGGAAGGCCACATCTTCAAGTTGGCCTCCAAAGCCAGTCACCAACTGGGCATCCTTCATCATGCAAAGTCCTTCCTTGTGACACTGGAGCCCCTGATCACATACAAAGCTCTCATCCACAGCTTGATGGAGTACTGCTCTCCCCTCTGGGCTGGTGCTCCGGCCTCTCACCTTTCTCGGCTTCACGCTGTGGAAACCAAGGAATTTTGGATCGTTGGTATCTCCTGTGATGAATCTCCCATCTTTGGGTCCCTCGTTGTCTCACCGCAGGTAGGTCGGTGGTGTTTCTGTCTTCTACTTTCTCCTCTCCGGCCTCGCCCCCTTGCTTTGTCTGACATATTTCTCCCTCCCCCCATATTTCTGCATGTTGCTCAAGGTCCGCTAGCAACCACCTTCTGGTAAAACTACCAAAATCAAGAATCAAAGCTCACCTTCACTCTTTCATTCCTCTTTTTTCCTGCCTTTGGAACAAACTCCCACACTCTCTTCAATCCCAATCTTCCCTCCAGGTCTTCAAAGCAGCCGTTCACCACCATCTCTTATCTCCCCCCATCCAAAACCACGATCTTTTCTACCCCCGTTAATCCACCCCAAACCCACCTCCATCAAATTCCCTGCTTTCTTTCCTGAAACTCCCTGTCGTGTGAGGACCTGAAAGTCCCTGTCGTGTGAGGACCTGAAAGTCCCTGTCGTGTCCATCTTCTTTACCCTGTGTACCATGCCCCATCCCTCTCCCTGGCATAAATCTCATGTCTCTGTTCCCCACTGTTGTTTCCTTCCCTCTCCCACACCTCTTGTCTCCTGCTCCCCTTGTTCTATGTTCTGTGTGTTATCTCTCGTACGAGCCTCGATCGTGTATACAAAAAAATAAATAAAAAGTAACTCATCCTTTTGGGTCTCACCATCAGCCATGATCTTTGTTGGGAAGACCATATTTTCAAGATATCCTCCAAAGCCAGTTTCCGACTGGGCATCTTTCATCGTACAAGGTCTTTCCTTGCCCAATCTGACAACCTACTTTTGACAATCTACAAGACCTTCCTTCGAAGCTTGATGGAGTACTGCTCTCCCCTTTGAGCTAATGCCCTGTTTCACACCTTGCCTTTCTTGACGTTGTGGAAAGCTGGGCCCTCAAAATCATTGGGATCTACCACAGCGAAGCTGAGTGTCTAGGCCTTTCATTTCAAATTGCAGGCAGGTTCATGGCTTCTATATATCCGACCATCTACTTTTTGATCTTGCACCCACTGCCCTCTCTTGGCTCTGTAACACCCATGTTTCTGCAGAGTGCACGCAGTCTGAAAATAACCCCCTTTGTTAAACTCCCAAAACCCAGGCTCACTGCTCACTTCCACTCTTTTCTCTCACAACTTCCCGAATCTGTTTTGTCCCATTCTTCCCTCCAGGGCTTCAAGACAGCTCTTCACCACAACCCCATCAATACTCATGATATCTTCTACCCCAAATGACCCCATTCCCAAGCACCCCCATTTTCCAGATTATTATGTATGACCCCTCCCTTCCCCTCCCCTCCTTCACCTCTTTTCATTTGTTAGTTGTCAGTTGGTTTGTTCCTTTTCTGTTTCACCGCTTCATCCCCGCTTTCCTCTTCCTCTACTTGCTGTGGTTCATTCAGCTTGTGTGCAGCCTGTTCAACCCATGTGTCCTTCTCCTCTCACCTTGATCTCACTCTCACCTCTACTCTGCTGCTGGTGTTTCCCCAATTTCCATTTTGTTCACTTATATCCTGCTCTAACTCTTCCACAAATCTCGATCATGTATGCAATTTTTTTTCTTCCTTCCTGTGTAAGAGAAGCCATGAATGGGTGGTGTTCATGGTGAATACAAGAGAGCCTTTGAAATTTTGCACATTTTTGTTATCCTTGTCTGGTCACTGGGGTACCAGGAAGTCATGGATAAAATTTGTTTACTATGAATGCAAGCATCAATCTCCTTTCCTTGTACAGTTCAGACAAAGCAATTTCAGACAAATACTTCACCAGAGCTTTGTCTACTTAAGTTGTTTGAACTTTTACCCTTTTAACAACTTGCCTTTTAGAGGTTCTAAGATAGGTAAGATAGGTACCTGGAAGTTATGGAGAGATAGAGGGGTATGGGGATGTTGATAAGACTTTTAGGTAGCTTGAGTATTGATTGGTGATTGTGTATGGAGTGCTGTTGGTTAAAAACACACATCAACCACACAACCCCCTTTACAAGACGCCCACCAAGCCCCATTCCGAGGTGAAGAAGAAAAAAAAATTAAAATAATAATAATAAATTTTTTGCAACTTCAACCAAATAATACAAAAAAAACTACAAAAACAAAAAGAAAATACAATTTTTTTTTCTTTCATTAATTAAACATTTTTTATTTTGCATTTTCTTTCTTGGATCTTGGTTGGTGTGGTGTTCGCGCAGGCATGATGGGCTGAATAGCTTCCACCTGTGTTGGATTTCCTTGTTGTCCTTGTTATATCACTTGTAAAAGTTGGTTCCATTGGTGTTTGCGGGATACGGTGCTCACCATGGTGAACGTGCTTTATGACACTTTGTGTCGTCATCTGCAGTAGGCACTCTTTAGGAGCTTCTCATATCAACCCAATGACCTTTCAAGAGTCTCTTATCATGAGTTGAAACTTTGCAATCACATGGGCTGGTAAGGCTGTTCCTGAAAATATTTTCACTTCAATAGAAATGATAGTTGACTTCAAAGTTTATCTACTCAGCTGAATGGGTGTCCAGGTCAGTTTAGGCCCGGACAGCTTAAGAGCGAGAAAATGAGGGTCTTCGATGAGTCATTGGTGTGGCTTCGTGTCACCACTGGTATGAGTTGCTGGCTGTGGCATGGAATGCATTCCCAATTTTTATTGGAGTTGTGTGCTCTGAGCAGTGAGATTGCGTATTTCCTGCTGTAGTGTCGTCTTGGCCTAGCCATGTGTTTCCAAATTTCATTACTTCCAGAAATATGAAAATGAATGGCCTTTGTGCCTCGGCAGCCAAGTGTATTCGGGCATGTGATGGAATTATTTTTTATTTTTAACCCATTCAATGCAGGCACCGCCTTGGCCATCTGCCATAGGCTGAATTAATGATGGAGCATGGAGTCGCACGACAGGAGGTGGCGGTGGTGGTGGGCGAGGAATTTGAAAAAGATATTGGCTCACTGCTGCATTCAAACGTCAACTTGCCCACAATGAACAGTCATTTATGCCACTCATAATGGTAAAGGTCAGCATGCAAACTTGTAGCTTCCTGTTATTATCCTCATCGGTTCAATGTCGTTATCAATGCCAGGCTCTTTGTTTGGATCCGCTGTGATGTCATTTGTCATGTTGTGTGCCTGGAACTCTCCTTGTTTGTCATCATGAGGGACTCAATGCTTTATTCTTCGTTTCTTCACTGCTATCAAACTAATTTGCCGAACTTTTGAACTTAAAAAAAAAAGATCTCAAATTCATTAAAACCTGATCTGATCTTTAGGGATAACTGGAAATGAAGGTCATTGATAGTTCGTGCAGTTGCATGATCGAAGCTCTCTCTGCAGGTAATGAGCTTCACAACCTGGGATAGTTACAACTTTCTTTTGATTGTGCACACCTGATGTCTAAGTTGGAGAAAATTGGAGCTGTTATTTTTTTTTTAAGGGGATTATTATCTTTGGTCTCTTGAATGTATTGATATCCACATATTGAAGATCTCATGAGGTCATTTTAAAGAGGATAGCTTGTGTAATGCTACCCTTGAGTGTCATTATTAATATCACCATCACTTTGTGTGTGGTGAGACTCATCTTGTAATAGAATAAGCAAATTTGTATTTTTGATACATCATGAGCACATCCATTTTTAGCTCACCTGGACTTTAGTCAGGTGAGCTTATGCAATCGAGCAGTGTCTGTAGGTGAGTCAGTCAGTCAGTCAATCAGTCAGTCAGTGAGTTAGCCACTCCGTAAACACCAGTCATTATCGCTTGGACCAAACACACGATTTTGATTAAACTTGGCCACAAGCTTCATATCTGATGTCTAACGAAGGTGTATTAACCGCATCAAAATCTGTGCTAATTTTGGGGGGTCTAAGGGGCTTTTCTTTGACCCCCCCCCAAAAAGGTATTTGCTCTCTTTTCCAAAACTACACACAATATTTTGATGAAACTTGACCACAACATTCATCACCCTTGATGTACCAAAGTTTGTTCACAGCAATAAAAAATTCAGGGTCTGAGAGGGTCTGTGGGGGGGGGGGGGGCAGGGTTTGAGTGACTGTTGCTACTGATCCAAGTGAGCTTCAGAACAGACGGGCCTATTTTTAGTACAGTATCATTATTATCATGTTTATGGCCCACCTTGGTTCTTGGTCACATTACGTTTTAATGGCTCTCCTTGAGATTTTGGTGGCTGAAGACTTGACAGGCTCCAGGACTCCAATTGTTATACCATTTAATATTAATTTTACTAATTTCAAAGGATGTTGATTTGGGTTAGGGGCAGAAGGGGTACTGTGATAGCTCAGTTGTCTTCTATGGAAGCAGACCCTCAACAAGGGTCCGCAGTTAGCAGAGCCTCAGTTGTCTTCTGTGACAGTAGACCAGACCGTTGTTCATTGCATACACCTTTTCATCCTTTTTGAAACCACACCTTTTGTACACATTTTCCCCCGATGTACAGTTCATACCATATTGTGCAGTATTTCTCCTAAGAATATATTATGGTTTGACACCATCACTAAGTACAAATCTGATGACTCCTCGCTACTCCATAATGGTGCACTCTTGTTGAGGGGCAATCATCTTTATATAACCATAACTAGCACCACATGTGGCCAGGTACTCAGCAGTTCACAAATGATCACTCACTTTTGCCCGTGTAATAGTCCATTTCCTTGTGTTATGCATGTTAAAGCATAAATGAGCCAGGGTTTTGTTGTTTGATGTTCCCACCTGAGCACGTAGCTCCATGCTTTGGTGCCATGTTCAAATCCCTAAAATTGGAGTGACTAGTTTTCTAATAATAATATTGTAATACATGGAAAAAGTGCACTAATATCTCCTAATGTCTGTGTCATACATATAATACAAACTCTTCCACAAGTGTTAAAATAAGGGGAAAGAAAAATATGGTGATAAGCACTTCATTCTTGAGGAAAAATAATGTATATTGAACAAGAGCAAGAATTGCCTTGCAATACATGTCCACTACCGGTCTCAATGAATGTTCGTGAGATAAAAATCTGCGTTTACTGCATGCTCAAGCCGATACCGGAACCAAAATGAAGAAGAAGACACCCCTTAACCCACCATGTTTGGGTCTATTTGGCAAAATAAAAGCAAAAGCAATTATCATTCACTCATATATTTTGTATACTCGAAACCAATGAAGACAACGAGAATAACAAACCAGAGATGGAAATTTGGTTGCTTCAACGCACGCTCGAGCCGATACGGGAACCTAAATATGAAGAAGAAACTCTCCAACCTACCATGTTTTGGCTCTGTTTCGCAGATATCATATTTAAAAATTACCCGATGTACATACATAAAGCAAAAACATGCATACTGCATATGTGCATTCATAAGGCCAAATAAAAAAAAATAGTAGTTGATCATCCAGATTTGTTTTTTAAAGAGTAAAGAGACCCTTTTTTGTGCACCTTGTTGAGGCTCGTATGAGAGCGAACACTCAACGCACAGTAAGGGGGGGGGCATGAGACAAGAGGGGCGTTGGAAGGACAAAACAATGGGGAACAGAGACATTAGGAGATATGTGGAAGGGAGAGGGATGGGGCAGGGAACACAGGGTATACAAGATGGACATTACAGGGACTTTCAGGAAGGAAAGCAGGGAATTTGAAGGAGGTGGGTTTGAGGTGGATTAACGGGAGTAGAAAAGATCGAGGATTTGGATGGGGGACGATAGGAGGTGGTGGTGAACAGCCGTTTTGAAGGCCTGGAGGGAAGAATGGGATGAAGCAGAGTGAGGGAGTTTATTCCAAAGGTGGAAAAAAAGAGGAATGAGATAGTGAAGGTGAGCAGTGATTCGTGATTTTGGTAATTTTACCAGAATGGGGTTGTTGGCAGACATTGAGCGCTTTGCGGAAATATGGTGGGGACAAATTGCGGACAGAGCGGGGGGGGGGTGAGACTGGAGAGGAGACGGTTGAAGCCAAAAAGATCACCGGACCTGCCTGCGGTGAGAGAGTGAGAAGCCCAAAGACTCAGCCTCATCGGGGGAGATACCAATAATCCGAAATCCTAGGTTTCCACAGCATGAAGCTGAGAAAGGTGGGAGGCAGAAACACCAGCCCAGATGGGAGAGCAGCACTCTATCAGGCTGCGGACGAAAGCTTTGTATGTAGTCAGGAGCTCAGGTGGGCCGAGAAGAACTTTGCATGATGGAGGATTCACAGATCCCAAGCGACTGGCTTTGGAGGCCAGGTTGGAAATGTGGCTTTCCCAGAAAAAATAATGCCAGATAGTGAGACCCAGAAGCTTTAATGAAAGGACTTTTACAAGAGCATTGTTGAGAAAGTAGATGGGGGGGGGTTCATATGGTCCTTTCGGAGAGACATAGTGAGAGTGTGAGGTGCGAGATTTGTCCAGATTGACAGACATGTTCCACGTGTTGGACCAGTTTGTGATTTTACCCAGATCTGCAGTGAGCGAACAAGCTACTCCTTGCCGGTCTGAGGGATGAGAGATGGTACGGCAGAGGGTGGAGTCATGAGCGAAGAGATAACGAGGATTTCCCATAGTCGGAGAGATCATTGATGAAAACCAGAAAAAGAACAGGGCCCAGAACGCTACCTTGAGGAGCTCCAGCCTGTACAGGAGCACACGTTGACTGCGACAAGAGAGGAAGTCTGTGAGCCATGAGTGGAGGTGGTCTTGGATACCATAGGAAGAGAGTTTGGTGAGCAGGGTAGGGTGCCAGACCATGTCAAAAGCAGGTGACATGTCTCGGGATATGGCTCTGATTTCATGTCCGGCATTGAGGACCTCCACCCATTGTTGGGAGAGCAGAAGCAGCATATCCAGGGTAGAGTGACCTGGTCTGAAACCAAATTTATGATCAGAAATCAAGCCATTGGAGAAGAGGAAGGATTTAATGTCTGAAGCGATGATGGATTCCATAACCTTGCTGATGATCGGGAGAAGGCTGACTGGTCTGTAGTTGCAGGGATCTGTTTTTGCACCTTTTTATGCAGGGCAGTAACGTTTGCTGATTTCCCAGCAGATGGCAGATGACCTTGAGCGAATGAGAGGGTGAATAGAACAGACAGATGGTGAGCAAGAGCAGAGGGGCAGGATTTTAGGGCATGTGGGCTGATGCTGTCTGGACCGGTTGCAGAATCTTAGTCGAAGTTTGACAGCAAGCTCTCCACCTTGTCAGGAGAAAAGGACACAGAGTCCAGGGACAGTTGTTTGTGGACTGGGTATGGTGGATACAGAAAGCGATGAGTCTCGGACACAACATTTCGATGCAAACACTGAGTTGAGGCATTCAGCCTTTTCACGTGTGGTATCAGCAGTGTGGCCATTTGAGGTAAGGGAGGGGATGGAGGGGGAACATTCATCAGAAACAGATTTGATTAGACCCCTCCAGGATTTGGAGGAGGCAGAGAGAGGTTTGAGAGTTCAGACTTGAGATGAGAAAGATGTTGTTTTCTGGCTCTCCTGAGGGTAGATACACACTTGTTCTGAGCTTCATGGAAGGAACTGAGATTACCCTCAGTTGGATTTGCTATCCATAAGGCAAAGGCAAGTTGTTTCAGGACAATTGCCTCGCCACAAGCTTCAGTGAACCACGGGTGGGAGGAAGGGTAGGACAATTGAAAATGAGAGGAGATAAATCTGTGCATGAAGGAGAGCAAGTTTCTTTGAAAGAATTCCGAGGATGTTTGAAAGAATTCCCAGTACAGTTGATGTTGGAGAAAGTAGCAATGGGAGGCCAGTGTCATTGCTGCTTGGAGACCCTGCCAGTCGGCTTGAGTGAAATGCCAGACTCGACCGTGTTGTGGTGGTTCTCTGAAAACAGCCAGAGAGATGTCCACTTTAACAAGCACGTGGTCAGAAGAACTGATTGGAGCGGAGGAAGAACAGCAGATATTTTCAGGGTAATTTGTCAAAATCAGATCCAGAAGAGGTAGAGTATGATTGGTTGAGATCGGGGTCAGGAAGTTCACCAATTGAGTCAGTCCCAATGAGTCGCAGAAAGCTTTTGCTGAAGTGCCATGACAGGTGAGAGAGGTACCCACACCTAGTCAACTGGCATGATGACAATTGAAGTCACCACATATGAGGAAGAGAGAGTTCGGATGAGAAGTTAGAAGTTGGTCCATGTTTTCGGTTAGTGAGGTGCAAATGGAATCGTCACTGTTTGGTGGTCGGTTACAGTACACATCTGAACATGAGGAGGGAGTGGAGGGGGGACATTTGGGGGGCTAGAGAGTGGGCAGAAGGCAGTTGAGGATTTGAGGAGATGGAGTGATGAGATGGAGGTGAGAGGGCAGAGGAAGGAGGCAGCTTTGTGGACGAGGGGGGGGGGCAACTTTGTGAAGGGTGAGTGAGGGGGGTGAATGGTGGGCGAATGATGAGTGGGGAGAGTTGAGGGAGAAGAGTGAGGGGGACATTTCTTGATGGATGCAATAAAGGCGAATTAAAAGAATGGAGAGAAGAAACGTTGTAACAGTTGGATTTTTGAGGCAAGGTATGAATGAAAGGTCGAATTTGGAGCAGTCTGTTGAAATCGAAGAAGAGTGGTGAATTATATACAGTAATTAGTTCCACACCTGTGAAAGAGGAAGATGAAGCATTATAAGAGATTGTTTTATTATTATTGTTATTATTATTATTATCATTATTAATATCATTTTTTGAGAGTTTTCATCAGATTAGGTAATGGAGAGGTTGTAGAAAAAAATCGTGAGGTGAATGGTGAATTTGGATCAGTAAACGCAGAGGGTGGAAACAGATCACGTGGTTATGGGGGAAGCACGTGGCATTTGGAGGTGTATAGTCCAAAGTGAATTTTTAAATTTTTTTATTTTAAATAAGGATTGCGAAACATTCGGAAAAGGGAAGGTTGAAGTAAAATTGTGGAGGTGTCTGGTGAATTAGGAACCGTAAACACAAAGTGAGCTGATGGATCGATGAAAAGTATCAGAGAAGGGGTGGTGAGAGACACGTGGTTACATGAGGTGTATAGATAGAATGGATACAAGGAAGATTATTATTTTTTGATGGATTTTTGAAGAATAGGTAAGATTTCGGAATGGAAGGTTGTCGGAAGAAATCGTGAAAGTAATGGCCAGAGTGGGTCCAGCTCAAGTGGAATAAAGATGGTGTGCCGGCAGGAGGAGGAAGAAGATGATGAAGAAGATGGATTGGGACTCGTGGGTGTGCAGGGAGAAAGGAAGTTTTTTTTCTTTTCTTTTGAATTTAAGACAAGAAACAGAGTGTTTAGTTGGAAGGGATAGGGGGTGTTGGGAGAGTGGGGAAAATAGGAATATAAGGTAATAGGGGGAGAATGCAAATAAAAACGAGCGTACGCCTGGAGGGGAAGGATGGGTGGGCCTCGAGGAACCCGGTAAGACAAGGTCGAGGAAAACTCACAAAAATAGAACGATCTTGAAACAAAACCGAACTAGGAACATAGTAACATGTCGGTGAGAAAATAAACTGTTAAAACGGGACAGATAACGACCAGAAACTTAACTTTGAGAAAGTCAGCAGAGACCTGAGAGACCCTGCCGTCACTCCAAACCCAGAACTGGACGTGAGATTTATTATTATTTGTTGTTTGTTATTATTTATTTATATTCAAAAAGGCTTTGCTTTCAATAACTGACAAATCATATACCTGACGTCAGTTTTTTTTACCTCCCCACCACACCCTCAGTCCAAAAAAACAAAAAATAAACAAACAAAATGACATGAATCATGCACCAGACATATCAGTTTTCTATCCCCAAACAAATATGATGTGGGTCATATACCTGACACCTCACGAATGCACTCACTCAGCCGATTAAAAACAAAATCAACAGTTGCAACAAATATATATGTATGGCGAAATACAAAAAACTACACATCTCGTGCATATTAATATTATTGGCTCCGCCATTTTCTATATTGATCAACAGTGCAGATCTGCATTGAAGACGCCGATTTACATTTGTGGGGTGTGCATTCGCCAACGCTCCCTGGTGCAACTGAGTAGAAGCTCGGTCAAAGTTTTCGGAACTCAGTATCGACATGAGGAGAAATGATCGATTCAATGAATGGTGTAAGAGTCACATAAAGAAATGGATGTTTAAGTGGTGCAAACCGCATCAATAGACCGCATGTCCTTCCTTCCATCCGTCCATAAAAAAATGAAGAAGAATAACCTTGCTAACCCACCGTGTTTCGTTCGTTTCTAGTTTGTTGTTGAGTTTTTTGTGTTGTTTAGTTTGGGATTTATTGTTTAGCCTGTTGGGGAAGTAACCGCCAGTCCCCCACGTGGCTACTTTTTAAACGATGCAGATGCTTCATTGCCCAGCTTCCTTTGTACTTGGGTGCGTTTTTTTTTTGTTTTTGTTGTTGTTAGGGTGGGAGATGTTTGCCAAAATAAAAAAAAAATAATATATAAAGGAGGCATGTTCAAAAAAGGAACCGGGCATGGACGATCAACAGGTATTTAAAATTTTTTATTTGTCCGAATGCATTGTAGTTATATTCCTAGAATCATACCAATTGTACGGGGCCATGGACTAACATCCCAGGCATCAGGTCTGAGTCCTGCTCATCTGTGCTGTTTCATGGAATGGCAGTGCATGATTTTATTGGGCTGGAGTCAGGCCAGCTGTCCAGCCAATGGGTGTAAAGCAGAGGGGTGGAATCAGGGCAGGTGAACACTGATCCATGTATAATATGTGATATTTACTCAGTCTTAAAAGGGTATAACTCTGTGAAAAATCGGCAAAACGTCCTGAAACTCGAACTTGTTCTGCAACATATCATAATAAAGCCATGCACCAAGTTTCAGTTGAATATGTTAAACTGTATCGGGAAAAAGTTGGAAAAACCACAGATGGGACAGACAGATGGATGGACAGACAGACAAAGAGCAAACCTATCTATAGTCCCCTCTGGTGAAACCGGTAGAGGACCAATATGGATTTCTTCAAAGTGTGAGTCATCATGACCACAGTTTCTTGTTGATTGATCTTCCATTACAAATAAAATCCAGCCTTTTCTACTCAAAAGCAGTTATCGGCAGCTACCTTTGAGGTATCCTGTCAGCCATCTCCATAGCAAATATGTGAACGCGTTGGATTTCACAATCGGCCCAAGGTGATTGTGTTGTCGTTTTACAGTGAAAAATCTCACTTGGTTGCCTTGCTTTCCAAATGAGTATTTGATGCTGTAATGATCACAGAAAACTTGCCATTTGATAAAAAAATTTATTCTCACCTCAGCTCGATTTTCCGCGAAATAAACTTCTGTAGTACATATGGCTGATCTTTAGCGTAACAATTTTAACCCACAGATCGTGTGTTTGACTTTTATGCATGCATTGCACTTTGCTAACTATGGGATCGCACACCTGCCTTACCTTGAGTTGCACACTTGAAACCTCATATAGGTTGAATACTTGCCTTACCTTACCTTACCTTAATAACTCGTTGCATTTATGATTCTAAAGAGCTGACAAACTCAACTGTGCATCGACAGAGGCAAAAACTTTGGTATAGAATTATATGAATTTTGGGTACATTCATACTCTTCATTGAGTGGTAAATCTTAACGAAGTACATCTACACAGAAAATGTGGCACCGATCATTACACACATTACACTGAACTAAGTTCACTTTCATTGAGAAAGGGGAGCCTGGATGTGATCGGGAACTGCAGCACACATATTGTCAGTCTCCTCAGCAGGCTGTGGTGCTGTCTCTGGATCAGGCCAGTTTACAATCTCTCATGATGACGATGATACAATACAGTCTTAGGTACTGATGATACAGATTGTGCTTCAGACAGTGGCACCGCAGCCACTTTGGCAGACTGTGATGCAGGCGATGACAATGATACAACCATTGGAACAGGCCGGGAATGCGATGGTGATGTCATAGCCTTGGCAACAGGCTGTGGATAAGTTGATGAGGTTGAGCTGATCATCAAGACCATGATTCTACTGGAACACGAAAAAGCATTCGGAACATGATGAGTCTATCCAGCCACATACTTGACAGTGATGTAGAAATCCTGAATATGTAAGAACCATCAGGTGAGCCAACTTGGACAGTTTGGCCGAACAGAAGGCCTAATGGTCAGTGATGACTCCCTCAATGAAAGGGCACCAGTTTTCAAATGCCCAGATAATGGCCAACCACTCATGTTCACTAGTTCTGTAATGCCTCTCATCAGGGATGAGATTTACTGTCTTAAGCAATTGATTAGTTCCAGTGGCTGATGCTGTAACAATAGTGCTCCATGGCCAAGGTTACGAGCTTCATCGTGGATCTTGTATGGAGAATTTGGGCAGGGTACTGCATAATAGGGGCATCATCGGAAATGGTTTCAAAGTGGTGAAAGTCTGTTTGTACAGGACTGTTTATGTTCATCCAGTTCGTACACCCCACAGCCACTCCAAGTCCTTTATTTTGAGGCTACACAAGTACAATGGTTCTGCGGGAGTGAGGAATGAACTTCTGACACCAACCCACCATGCCAATGAAACGCTCCAACTCCTTGATAGACGTGGCTTCAGGAAAAGTCCTGGACAGCCTTGACCTTAGTGCCCACCATGTGAATACCATCTGCAGAGATGCAGTGTCTGAGATATTCAATCTCCGACCTGAAGAAATTACATTTCTTGAGATTCAGTGTAAGACTGGCCTTGGCGATCCTCTTTAATATTTCCTCCAAGGCAGCCAATTGCTCTTACATGGTGTCGGAGAAAACAATATCAGAAAAGTATATGTGGTAGGTCTTGCCAATGAGGTCCCGCAAAATCTTCTCCATACAGCGATGAAAAGTTGATGGACCATTCTTCAGATCAAAACTCATCACGTGAAAATGGAAGACTCCTTACCCATAAATGAAAGATGTCTTGTCCTGGTCCTCTTCAGCAAAGGGAATCTGGAAATACCCACTGCACATATCTAAATTTCTAAAAAAAATTCTTGCAGTTATGGAGAGACTTGAGGATTGAGTCAATTGTTGGAATGGGATATGAATCAGCATCAGTCACATATTTCAATTTTCAGTCGTCGATACACAATACAAACAGAACTTAACAGATGGCTTGCCACATTTTATAGGAACAACGGCACAAGGTAGAGGCCCATGCCCAGTTTGCAGGCTCGATCAAACCATCAGCAAGCATCAGGTCGATCTGTTCCGAGATGATATCCCATTTTACAGGGGAAACACGGTTGAGCTGGGATTTCACTGGAGAGAATTCATTGGCTGGATTTATGGAATGTTTCGCAACATCAGTTCTGCCAGGTTTATCCAAGAAAACATCCTGGTACTTATCCATTTTGGATTTGAAGGCAGTATGTCCTGCCGTTGACAGTTCAATCTCTTTCTCAGGCAACGCCAGTGAGGAGTCAGGGGTTGCTTCTTGTGGAGAGGCTTGTTGATGTCCATTGTCCAGTACATCGTGCTGGTCTTCAATAATGGCTGCTGGAGGACACCAATCCTTACCAAAATGCCAGAGAATACGTGGTTCTGAATTCTGAAACCAATATGATCCAGAAGTCTGTAACCAGACCAAGGCATTGGCACATTCAAAACCAAGGATGACATCAACATCGTTCAGTGGAGCACAATAGAATGTAAGGGCAGTCATACCATTAGTCTCCACAACAATTTGGGCAGATCCCCTGGTATGCAGTGGACTGCAGTCAACCATTAGAATGTCGTCAGCACTCTACTCAAAATATAGGCCCAAATTGTGGTTAATTTCTTGGCTGATCAGGGATATGCAAATGCACGAACCAGGGATGAGTGCAGACACTATATTTTTCTCTATTGGTCAACTGAATGTAATGACCAGATACTGATATCTCAGCTGATTTCCTAAAGCATACATTGGTCTGAGGTTTGTGTCAGAGTGGCGACCTGTCCAGGATTGTGCCCAATAGCCAAGGAGAATGCTTAGGCAGCACCAATGCTCTGCACAGAGTATGGTGCCAATGGATGGTTGGATGGTCTGAGGTGGCCTGTTGCCACTATGAGACTTGATGCCCAGACAATCTAACCTCCTGTGGCAAACTTGCATGCTCCTTCAGCACTCGACTGATAGTCCAGGACCCTTGGGAGGTCAAGTAGCCTCGCCAACCTGGTGGGCTGGAGTACTGAACTGTGTAGAACTGGAATGGAAACCATGACCAGACAGGGATGCTGAGGCTGGTTTACTCAATGAAGTAGTTGAAGGTGAGAACATGTTGGTGTTATGAGATTTCCGAAGAATGACAAAATCGTCAGCAAACCGTGCTGTCGGCACAATTGACTTCTGGTGTTCACTGAGTTGAAGCCATAGATCAACATCAGGAAGGTTCTGATTGCCATATACACCACCAAAATACCGATATGGCATTCTCTCGAGCAAGGGCTTTTACCATAGAGGTTGTACGGGTCGGACCCGAAGAAGCATCCATTGGGACCCTACTCGAACCCGTCGGGTCCTTGCTATTATTTCCAATTATTTTATCTTAAACAACTCAACTCGGGACCATAAAACCCATGCTATTATGAAGGTCTTTGTCTGAGGAGCTCTGGGAATCTCACGAGGTTGTTAAAGAAAAAAATCCATCATTATTTACTTTTAACGATGTGTATATAAGCATCAGGAAGAGGATAATTGGTTTCATGTTGTTTATTGGCACAATTAGGCTGCTTATGGTCAGTTTAGAGTTGCGATTCCACGGGGTTTCCGCATATTTCGCGGGATTGTGAGTCGGACAGGCGATAGTGATGGGCTATAACCTATGGGAGCCATGCTGCTGCTGTTTTGATCGTGGTTTCTGTGACGTCGGTGATAGCATGATATGGGAGAGGAAATAGTTAACTATTCCATTGTTTCAATGATTTAATGAAAACATATGCAATGATCGATGTGGGAATGCCCTTTATTTTGCTTTTGTGAGTGGGAGGAGGGAAGGGGAGGGGGAGACAGGGAGTTGGGGTGTGGAGAAGGGAGGGGTAGGGGTGGAGCAAATATGGGATGGAGTTGGGGGGGGGAGCTTGAAGTCACATTTTACATTGCTCCGATGTTCCGCGGGTCTTATGCCTATTCTGCTATTCTTCGAAGACAAACAACAGTGTGGGTCACCATGTTCCTCTAGTGCATTCTTGTTCTTAATAACTCTTTGTTTACTTAACCCATAATTTAATTTGGAATACTAATTAATTTTTGACTTTTCAAATGTACACACTGAAGCATCCCTCTTTAATCATAAAATTGCCATGTAACATAATTACCTCCTCCACCGAAGGTGAAGGAGGTTATGTTTTCACCCCTTTCTGTCTGTTGGGTGGTCGCTAGATGACCGTTCGGTATTCTCAGGTTTTCCGTCTGTCTGTATGTATGTAATTGACAGCTCTGGAGGCCAGAGGAGTCAACAGATTTTGATGAAACTTGACTGGTAGGTTCATACCAGGATCTAGTTGTATGCTTTTGATCACCGTTGTCTTGCAACAGCACTTCAAAATTTTTGAAAAAAATCCGAAAAATATTTATATATATATATATATTTTTTTTTCGAAAATCAAAAATCGGTTTCCGCGCTTTTATGCGCACTATAATCAACCTCTTTGTCAAAAATTTTCAGCCCGATCCGTCAAAAACTGTATGACTAGTATGCAATTATGTAGCGACCACCCATGTCGCCTACGGCTTGTTTGTCTGTGTACAGAATATCTCAAAAAGTTGTGAACTGATCCGGATGAAATTTTGTGGACAGATTGGTTGTGTGACATGGACGAAATGATTAGATTTTTGGTGAACATCCGGATCCAGATCCAGCGACTGGAATTTTAAAAGTGATTCTTCACCATTGAGAGATAGAGCCACAAACGATATCGTCATGTATAGCATGATATTTAAAAAATTTATTGGGCCCGATATGTTCCCGTGGGTCAGGCATTACGTGGCAGAGGAATGCGCTCTGCTGAGTGCCCTTCTAGTTACTCTCTGTATGGAAGCTCTGCCTGCATCTGCACTTTGCTCAAGTCACACTTTCCTCAATCTGCACTTATCAATGCCATGTGTTGCCTCGTTCACGTTCTATAATGTTTAATTGATGTTATCATTCAATGTGGAAAGGTGGGTATAGTGAGTTGGATGGAAAGGGTTGAAGAGCTTGGTAGTAGCGGAAGTTGAATAAAGTGTTTGATGTCACACGAATTTCCAGTGATGCTTTTGCATACCTTGTATCTGTTACTTCTCTGTTTCATTTCCGTCCTTGAGTTAAACTTCTTTTTCTATTGTGTACATCACATGGATGTGTTTTTCCATTGTGTGCTGGGATCGCATCTGTGTTATTGATGCGGTTCCCCGTGTAAGACTGGTGTTGGCTTAGCGGTTATGGTGGTTGACTTGGGACCTTTAACGTCCACCGACTAATGCTGGCGTATGGGATTCTCCGTTTAATGCCCTTCCGAGGCACCGCGCAGTCCACATTGATAAATCACCAAATCAAGTTCAAGTTGAGATTAAGTCACTGATTAAGGGAGTGCTATAGCCCTGATTAACAGCATCATTATGCCTCCTGACGAGTGCCAAGTCTTTATTCAAATAGGAGTTTTCTCCAGGTGACTCCGATAAAGAACCATGCTCTTGTGCCTAAATTGATCTCGGATCCCCGGTGTATTCAAAGAGTTCACCTTGACAAATAGCCCAGCGAGGCTCTACGTTGTTAAATGCTGTCTTATTGGTGAATGCAATGCATTTGTTCATTTTGTTGAGTACCTTCAGGTGTGCATGTGTACCTGGGTTCACGTGTCCTTGTCCAAGCATGCTTTATTTTACGTTCATTCACTCTCGTGCTTGTTTCCCCGCTGCCTCTGCCTTGCTCTTTTCCCATCTGTCACCTTGCTCTTTTCCCATCTGTCACCTTGCTCTTCCTTGAGTCTTTTTTTCCTCAGAAACGAAGGCTCTTTGAAAATGAATAGCTGTATTGTCTGTATTAAGTATGAAGGGGAGTCAAAAAGTTTTCCCCCTCAATCATAAATGATTGGCCCCATGTCAGCAAAATACAGGCACACAAGTTGGACCGTTCGGTGGAGTTTTCTGCCTGGTGTCGCACATCTCTCCTGTTGGTGGACTAGTTACATGAAACCTTTAAAATATCAAAATATCTTTGCCTCTCACTTTTTGAAAAAGGTAAACCTTTTAAACTCTCTCGTAAACTGCCGCCACCCCCCAACTAAAATAGAGTTGAAATATATGGGTGATACAATTCGAATTTTTCATCGCATAATTAATTTGGCTGTCAATGAAGAAAAGCAGAGTGATACTACGGAAAGGTTTAACCGATGTTAATTGGTCAGGAATACCAATTAACGGCACAAACTACATTCACCTACAGTATCGTGCAGTCCCCTATTGCAAAGAGATTTTGCAAACAGATTGTTCAAGTTCAGCTACACCCATATCCATGGTCTTTTCTCGCCTGATTAACCCACCGTATAAGCCTGGTGTTAGCTTAGTGGTTAGGGTGGCTGGCTTGGGTCCTGAGTTTGAGCCCTGTTTTCCACTGAACTAACACCAGGTGGGGTTGACTCAGCCTGTCATCCTTCTGAAGTCGGCAAAGTGAGTACCAGTGTACTGGTATAGGGGCACAGCATCAGTGGTGCAGTCATACCCCAACAAAATGATAGCTACCTGGAAGCCAAGCTGCCATACAGAAGGAGAAGAAGAAGAAGCAGAAGAAGAATCAGAATCAGGAGGAGGCCATTTTTGTCCATCATGCTTGCATTACATATACACATTATACCAATCAATCAGTTTATTGACCCAATTTCTCTGGAGGAGTGGAGTAGAGTAGAGTCGAGTAGAGTAGAGTGGGAGTGGAAGTGGTTTACAAGGATTACAAGGAATTAATGTGCAGGAGAGGCCATTTGGCCCATCATGCCTGCGTCACACCAATACCAGATTTAATAAATCCATCAATACCCCTTCCCTTCGTGTGCAGCCTTTTGGCTGCTACACTGGTACTCATTTCGCCGACCTCGGAAAGATGACAGGTTGAGTCAACCCCCTGGTGTTAATTCAGCAGCCAAATAGGCTTGAACTCAGGACCCTAGGATCCCAAGCCACCACCCTAACCGCTAAGCCAACACGTTTCAATGGTTGGAGGGATATGGGGAGGATTGGGGTGTGGTGGAGAGGTAGCATGACATTTTTAATGTCCTTAGTATAGACAGTGATGAGAAGCAGCATCACCTCCTGAAGCACACTGTGCTTCAAGGTCTAGCATCCCCTGCTGTCACCGCTCCTGCAGAATAATAGTTTTATTAGTCTCGTCCCGAAGGGGATGCAAGACTATTGCAATGCCTCTGTCTGTCTGTCTGTCTGTCTGTCTGTGTCCGCATCTATATATTTTAACTTTAAAATGGTTTTCTCGGCAACCGCTTCTCCGATCAATGCGAAATCGGAGGGACTCCTCATGGAGAATATATTACTTGCCAACTCTGATGTCGTAGCTCATATGATATGGCAGCCATATTGCATTAAAGGGAAAATAAACCGATGTCACCCGCAGGGTGACCCGTATCTTGCCAAAAGGTGACCACGTGTGACTTCTTAAAGGTCACACTGAGGTGAACAGATCTGCTATCCACCAGGAGCGACTCCTTGAGGAATATCTGCCTCCGAGAGATTCCGATGAGAATCGTTCTACAGAGTAACCATGAAAAATATGCTTTTGCCTCATAACGTCACCAAATGACGTCATAATGTCTCAAGCTTGACATATCGAGAAAGCACTCATCGAGGTGTTCAATTTGAGGTACTACACGATATGGTTCCTAAAACTTGAAAATTTGACCTTGGGGTCAAATATGTTTGACCTTCGGCGCTAACCATGAAGGTCAAGGCCAATCGCCACCAAAAATTAATCAGCTGAGCGCCGGATCATGAACTATATTCCCATGAAGTTTGAAGACGATCCGATCAAAATTACTCAAAAAATAAGGGTTTCGTCGACTCCCCTGATTTGCGACAAAGTGACCTTGACCTTTGACCTTGACCTTCAAAATTTTGTGCACTGAAAGGGACCTCTATAGGCCTCTGATATGCGAAGTTACAAAAATTTCCGATGATAACTGTGCTCTGCAGAATTTTTTATACGTGATTACAGACAAACAAACAATAAAAAAAAACAAACAAAAAAAAAACATACAAGCTGACTAACATATCTTGCAAAAACTTCGTTTTGGCAAGATAAAAATTGGATATCATTTCCTTTGAAACTGCTGAACAAAAAAAACTGAAACTTGGCATGTGTCATCAACTCCATTCAGGGTATATGTGGTGATAATGATGATGTCATCAGTGAAGTATTCCAGCCATAATTGGTTAAGCTGAAATCCTTTTCCGAAACATCTGAAACTTCTTCTATCTGATCTATGACCGGATGTGAGTGAAGAATGATATTTATGACGTTCATAACCCATTCCAATAAACTATGTGACTAATAGGGTGCATGGATGATATGAGCACGTGAGCCATAATAGTAGTGTGTTCAGTTAATGATGGTATTTTTGTTCAGAATGAACGTGCGAGGCGAGACTTTGCGCCGCTCTATGAGTGCCGTTCTTAGTTGATGGATTAGAATCATTTGGGGGATTTAAACTCAACATGAGATGAGTGTGTCACTGCCAAGCGATATTTCCACTTCCACTGACACATTTATATAAGATTATTTTACAGGTTTTGTGAATGCAAAAGAAGACAGGGGGGCATTATGGATTAAAAAGTGCAATAGGACGTTTGTTATAAATTTATGGAGGAGGGTGAGAGGAACATGAAAGCCGAAGTATGACGGTAAATTTGCAAATTTCTCTGAGTTTCATATTTTCTTCTGAAATTGGGATTAATATAATAAAAACTCAGCTTGTCCTTTTCATTATTTTCTACGAGTTTCATTGAAGATTATAATTACCTTTTGAATCAAGAGCAAGTCTGTTTTAGCAGAATGGTTGTAGCTTTTAGCTGTGACGTCACACGTGTCTAACGCATCCAATGAATGTGTCGGTTGGAGTTTTCATCATTACCATTTCAGGTGAATTGTGTTTAGAGTGTCTACTCCGAGTCTGGGAGGTCGGTGGTTCGATTCCGACCCTGGTCGAGTCATACAAACGACTTAAAAAAAAAGTGGTACCTGCCACTTACTTGTTTGACACTCAGCATTTAGAGGATAGAGCAAAGACGAGCTCTGTGGGTTGGCATCGCTTGGGGAGAGAATTTCTCCCCAGAAATGACCTGCTGACAGGGGAGAGAAAAGCTTCGACAGGGGTTGGACCTGCCAGCATCCAGGGTGTTCCAGGAAGTAACTCCCCCCTTGGTCACTATCCTATATGTTTATCTTTTGTCATGTCACATGTTTTGTGCTGTCTGTGTGAATGCAAGTGTGTGACTTGTGTGTGTGTGATTATGACAACGAGTCCATGAGCCTGAGACCCGACAGAAATAAAAATCACGTTCCTCGCTCTTGCTTCTGGGGGATCAAATTTCTGCACTCTAATTTGCAACTAAATTTCCAATTAAATGTCTAACCTGAATCTTTCTATCATCACGGTATAACATTAATTCATCAAAATTTAATAATCCTACCATCCCTTCACATTTTCAAGTTTCACCATTTCATGTCCAATTTTACATAAATTGTTAATCCTTATTATTACGGATGCAATAGGATGAAGTGGAGCTCGACGTAATCATGACGGACACAGGAAATGGCGGGCCAGGAACGACTTTATTCCACACTGCATATCAATATATGCTGCATATGGAAAATCCTCTTTATCTCTTTGCTGATGACTCCACCCTCTGCCGTACCATCTGTCATCCCTCAGACCGGCAAGCAGCAGCTTCTTCGCTCACTGCGGATCTGGGTCAAATCACAAACTGGTCCAACACGTGGAACATGTCTTTCAATCCAGACAAATCTTACACTCTCACTATGTCTCTCCGAAAGGACCGTTTAGAAAACCCCCCCATCCACTTTCTCAACAATCCTCTGGAAGAAGTCCTTTCTTTCAAGCTTCTGGGTCTGACTGTCTGCCATGATCTTTCCTGGGAAAGTCACATTTCATACCTGGCCTCCAAAGCCAGTCGCCAACTGGGATTCTCCATCGTGCAAAGTCCTTCCTCAGCCCACTTGAGCTCCTGACCACATACAAAGCTTTTGTCCACAGCCTGAAGGAGTACTGCTCTCCCCTCTTGGCTGTTGCTCCTGCCTCTCACCTTTCCCAGCTTCACGCTGTGGAAACCAAGGCATTTTGGATCATTGGGATTTCCCGCGATGAGGTTGAGTCTTTGGGCCTCTCACTCTTACACCGCAGGCAGGTCGGTGGTCTTTCTGTCTTCTACCATCCCCTCTCCAGTCTTGCTCCCCCTGCTCTCTCTGCGATTTGTCCCCACCACATTTCCGCAGGGTGCTCAAGGTCCGCCAGCAACCCTCTTCTGGTAAAACTACCAAAATCACGAATCACTGCTCACCTTCACTCTTTCATTCCTCTTTTTTTCCGCCTTTGGAATAAACTCCCTCACTCTGTTCAATACCATTCTTCCCTCCAGGCCTTCAAAATAGCTGTTCACCGCCACCTCTTATGACGGACACAGGAAATGATCCTCGATCTTTTCCCATCCAAATCCTCGATCTTTTCTTCCCCCATTTATCCACCCAAGCCCACCTCCTTCAAATTCCCTGCTTTCTATCCTGAAAGTCCCTGTAATGTCCATCTTGTATTTCTCACGTTCCCCGCCCCATCCCTCTCCCTTCCACAGATCTCCTAATGTCTCTGTTTCCCACTGTTTTGTCCTTCCCACTCCCGCCCCTCTTGTCTCATGCCCCCCTTGCTGTGTGTTGTGTGTTAGCTCTCATACGAGCCTCGACAAGGTATACAAAAAAAAACCCGCAAGGCTGTAAATACACCACGTTTCCTCCCTTTTAGATCTTATCCTACACCAACAAGTCAACCCACGCGACAATAAATGAATATTTTACTTATTTGATGAACCCTAGAAAATAGCATTTATAATCAAAGCCATTAGAAGAGCATCATAACAATAGAACACGGCAATCCATCATCAAAAACAGGTAACTGAAATGTACCATCTCGTGGATTGAGCACAGGGGTGAAACATACCCTTGCTCGAGATTATGAGGGGATTATTCTGCCCCATAGCTGAATCACTTCACAGATCCAATCTCTCTGGGGCGTTATGGTGTCTGCAGATACAGCCTTGTCCCCAGAGCAACCTCGGTTGGTTGAGATGCAGTATCTGTTGATGCCGGTACAGCATCTGCCTCAGTGGGAACTGCTTCCGCTGGTGCAGGTATCCTCTCAGTTGACCCCGACCCCTCGAACTCCATTCTTGCAGGAGGGTCTACTGATTGGAAAGGTTGAGCTTCACAGCTTAGCCTGGTATCCTGCATTTGGTCCACATACCGTTTCCAAACGCAGGGTCCAACTGCAATATCATAATTTAAGGTACCCCGTCTTGACCTTACAGCACCAGTTACCCACTTGTGGTCCTGATGGTAGTCGCACACATGAACAGGCTGCCCTACCAGAAATTCACACATGTTGCCTTTACCTCCACCAAGGGCCCATTGCAAAAGTCTATCGTTCATGCTTTTTCTGGTCAGGTTTAACCGCATCCAATCCAGTACACAGTGGTCTGCCAAGAAACGTCTTTGCAGGACTCTCTCCGGTTATTGCATGAGGAGCGTTCCTGTAGGATATCAGGAAATGGGCCAACTTTGCTTCAATGGTGCCCTCCTCTTCCCTTGCAGATCGAAAAGCCTGTTTGAAAGTTTGGACAAAATGTTCAGCCAGCCCGTTTGTGGCTGGATGGTAAGGAGCATACCGAATGTTTAATTCCATTTCGTTTCATGAGGAGGATAAATTCATCCGATGTGAACTGAGGACCATTATCAGATACTATGTGTTCAGGTATGCCATTCCTGGCAAAGATCTCACACAGTTTGGTGATGATCTGTTGTGATGTTGACTTCATGACATAAATTTCTGGCCATGTGGAATGTGCATCAACCGCAACCAGAAATATCATGTCCAGAAACGGCCCAGAATAATCCACATGTATCCACTGCCATGGGGCCAAGGACCACTCCCATGAATGCAAAGGTGACACCTGTGGCATGTTCTGATGTAGGGTGACACCCATCGCAGCACTTAGCCATATGTTCGGTGTCCTTATCAATTGAGGGTCACTATACGTAGGTACGTGCTAATGCCTTCATCTTTACCACCCCAATGTGTCCTTCAATGAGTTGTCCCAGCACACGACTGCACAATGATTGGGGTACAATTACGCGTGTGCCCCATAACAATGGGCTGACTTCATCCTTCCGGTTGTAGAAAGGTTGAATCTGTTTCGCTTCTCGAGACCAACCCTCAGTGACAGTGACAAATGATTAAAATATTTTACCGACCCGAGAAAGGAGCGAAGTTGTGGGACATCTTTCGGCTTTGGTGCTTCGGCCATTGCCTTTACTTTGTCAGGTGTCTTACTTCACCCTTCCACAGTGATTCCATGCGCGCAATCTGTTCGCTTTTCTTTGAGAAACAGACATTTGTCTGGGTTTACCCGAATGTTGTGCTGTTTTAGCCGCTGCAAAACCAGGCCAAGAATTTGCAAATGTTCTCTGTCTGAATTCCTGGTGATGATTTTATCATCGATGAGACATTGTACCTTTGGGATTCCTGCCAATCCCCAATCCATGGTACGTTGCCACACTGCAGGGGCTGATGCAACCCCAAACACCAATATGTTGTCCTGGTACAGACTCTTGTGTGTATTGATTGTTAGGCACTTCTTGGAGTCTTCTTCCATTTCCTTCTGAAGATAAACTTGGCGTAAGTCAAGCTTGGAGACCTTCTTTCCATCTGTGGAGGATATACTGTTGCCAGTATATCCTCCACAGATGGTAGTGGGTATTGATCCCCCTGAAGTAAGGAATTTATCGATACCTTGAAATCTCCACAAAGCCTAATATCTCCATTTCGCTTCACAACGGGGACTTCAGGCAAGGCCCATTCACTCCATTCTACCTCGGAGATAATACCTGCGTGTTCCAATCGTTGAAGCTCAGCATCTATTTTTGGACGTAATGCATATGGAGTTGGGGCCTAGCCTTGTGAAACACTGGCTTACTGTTCGTCTTTAAGCTCAACCTTGCTTTAGTTCCTCTCACAGTTCCAATTTCATCCGTGAAGACCTCAGAGCACTGGTTGAGTAAGTGTTTCAATTGAGCATCAGTCGATCCGGAAATGGTTGAGTTGACATGTGTTGACTTGACAGTGTACCAGTCGAGCTTGATCTTCCACAACCAGTCTCTTCCCAACAAGGCTGGGCCCTGAGTGTCCACAACATTCAAATCCAGCACTAGGATTGCTGATTGTACTGTACCAGCATATACAGCTTGCCTTTTGGTTTAATTTGCTCTTCGGTGAAACTACGAAGTACAGCAGTAGTGTTCTTTAGTCTCAAATGTTTGTGCACTTTAGAGTACTCGCACAATGAAATGACAGAGACTGCTGAGCCAGTGTCAACTCTGTACGCAGATTTCTCCACATCACCTTAAGGTGAATCCAGATGACACCCAGCTTGTTGACATGGTTGGTTCCAATGTTAGCAACAAGCGAGTCTTCCTGGTCACTGTTACTGCTGCTACGACTCAAAGAATGTGCATTTGTGTTTGTTTTCTTACCAAGCTTCTGGTATCTTCTTGCAGCATTGCCCTTCAAGTGATAGTTATAACACTCCTCATGCCGGAAATAACAAGTGTCAGGGTGGTGTTTCCTTCCGCATTGGAAACAAGACCCCCTGCAATTTCCATCATTCTGGGCACCAGGTGAACTGGAAGGCATAGCCCCAAGCTTAGTAGTCATCTTGTGGACCTCAGGTCCTCCCTTATTCCGTAACTCCATAGAGTCTTTTGCAGCAGTTTCCAAGGCAATCGCGAGTTCAACAGCTCTCCAGAAACTAAGCTCACTTTCTGACAACAGGTGCTTCTGAGTACTCTAACTCGTCAATCCACAGACGAGCCTGTCTCGTAATGTGTCATTTAGATTGTCACCAAAGTCGCAGTGCCGAGACAACCTTTTCAACTCGGCGACAAAATCGCATATCGATTCTTCGCCTGGCTGATCACGTTTGTGGAATCGAAATTGCTGTGCAATTATGCTAGGTTTTGGGCATAAATGATCCTGGAGAATTTTCACCAATTCCCCATAAGGCTTTGTGCATGGCTTGTCTGGTGCAATGAGATTCTGAAGCAGCCTGCACATTTTGCTGCCAACTAGCTAAGAAATACTGGCACCTGTCTTTCACCAGCAATGCCATTCACCAAAAAATACTGCTCCAGCCTCTCCGAATATGCTAGCCAGTCTTCCTGCCCTTCATCAAACGGCTCGATTCTACCGATATAGCCTGCCATATCTTCGTGACACAACACAAATGGTGCTTGCTCACAGTCTGAGTTTGACGGCCTTCGGTGCTCCAAGCCCTAACGTTGTCTTGCTGTTCCAGCAAAGCTCAATGGGTCCTGGATTTGCACAGCAGCTTAGCGTAGTTCAAATAACTTTATCGCAGCAAAGAAATCCCATCCTCATCACCAGTTTATTACGTATGCGATAGGATTAAGTGGAGCTCGACGTAATTGTGACAGGCACGGAAAATGGCGGGCCAGGAACTACTTCGTTCCACACTGCATACCAATATGTAAGGCTGTAAATACACTGCACTTGTACTGTAATTCACGGAGTGGTGTGTGTGTGTGTGTGTGTGTGTGTGTGTGTGTGTGTGTGTGTGTGTGTGTGTGTGTGTGTGTATGTGTGTCGCTGCTACTCCTCTAGTTCTGGGCTGATTACATCCAGATTTGCCATATAGCATCCACTTGATCCCAATTCGTGTAATGGGGTGTTTTTATCTTTGCTGGTGGTCTTGGAGGAAGGGGGACACAAATTATCTATGTAAATGTGTATTGTGTGGCGCTGCCTCCAGGTGGGGGAGGGTATTACAAGTCTCCACCATTTACAGTATGTACAGTATTCCTGTCTCCTCGTTTTCCAATGCTGTGAGGTGTTTTGAATTATATGCAGTAGATATGTTTTTGCTTCATGCTTCACGTAAACTGGGATAACTGTCTTTTTTTTTTTGTGAACATGGAGCTGTCAATTGCCTATACACCACTCAAATAAAGGTATGCATCAGAAGAACGTGTTGCATGCTTGGAACAAGATCGCCCGTATGGTTCGCACTCTGCTAGTAAGTCAATCCCAGAACTGTAAAGCTTTTCTCCTTTTCAAAAACCTGTTTTCAAACTCTTCTCTTCACTCCTGATACCTGCTGTTTGAGCAGAAGCAATCTGTACACAAATGTGGGTAGTCAATTTAGTGACATATACTGATTGGAATGGGTCTTTGGACTAGCTGTGGCTGATTTGAATACTCAGGAGTTCTGTACGTGGGCCACTGCCAACGGCTCATCTGAACATGATGGCAAAGTTTTTCATTCTTTTGATTTGCAAGGTAAGCACGTAGATTCACCTGCAATGGAAGTGGTATTCAGTGTCGCGGATCATCAGTTTCTCTTATTCCTTGTAAAGCCTGGCTGCCTTTCGCAACATTACATTGTGATTGGAGGTGATCCTTAAGATTCCGAGTACGTGAGGAAAAATGTCCTTGTATTCAGCCAAGAACAACCAATATGGCCACATCTCTCACGGCATGCATTCTGGCATTGAGCAGTCAATTACACTTTTTTGTTTTTTTTCTCTCTCAGGTGATGAGTGCTTGAGTACAAGTCAAGCCTTACCGACTGTGTGCATGTGCACGTGTGTATCCTTATGCTTGGAGTGGGAAATCCACACTCATGATTCCTGTTCTGATGAAGCATTAAAATAAATATATTTTAGAACTTTTTAAGTGGTTTCTAGGGGGTGCAGTAGAGCACGTCGGAAATCGTATCGAATAAATACAATTCGTTGTCTGTCTGTTTGTCTGTTTGTACGGATGTATGTTTGCATTTTATTGCAAGGACCACTTGCAACAACGGCCGACAACCAGCAAATTTGGTGCACAGACAAAGTCCGACCCAGGGATTGTCCTCGGGGTATTTTCATCCATCACCACAGCCTTTGAAGATCCCAAAGACCCGGAACACCATTAAAGGCCCTTTCAGACCCATAAGACCCTTAAGACCATTTCAACCTCAAAGATCGCGAAGACCTTTAAGATGAGTAAAGACCCAACGCCTCAGACCCAGGTCGGCAAAACAGCTGTTCACCACAATTTCATATCTTCCCCCATCTAAAATCTTGATCTTTACTACCCCCGTTAATCCACCCCCAAACCCACTTCCTTCAAATTCCGTTTTTCTTCCTGAAAGTCGCTGTGGTGTCCATCTTGTTCACCCCGTGTACCCCACCTCATCCCTCTCCCTTCCACAGATATCCTATTGTCTTTGTTCTCCACTATTTTGTGCTTACCTCTCCTGCCCTTCTTGTCTCCTACCTTGTTATGTTTCTGGGTATTAGCTCTTTCACGAGACTCGACTTGGTATACAAAAAAAAGAAAAAAAACACCCCGAAGAACCCTAATACCCTTTAAGACCCCAGAGACCCATAAGACCCCATACACCCATAACACCCTTTAAGACCATTTAGATCTTTAAATACCCCCAAATAACTTTAAGACCACAAAGACTGCAAAGATCCTTAAGACCCCAAAGACCTTAAGACCCTGAAGACCTCAAATACTCCAAAAAACATTTCGACCCCAAAGACCCTTGGAGGCCTTCTAGACCCCTAAGACCCCAAAAACCTGTAAGACCCCAAAAACCTGTAAGACCCCAAAGACCCTTTAGATCCCAAATACCCCCATAAGACCCCTCAACACCCTTAATGCCCCTGAAGACCCCAAAGACCCTAAAGGCCCTTTAAGACCTGACCCAGAAAATCCCTTCAGACCCTTTCAGCTCCAAAGACTCCAAAGACCCTTCAGACTCTTACATCTTCAGCTAGATTAAACAGCTTGGACCCTTGACCATTTAGAGCTTTAGATCACTTGGACCTTTTCAGACCCTTTTTACATGTTTGAGAGCTTAAACCCTTTTGACCCCTTTGACACAATAACTGTAATTGGAACGTAACCTTTGGTCCATCCGGAACCTTTAAAGTGCACACCAAGCAAACATCGATAGTCTTCTTACAAAGGACAGACGATACTTTTACAAAAAGTAACACACAAACTCGACCCACCCAGAGGGTGAATATACTATGTTTTTTTTGAAGTTATTATGTATACACTCATTTTAATATATGTCCTGTGAAAATTCCTTTGTAGGAGGAGAGGGGGGGTGGGGTAGGAGTCCGGAGAGAGGGGGGTGGGGTGGGAGTCTGGAGAGAGGAGGTGGGGTGGGAGTATGGAGAGGGGGGGTGGGGTGGGGTGCGAGTATGGAGAGAGGAGGTGGGTGGGGTGGGAGTCCGGAGAGAGGGGGGTGGGGTGGGAGTCCGGAGAGATGGGGAGTCCAGAATGATTGCGGGGGGGGGGGGGGATGGGAGGTGGGGAGCAAAAGGAGTGAGAGGAGGAAGGGGAAAGGGTTTGGAGGAGACACCTTACAATTCCCGGCAATGCTGGGTCCTTTTGCTAGTGTAGTCTGAATAATTTGAGAAGTGGCTGTCAGTTTGTTTGTTGGTCTCGCCAAAACTGAAACCGCTCGCTCCGGCTTGTGAGTCACGTGTGTGTGTGTATCCATATATATACATATATACATATATATATATAAAAAAATATATTTGCTTAAAAACAAATTTTTCTCTGCAACTGCTTGTCCGATTGAAGCAAACCTTTAAATATAGGAGGGACTCCCCCCCCCCACCACCACCATGCAGAATATTTTATTGATAACTCTAATGTCATCGGTCACATGACATCGCAAACATATTGGAATGAAAGGAAAAAAATTGGACATCATTTTCTCCGAAACAGCTCAACGTAAAAAATTTGAAACTTGGCATGTGCCATCCACTCCCCAGAGGGTGTGTACGGTGATAACGATGACGTCATCAGTGAAGTGGTATTCCAGCCATACTTGGTTGCTTTTGAATGGTACAACAAGGACATAAACCATCTTCTTTATTCTGGAGCTACTTTCACAGTAAAAACGTGTTCTCAGAAGCAGAATGCCATGGTATAATGAATGAAGATATTCATGTTGCAAGGTGAAAGATGTTGAGCTGAACGCAAGTGTCAGAAAATTCTATCTCCTGATGTCCGTGAGAGGTTGAGAAACATAAAACATCTCATCTTGTTGGCTGGACAAAGATCACGTCCTCTCAAGAGGAACTTTCTTTGTGTGACAGAAAGGAGCTGTATAGAACGTTTCATGTTTTGCTACATAGAAACTCCCCATCACTTACTGTTCCTGACTGTGCAGAAATATTGAGCAACCAGTTCCATTCGTACTTGATGAACAAGATCATAAAATTTTAACTGGGTTTGGATTCAAATTGCTTGCTATCGTGAGCAGCCTACGGCTGCATCTTTTTCTGGGGGCATGGCTGTGCCGCTGATGCAGTGCCCTCTACTACTAGTACATTAGTATACTAATTCTGCTGACCTCGGAAGGATGACGGGCTGAGTCAACCTCACCTGGTGTTAATTCAATGGTAAACAGGGACTCAAACTCAAAACCCAAAGATAGTAAGCCAGCCGTTAACCCTTAAGCCAATACCAGGCTTTGGATTCAAATATAACTTACACATGTTCTTTTACTGATCAAGTATTGATCAGTTTCGGAGCCATTGTCCTGTTTTACAATGCCTATGTAGGACGAGGTGTGGAAAGTCGTCCACCGATCTTCAAACAAATCTTGTCATGTGTACCCAATCCCACCATTGTTCCTCAAGTAAAACATTGCACATCTTCTTCCAGTTTTTACTGAGATGGTGAATGCATCATTGGCTTATTGAGTTTTTCCATCAGGCTTGCTGTGCCGTCATCAAACCTCTCCTGAAGAAGCCAAATCTAGACGAAAATGGTCTAAGCAACTCCAGGCCCATTTCACATCTGACCTTTCTCGACAAGACTATTGAGACGAGAAGGACACTCGGTAGAACACATACCTTTGCCAGGTCGAACAGTTTACATTTCATATCCACTGATCAGCCGGATCTGCATCTGGACCTTAACTAAAATCCAATCGACTTGTTCTTATCACCTACCCAACTCATCCACTAAGTTTTGTCAGAATCCGTCCATAACCTTTTTAGATATCGTGCTATATATCATGTTTGGCCCCATCCCTCAATTGTGAAGAATCACTTTCAAAAATTATACGATCTGGATCTCGATCTTCACCAAAATCTGAACAATTTGTCCTTGTCGCACACCCAACCTGTCCACCAAATTTCATCCTAATTCATCTTTAACTTTTTGAGATATCATGCTCACAAACAGACAGACAGACAGACAAACAGGGGTGAAAACAACCGCTGTCCACCTTCAGTGGCAGAGATAACAAAATGACACCAGATTTATTTTATTTTCTAAGCAACGTATGTGGCATCTGATTTAAAAAAAATACTTCTGCTTATTGTGGTGGCATGATTTCATGCTTTCAACTGGCTCTGATCAACGGTGCATCACCACTGCTCCCAAGTATGGGAGCACCACTGATGCAATGCCCCTGTTTCCAGTACACTGGTACTCATTTCACCAACTTCAGAAGGATGACAGGCTGAGTCAACCCCACCTGGTGTTAATTCAGCAGCAAACAGGGCTCAAACTCAAGACCCTAAAATCCCAAGCCAGCCACCATAAAAACTAAACCAACACCAGGCTTGTCGCAGAGGTAATAACAGCTTGGTAAAAACAAAAACAATAATAGGTTGTTAATTTTTTTTTAGTTATACAGTGATCCTGTGATGTAGTGGGGGGAAGGGGGAGCCGGGCGCAGTCGGATTTGGGGAAGAAAAATTGATTGGGGCGTGGAGGATAAATACATTCAGCCATTTTGTCATTTGGATGATGCAGGTGCAGTCACGAAAGGTTTATTGTGCTTGTTGGATCAGCTGAGGCCATGTACGCATCTCTTCATTGTTTTGCACACACAACCGATGGCCAGCACATGGAAATAGAGAGTTATTCTTACTCATAAATAACTGAAATTATTGACACAAAATGACAATTTTAAACTCCAATCTCTGACAATTGGTTGACCATGTTATGATGTTCTGACAGCCGACAGCGACATCCTGTTCACGCGGCTGTATTTCTCGTGATCAAAAGGAATG
>NC_140972.1:92067659-92070159 GCF_056783735.1 Eptatretus burgeri | reverse complement strand
CGTGGGCAGTGGGCATGGCATGGCAAAGGCAGCAGGCAAACACAGCCCGCAGAAGAAGGCCGCTGCAGGCAAACACAGCCGGCAGATGGACTGGCCGGCACAGGCCTTGAAGAAAAACAGCCAGCAGATGAACTGGCCGGCACAGGCCTTGCAGAAAAACAGCCAGCCGGCAGACGATCCAGCCGGCACAGGCCTTGCAGCACAGCAGCTGCAGATGAAGCTGGCCAGCCTCTGCCTCGAAGAAAAACACGGCCAGCCGATGAAGTTGGCCAGCCTTTGCCGTTCAGTGGAGGTTGGTGGAGGGAGTGCGGTGGTGCTGGCCACTTGGACCTACCTCCCTGTCTCCCTCCCAACCTATCGCCTTTGCCTGTCACTGTACATACCCACTCCCTTAATTTGTCAAACCCCAATTTAGCCCCAACTTATTTTTTTATTGTTTTTATTTTTACTTCCCCACTATAAATCGTCCCCTAACCCCCTTTATCGTCCTTGTTCAGCTAACCTATCCTGTCACCTAGCCTACTCCCAACCCCTACGTTCCCTTCCCGGAGGGGAATAAGGGAGAGCTAATGTCCTGTGCCGAGGCCCAACGAAGCCTCAGAATGGCCTCCCCAGAGTTCGGCGATCTTAACACCAAAGTGGGTCCAGCGGCCCACAACGACAGCGAGGGGATGGATGGTGCGGAGGGGTACATCTCCTAATCTACCCTAACCATTTAACTGTTAAACTACCCCGGGGCTTTCAACAAGCGCCTCTCGCTTAAACTATTGGTTCTAACAACCCAGATTCCCGTCGCCTGTGTTGGTGTCCTTACAATTTCGGGCCTCGCCCCCCAATTTTCTCTCCGTGCCCTCACACGGTCTCCTGGCTGGGACACGTGGCTCCCTTTGGCAGGCACGACCCTCTGCCGAATCTCCCGCTATGGCACCCCCGGGCACTACACTGCCTCCGAGCCTACCAGCTCCCTAACACCGGGGAGTGCCCCCCATGGCACCTCCCCTGAAACGCACACGTGGCAGGCCGGCCTCCCGGGCCCCTTTCCGAGGGTCACCCGTGCCCACAACACTGCCCACGCGGCTAATGGCGCCCCGGGCCCCCGCACCAAGCAGGCGCACCCGTGCCCACTACTCTATCCCGGCCCCCCATGAGCCCATGGCCTACCACGGCCGACTAGCCTGGTGCCCGGGGTACCCACTCAGCGATACTCACCTTTCGCAGCCACGCTCCCAAGCCCGTCAACAGGGCTCCTGCACCCCTCCAAATGGGTCTTGAGCCTACATTCCCACCAACAACAAAACGACCTCCATTTTTCAATTTGACTAACCCAGCTAACTCACTTTACTCTGACCCCGGGGTCCCTTGGGCGGGAGTCACTCCTCCCCCCAATCACTCATCGCACCATGCATTCCCCATTCGCTCCATTCACACAGACCCGCTGGCCTCACTCACTCACCAAGCACATGCTTCCAATTCACTCACCAACAACTCTTCAACACACACACCACTGAACTCTGCCATCCTTCTAACTACCTCCCCTAACTAACTCGTGCTCCCACATCGTCCCTTATACTACAGCACGTTCCTTTTAACACTACGTAGCTAAACTACGTCAACTCTACACATCCACAAGTCTGTCACTGTCCTCAAATGTCCCATTTTATTTCCCAACCTAAATCTGGCTACAATCCCTCTAACTAATCCATTCCACGGACTCCATGAGGACTTACCCCTGCCCCATGAAGTCGGTCTAACTAAGCTAACCCTTCCCCCTAACTAGTTTCCATCCTGTGCCCAGGTAAGGGGGTCTTTCACCCCTTGCCCAGGAATCCTGTACACCCGAAAGTGAGGCTTGCTTTTTTTTTTTCCCATGCGCAGCACCTGCGCGGCAACTCAGAGCTCGCGCACTTTGCACCTGCCCGTGACGTCATGCAGCTGCACGTGTTCCTCGTCCCTCCTTGGACGGGACCATCCGGCAGAGATACCCCTCCTGCCGGATTCCAACCCCACGTGCAGCCATGACGTCACCGTGCGCATAAAAAAAAACAAGCCCCACGTCTCGAGGGGTTCCCCACGCGAACACATGTGCTTTGCCCGTTGGAGCTTAACACACACGATCGCGTGGAGAACCCGTCCGGTCCAAATCCATTTACCTGCCTAAACTTTGTCCGTCCGCGGGATCGGCAAATCCACCGCGTGCGTTTCCGGACCGGGACTTCACTCTCGCAAGCGAGCACGTGGCGGTCTCGTGCGTTGCACAGCACGAACCGCGTGCTCACTGCTGGGTGAACCCGGCACGGTCCTCGAAACAACTACAGCCGCTACTCGGCTTTCTTTCTTCTGTCGCCTTCGTCGTCGCCATTCAACCCACGCACTCCCGCGTGTTACGACGCACACAGTCCACACCATCACATTCACACGGGGAGACGCGGCTGCGTGCTCCCGCATGCCAACCGACATCTCCCTCACATACCGCTCTCTCACACACACGGTCTCCCTTGCA
>NC_140972.1:92035159-92055159 GCF_056783735.1 Eptatretus burgeri | reverse complement strand
GAATTTGTTCAGGGTGCCGGCAATAGCTTGCCGACTCTTTGTGAAGGACACCGTGGGATGTTTAAGGTCCATCAACTAATACTCGCAGACAGGCTGTGAAAAGTGGATGTGCTTGGGATCTAACCTTATATACTATTGGAGCCACGGAAATGATATTCTAACCTTCAAATCCAATGAGGATTCATGTTATCACATTCACTCTCTTCCCTTCACCAAATTCTTCAAAGAGCATTTTCCGCATTATAAACCTCCCCACTCCTCTTCCACACATTTCTTTTTTTCCCATCTACTTCCAACTTCTTTTGTGACTTCTCTCCAGAACTCTTCTGCCTCTCATGTTATCTCTTACCTTACACTGTGTTTTTTTTTTTTTGCTTTTTTTTCTGAGTCGTTGATCTTTATTTACCCTCAATGTCCTCTTTTTCCCGGTGTGCATAATATATCGACATTCCCTTCAGGCACATCATTAGCAAGGTGATCGATTAAAGAATGATAAGATAGATAAACTCAATAATTTGGCTTTTCTTCAATGTGAGTCGTTATTGATTTCCAATTCCCCTTCTGATCTAGCTGTTCAATACTTGGCATCCTCTCTCTCTCTTGATCTCGAGCAAGGCATGGAAATGTTAAATTTTATGCAAGATATCAGCACAGTTTTCTCTGGTTTTCACTGAGGGGACATTCATAAATTACACAACGCTTGGGGGTTGTATGTCCAAGTGTTACAGAGTGTTCCAGGGGAGAGAGGGTGTTTCCAGTGCTGTTATGTAACGCTAAATCAATCAATGGCATTCGCTGCCTCAGCTTGTTGCACCTACGCCAACCAAGCCTATTCTGAGATGGAACTTTAGAAAAGCTAATTGGAAGTTGTTTAGTCAGTAATGAAAAAAATGTTGTCAATGTACCCCCTGATCCAAAGTCATCTGATGTGGACTATTTGTACAAACGTTTTAGTCGTGCCCTCAAAAATACTGAGAAGAAGGCCATTTTGCATGGCTACAGGAAGTGATACATTCCGGCCTGGAATGAGGAGTGCACTTCTACTATTACTACTAATATCCATCCATTGGAACCATACCCTGTGCAGAGCGTTGGTGCTGCCTAAGCAGTCTCCTTGGCTATTGGGTACAATCCTGCACGGGTTGCCACTCCGACAGACCGACACAGGAAACCAGCAAGCTGGCACTCATTTTGCCGACCTCGGATGGATGACGGGCAGAATCAACCCCACCTACTAATATGCATGCCCAACTAGGGGATGTAACAACCCCGATAAATGTCGGTCTTCCGCCTTCTGCCAACATTCAGTCAAGGGGGCATTTGACCCTTGATACTTCGTTCCCTTGGGACAGGGGGAACGTGAAGCGCAGTAGACAGAGCCAGTTCTTCATAAAGTTGAATAATGTGCCTCCATCTTTCAGACATTGCCGTTGATCCCAAAAGGAATTCATGTGCCAATGAGTGTCCCAAGGCATCGTGACTGCCCGGTGCCAGGCTATTTGACGCATAACTATAGATTTTAAATTAGAGTTGATCTTGTTTGTGGTGGGCTGCCATCCAAGGCTGACAGGGGCCCCACCTGCCCTGAGCAATCTGGTTTAGGCACCAGAAACCCGCCTTCAACACCTCTGCCGTCTGTTAGAAACGGAGGTCAGCACGAGAAGCTACGCAGTAGGAGTTTGATCAGGAGAGGCTCTAATAGATGCTGACTATATAGGGTATTTCATAGACGGGGAGTGGCTTGACTCTCCCCACCATCCTAGTCAATCCGAACCCTGTGTTCGGATAGTGCACTCCAGGATGACTTTATTAACACAGACAATCCTGAGTCCACGGCGGCTTCTGCTGATGCTTTGATGAAACAATTTAACCATAAACTTCAAGAAAGGTGGTTAGGGACTGTTGAGAACATTGATTTCGGACACTCTTCTCGGAAAGATTGGGGAACTGTGAACAGCCTCACTGGTTGAGCAGTGACTAATAGACAGTGCCAGACTGAAGCAAACAAAATTGCCAAGCAGCTTGTGAACAACGGCAATTACTCTGTCGCTGATAAGAAGGCCCAACGTACGCTCTTGCAGTCTTTCCATGAGAAATTGCATGAACCATCTATTGATGGCTATCTGACATCCTTTTACCAAGGAAGAAATGAGTGTTGCTTTGGGTCAACTTAAACTCAATACAGCACCAGGCCCTGATGGTGTGCACGAGTTTTTCCGACACTGTGGTCCTTCGATGCTCACTTGGCTATGTAAATTTTTCTAGTTCCGTATAAGAACAACTCACATTCCGAAAATCTAGTGTAGGGCCACTGCTATTGCCATCCTGAGACCGGGTAAGCCGTTGGATGACCCAAAATCATACGGACCTATTTAGCTGCTAAGTGCAACATTTTAACTTTTGGAAAAGTTTATCCTGGAACGAACGTACTACTTAGTTGATGAGCGATTCCCATACGAACAGGCTGGGTTTCGTAAGCTACATTTGAGTGCTGATCAAGTGGCTCTGCTAACACAGGATATTGAATATGCCTTTGATGACAAACAAATACTCAGAGCTGTCTTCATTGGCCTTACGGCAGCATAGAGGCCTCTGCCACAAATTGCTTTGTGTCTTACCGGATTATGTGTTGGTTAATTTCATCATGTAACTTTTATATAGTTGCTTATTTGTTTTGAAAACTGCTGATGGGCAGATCAGCCGACAATATCATTTGAAAAATGGTGTTGCCCAAGGGTCTGTGCTTGTGCCGACTTTCTACAATGTATCCATTCCGGATATCCCTCAAACGAAAGTGAATCACGACATATACGCTGATGATATCGCCTTGGTGGCTCCGGGCTCTTCTTTCGAGCAAGTCAGGAATTTGCTGACTAGTGACATGCAAACGATGATGAACTACCTTGAAACCTGGCATCTAAAGCTCAGCAATGGCAAGACGGTGAGTTCTGTTTTTCACTTTCAAAATCGTGACGCCAAGTGCAAACTGGCCATATCTGTTTATGGTAAACTGATAAGTTTGAGGCCAGTCCCACCTACCTCGGAGTATGTGTTGACAGAAGCTTGACCTTCAAGTCGTTGACAGAAGCTTGAGCTACACTATCCCTTGCATATGCCCCTGCTGTGTACTGCTCAGTCGTCTGTGGAAGAAGTACACACACACACACATATCGAAAGTGGATGTTGTGCTCAACGAGTCGATACAATCGTATCAGGCTGCATAAAAGCTCCGCCAACATCTTACCTCCCAGTGTTACCCAGTATAGAACCACCTGATATCCGTCGCCTAGGCCACTTGTTCAACATTATACAAAATCAGCTGACTCGCATATTAATTTTTTTTCCATGATTGCATTCACGAGAGGCGAATGCCTGTGCGTCTGAAGTATCGTCATCCACTGGCCAATACAACACAACCTCTGATTGATTCCGATTTTCTTACTGCTGATCGCTACAAGCACAGTCTTTGGACCAAACGGTTCACCACAGATCAATCTCGCCAAGTGAACTTTATCGATGAACCCACAGTTTGGCCACTGGGCTGGGACTTACCATGATCGTCTGGGGTTTGCCTGAATCGGCTTTGCTCAGGATCAGGGAGATTTGCCGACAACATGCACAAAATGAGATTCGCTACTCCCTCCCTCCGCGATTGGAAGCAACACAGACTACCGACCACATTATCTATCGATGTACCCTCTACAACCCCCTCCCCCACACCCCAAAAAAAGTTTACAATCACTTCTCAACATTGATCAACAAACAGTAGAATATGATGATGATGATGATGATGATCAATCAATGACAACCTTGGTCCAGGCACGCTTTATTTAAAAATGCAAGGATATTTAATGATCCACAAATTCAATAGAATACACAATACATAAAAGTAAATCGCTTTATTTAAACTTCATCATTGCGATTCCATCATTACTTTTTACACGGACACTTAATTTAATTTGCAAATGAAAGCAATTGAACATATTCAGAAACGATTACATCACTCCCAGCGATTAGCCCGATGACATCATTTCAGGCAATTCGACTGCTGCCTCCTCGTATTGATGGTATGCCGCCTTTACTTTTTCAAATATACTTCATAGTAACTGAAAGAACACAACGGGATAAATAGCATCCTGGGATTAAGGCATGCAATGGGGAGGAGGGGTGAGAGAGGGAGGGGTGTCTTTATCAAGCATTGCATCATATTATAGGGGATGTCTGTTGAAGCATTACAGAGTGTTACAGAGGGTTGTGGTGTCAGATTTGGGCAAAAAATGCATTATGTAATTTTTGAATGGCTCCTCACTTCTGACTTGGTCTGGCACCAAGCCTGACTTGCACTGCTCTTTGCTATGGTGTTATAAAAATCCTTTTGCACTCGCTAACCTCCTTCATGCTCTTGCAACGTAGGTTGATCTAGATTGGTATTGAAGCTCTTCTACTCCCCCTCGAGCAGCTAGTGTTCCACAACAGTTTGTTTCTTTCTTCCACTAGAACGGGCACTTGGCAGAGCACATGCCTCCACCAGGCTTAACAGTTGACGTTTTGTATCCCATTGATAGGCCGGATCTGAACCCAGATCTGATCCAGAATCAAATCAGCTTGTTATTGTCACCAAACCAAATCATCCACATAGTTTTGTCATCACTCGTCGATAATTTTTTGAGATATCCTGTTATGTACCGTTTTAAGCTCTATCACTCAATGGTGAAGAATCACTTAAAAAAATTTGTCGGATCTGGATCCGGATTTCACCAAAAGCTAATCCATTCATCCTGATCACACGCCCAACCTGTCCACCAAATTTCGTCTGAATCTGTGCACAACGTTTTGAGATATCCTGCTCACAGACAAACAAACAGACAGACACGGGTGAAAACATAACCTTCGTACACTTTCAGTGGTGGAGGTACTTACCTGAGTGTCCCATCCTCCTCTTAGGGGAATGTTTTATCATCATTCTGCGTTCAATCATCCTGTGCAAGAGGGTTGAGCTTGGGTTAGGGTTGGGGCATCACAGTGTCAACCACAAAGACTCCAATGAGGAAACAACCCCTCACTCCTCACCCCCCACCACACAATGAAATCCATTTCATTGATGTATTGTACAACGACATCAATGTATCATTGTGTTTTTTTTCGATCACAACACAAAGCAGCCTCGTGAATATAACATTTACTGACAAAAGACGTAACAAACTGAAAACTGACAAGAGAACATTATTTATGAGGAGGGTCTACCAAGTCATGTGGACCACCTTGTAGGTGGGTCATTAAATCAAACAGAGTCGTCTCAGTGAGAGCAAGAGAAAGGGTTCTGATGAAGGGTTAGGGTTGGGGTTGTAAAACGCTAGAAACATCAGCATTACTTTGCTCCCCATGGCGTTGAGCACACCTTTGTCAACCTTCAGTTGATAAACCTATTGTTTGATTTGTCCACCGACGCGCAATTAAACTCAAGTTTCGTGTTCTTCAAACTTTTCCTGGTAGTTTGTGCCCAGAGATGGAAGAGAATGAACAAAGCCATGCACTGTAGTATGAAGGTTATAAAACACTGAGAATACCTCATCAACACCATCAGGCTTGTGCAACAACAATACCATGACATAATTATGTGTCAATGCAGGTTGTTTCATGAGATTTTTTTTCTTTATTTATTCATTTACGAGATGTGGCTGTCACCACTTATGAGGAAATCGCCAGACCTTCCTATGTAGGGATGGCATGGACATTGCATTGGTTTAATGCAAAGCAAATTCTCAAAAAAAATCTACAAATCTACCAAAACACAAACTTATAAATCTATAAACAACCTACCCGTAGCCTGTGCAGGATTTCACATCCAACTAGAACGGCACTCGGTGGAGCGCACACCTCCGCCAGGTTGAACAGTTTACGGTTTGTATCCCATCTGGATCCGGATCCGGATCCGCATCTTCTCCAAAATCGAATCATTTTGTCCTTGTCACATACTCATCCTGTCTACCAAGTTTCGTCCAAATCCGTCCATAAACTTTTTGAAATATCATGCTCACACACAAACAGACAGACCGACAAACAGGGGGTGAAAACTCAACCCCCGTGTCCCGTTGATAGCGGAGGTCATGATGAATTATTGTAAGTACAGTACTGCACAATAATACCGGTATATGAAAAGAGTTTACGAACCAATGCTTTATGAGGGAGGAGGAGGGGGGGTAAAGGGACTTTCGGGCCACCCTGCACATCTTTCTCGATTTGGGTTCACGGTTCGCAATCACGACAAACACTAGCTGTGGTGTGAGAATGTGTGTGTGTTTTAACCGTTAAATATTTCACTGGCCAAGTTCATACATGGAAACTATCAATATACACTATCATTGCAAATGGACCCAGAGGTGGACAAGGAACCACCAATTTTTCAAAGAATGATACCGATGCTGGTACTTGGTACGAATTCCAACTGATTAAGGAGTGATATGTGCAAATCAAGATGTTGTGAGTTGAAGTGGGATTTGAAGGTAGTGTGTGCTTCCCAGCACGAAACCGCTCTTGTTGTTGTTGTTCAGGAGACATGTCTCTCTTGATGTACACTTTCAGTGATGTTCAGGAGAGAGCCTCCTGATGTTCAGGAGACTCTCCACTGTATTTGCCATCCATCTCTTGATGTACTCCACTTTGCTTGTTACCCTCGCCAGGGGAAAGGGTATTGCATTTGGGTTTGTTTGTTTGTCTGCACAGAATGTGAGTATGGTATTTCACTGCAACCGCTTGTCAGATTGACACGAAATTTTCACCATCAGCATGACTACTCATGCAAAACGTTTTAATGATAATTATGACGTCATATACCACGTGGTGTGGCAGCCATGTTGGAAAAAAGGAAAAACTTTGGACTTCTGTATCTCCGAAACCGCTCCATGGAAAAAATTGAAACTTGGCACATGGCAAGTACCCCTCATGGGGAATAAGTGTGATTTTTTTTTTGTATGACATCATTCTGGCATACGTAGAATGCCACATCTGATCAGTATGGAAATTTTGGGGGTCACCTAGTGATAAATTGGTCAACAGAAAGAAATTGATGATGTCATTGGTCACATGGTTCAGCAGCCACATATATGTATATATAATACATAAAAATTTCAAACCTTCAAAAATTTTCTTCGCCAAAACGGCTGAACAGGTCAGGTCAGGTATGGGAGCATGTGCCAGAACAGCGCGTCGCTGCGTCCACTTTCCGCCGGTACTCCAGGGGCCTCCGTCTGGCCATCCCCCAGGCAGATGCCAGGCCCATCCCCATCTCCTTGAGATGATGGTCAACCTGCTGCAACCATGAGGCACGTGGTCGGCCCACTGGCCTCCTCCACTCATGAGACTCCCTCGCTGAGAGAATCTGGTGAGCAGGATCAGCGTCAGGAAAACGAGCCACATGTCCATACAGCCGCAACTGACGCTCAAGGACTAT
Source organism: Eptatretus burgeri (assembly GCF_056783735.1). Taxonomy (NCBI): domain Eukaryota; kingdom Metazoa; phylum Chordata; class Myxini; order Myxiniformes; family Myxinidae; genus Eptatretus; species Eptatretus burgeri. Next base: position 92,047,709 of record NC_140972.1, on the reverse strand, counting down.
GCAGGTAACAAATCTCATCCGGGTCTCTCTCAGCAACCGCTCGTTGGACACAAAATCCGACCAGCGATAGCCAAGGATTCTCCGAAGAGATCTGGTACCAAAGGAATTAAGTCTCCGTCTCAGATCCTTGGTCAGAGTCCAAGTCTCGCACCCATAGAGCAAGACTGGAAGTACCAAGGACCTGAAGACTCGGACTTTCGTCCTCCCGCACAGGTACCGGCAGCGCCACACCTCATGATCCAGTGAATCCATGACTCCCCAGGCCCGACCCAGACATCTATTGACCTCTGACTCGCAGCCAGCAGAGACATGAATATCACTGCCAAGGTAAGTGAATCTCTCCACGACCTCAACATCCTCACCACAAACAGACACAGACAGGACAGCAGCATCCAAGATGTCACCGAAAGCCTGGATCTTCGTTTTGACCCAAGAAACCCGTAATCTCAACGGCTCCGACTCCTCATTCAGCACCTCGAGGGCCCCCAAGAGGATGTCTAAAGTCTCTGCAAAGATGACTGCATCATCTGCAAAATCAAGGTCCGAGATCTTGACATTGCCAAACGATGCACCGCAACTTGATCTCTCTGACATCCTCCCTAAAATCCAGTCCATACAAGTGCTGAAAAGTGTGGGGGTAAGTACACATCCCTGACGAACTCCAGTAACAACTGGAAATAAGTCAGAGATGGTATCACCACACTTCACAGCACTCTCAGTACCAGAGTAGAGTTCAGACATCAGATCGATCAGTTTTGGTGGCACCCCACGAAGACCAAGAATCCTCCAGAGGACATCCCGATTCACTGAATCGAACGCTTTACAGAGATCAACATAGGCTGCAAGCAGCCCCTGCCGAAACTCTCGTCTGCGTTCGGTGAGGACACGAAGTGCAAGGATACGGTCAATCGTTGACCTCTTTGGTGTAAAGCCTGACTGCTCTGGACGCTGGTGCTCAAGCAGATGGTGGCGAACCCCATCAAGAATTATCCAAGCAAAGACCTTGCCCGGCACTGAGAGCAGCGTCACCCCTCGGTAGTTGTTGCAGTCTTGGCGATCACCCTTCCCTTTCCAGAGAGGGACAACAAGGCCCCTCTTCCAGTCAGTTGGGATGATGCCTGTGTTCCAGGCAGAGCACAAAACTGCATGCAACGACACGAGTGCAGCATTTCCACCAGCCTTGAGAAGTTCAGCATGGATGCCACAGATCCCTGGAGCTTTGCCCCGTTTCAACTGGTTCACCGCAGCCCGTGTTTCCACAAGCGAAGGTGGACCTGAATAGATTGATACTAAAGGTGGGCTGAACAGATTGATACTAAACTTTACAGGTATAACTGCCTATCCATGAGGAACAAAACGTTCCCACATTATGATGTCAAAGGTCACATGGTTTGGCAGCCATATTGTATTTACCCTAAAACCTTTAAAAATGTTCTTCTCCATCACTACCCCCTCACCACTTCCTGCCCTCTCACCACTGCTTTCCTTCACAACCCTCTCATCATTGCATGTCCTCACAACCCCTTCATTATTCCATGCCCTCACTAACCCCTCACTATTGCATGCCCTTAACACCCCCTCTTTATTGCACGCCCTCACTACCCCTCACCACTACATGCATTCGCTACCCTTTCAGCAGTGTTGCACTCGATATCCCCTCATAAGGTATTCAAAAGTTGAACAAACGGAGAGGGGTGCCAAAGACGATCCTCGCCTTCGGGTGTCATTTCATCTAGGATGGGCCCTGTGGATACCTCAGGGATCGGTACTGGGATTTATGATTTAAAACAATGGTTTGGACAGTGGCGATAAGAGTCAGCTTTCTAAATTTGCAAATTACACAAAGCTTGAAGGTAAGGAAGATAGCGGAGAGGGTGGTGATAGGATTCAGGAAAGTATTGATACTTTATTAGCTTATGCAAAAGATTGACAGATACAGTTTACCAAATAATTGTAAGGTGCTGGGGATGGAGAAGAAGAATGAAAATTGGGATTACATAATATGAGGGCAAATCGTAGAGCCTGTCGTACAGGAGAAGGATCTGGGGTGGTAATGGATACAGGGCTGGGGAGGTGGGTAAGCAGACAGGACAATGCCAAGTATATATATATATATATATATATATATATATATATATATATATATATATATATATATATATATATATATATATATATATATATATATATATATATATATGTAAAGCTGACAGGTTTTAGGTTGTATTAGTAGGGGATAAATTATAAATCGAAGAAGGTAGTTTTAACACTGTACAGGAATTTAGTGAGACCACATCTAGAATAGCGTGTTCATTTTGGTCATCACATCTGAGGGAGGACATAGCTGCCATAGAGATGGTTCAGCGCAGGGCTACTCGATTGATTCTGGGGAGGGGGAACTTAACTAAGCTATGAGGAGTGACTGAAGGAGATGGGGCTTTATCCATTAGAAAGGTGATTACAAGGGGATATGATAGAGATGTTTAACATACATAATGAAGGGTGTGGACAAGATAGGTGCAGAGGAGTTTTTTTCTTCTTCTGCCGGATGGATGGTGTTAGGACCAGGGGTCATAGCCTGAGGGTGAATAAGAGAGTTAGAATATTGTTAAGGCAGGGTCTTTCAGTAAGAGAGGAGTTAATGTGTCGAATGGTTTTCTGGAAATGTTGCAGCAGTGGAGGGCATATATAGCTTTTAATTCAAATTTGATATGTACCTGGGTGCATTGGACGTGGAAGGGTAAGGGAATATTGGCAGGGCTTGTCCGCTGTCCCTTGGATGGACGTTAAACTGGTGTCTCGAATGCCAGCATTCATTTGACAGATGTTAAAGATCCCATGGTGTCCTTCGTGAAGAGAACGTGAGTTATCGCCAGCACCATGAACATATTTCAAATTCCTGCCCGAACCAGCAGAGGGCATTGCATCAGCGGCACAGCCGTGCCCCCAGGCAATGATGCTACCCCGCAGCAAGTGCAGTCAGCTTTGTGTGTGTGTGTGTGTGTGTGTGTGTGTGTGTGTGTGTGTGTGTGTGTGTGTGTGTGTGTGTGTGTGTGTGTGTGTGTGTGTGTGTGTGTGTGTGTGTGTGTGTGTGTGTGTGTGTGTGTGTGTGTGTGTGTGTGTGTGGTGGTGTAGTTTTGCATGAGGATGAGACCACAGCTCAAATGCAGAGCAATCGTTTTAAAAGCAACACAGGTTTGATAAATAATGGAGATTGAGACATGCGAAGTAAAAATGCAATCAAAGAAACCGAGACAACTGAATGGCACGCTTTATGATCAGTTACAATCTCTACAGTTATCCTTAATACTGAGCTAATCTGGGCAGACTCCTTCAGGAACACAAGGGAAACAGAAGAATGACTATGTGCAGGTGTGGTACGTGTGCCCTTTCTTATAACCCCAAGAGATACGATGCTAGCACGGTGTCTGATCCCTCTCCCAGGCCGGTCTAGCCTTTGGCTGTCCTTTGCTGCACAGCTTGCTGTGCACTCACTCTTTTGTTGGGTCTCATGCTGTGTGGCTCAATCTCTAGTAGTCTAGCTGAATGATCGATGGCTGGTGGTCTGGGCTGTGAGAGTTTTGATTGTCCAGGTTGAGAGAGGTCTGGAGGGTTGACCATCCCAGCTACCTGTCTGTGAGGTGCGATTGTTGCTCGTTATATAGGCAGCCCTCTGCCCCCCCCTTACCCCACCCCTGGGCCGCACAGTTCTTGTACATGTGCTTTAGAGTGCATGCGTCACAGGTTGAACATCCATGTTGCTAAAACGTGTCCAAGAGGCTGCGTAGTAACATGTCGAACAGCCATTTGTAGAGTGTGATTCATGGCATGAAAGTTCAATGGGGAGTGTTTGAGGATAAGACACGGATGGGAGGTGGGGAAAAAGAGACAAACATGAGGATATAGGGTGACAGGGAATATAATTAAACATGCAAATCTGGTCAATGCTATTTAGTGTTTACAAGCACTGATGCTGACACTCGTTAGGATATAACTATACTGAATAATTAACTCGTAGGCAATTTCCGTAACTATTTTTGCTGTGACTTGTTATTGATCTTTGGTGGATTACATTTTCTTTCCAAAAGCTTGCTTGTCTGCACTTGTCTGTGAGCAAAGTGCAGTCAAACATTCACCATGGTGATGGTTTGTTTTATCCTGGGTACCATTACACGCCATTGTCAGTTTATTTTACCTCCTCTTTGGTGTCCACCTCGATGGAAGCAGGGAAGCTCATATTTACATTTGCAATCCTGTTAAGGTTCTTTTGTGCGTCTTTGTGTGGATGGCTACCAACACAGCAGTAAGCTTTTAGCATTTAGAACCATGCCGGAAGGGTGGGCATTGTACTCGTATTATTGTTTTCGTCACAAAAGACGGGCTGTGAGGCAATTGTACAGCCGGAGAAGTTGCAATATCATGGCTGTGGCAATAGGTAAACTGGAGTAGTAAAATCAAATGTGCTCTTTGGTATTTATTTATCAATATTACACAGAATGAGGAATGATTTCCTGAAAACAATAGGACATTTGCAGCTAATTCTCCAATATTAACATTTGACAGAATTGTACATTTGGATTAAAGCTCTTTGATTCCTTCCTTGTTCTGTGAATTTCGTTTACCAATATAAGTTACTTCCTCAGGTATATATTTTCTGCACATCCATCTTTTGCCCTTGTTGCGCTGGAAGAGCATCGTTGATGAAGTCAAGGTTTCATGTCCACTCTTTCAATGTCTCTTCCGAACTATGATGGGATTGATGTTTTGGGAAAAGATTCATCAATAACTGATTGATTCATTTGTGTCGTTCATGTATGACACAGTTTAAACTGTATTTTGCATCACATGAACGAACACAGCAGTGAGGTAAGAATGATGTCATTTATTTTGGTTTATTTTATTTTTGCCATACATGGAGTTTTCGTGACATGATGACGAGGCAAACAATTTAGTGTCATGCACTTAGCACTTACCTTCACTGATTATCCTTCCAAAAATGCCAATTCAATTTTGTGTGCTCACAGTCAATGTCAGTGGAGAGGAATAATGTTAACTCGATGGAACAGTTAGATGATAAAACATCAGCTTTCATATATGTGGAGGCATAAATTAATTGTGACAAATTAAGATCTGTTATCAAGTTTAGATAATGCTTAGACAGCTTAATATCGAACCTGGTGAATGCTCTTTAACCCTTTGAACCCGAGCGGCCGGTAAAACAGCTGCTATTCAAACCTCCGTATACCCAAGTGTCCTGTTTACCGGCCACTATTCAAACCTCCATAAACCTGAGTGTCCTGTTTACCGGCCACTATTCAAACCTCCATAAACCTGAGTGTCCTGTTTACCGGCCACTATTCAAACCTCCATAAACCTGAGTGTCCTGTTTACCGGCCACTATTCAAACCTCCATATACCCGAGTGTCCTGTTTACCGGCCTCTATGCAAACCTCTATAAACCGAGTGTCCTGTTTACCGGCCACTATTCAAACCTCCATATACCCGAGTGTCCTGTTTACCAGCCTCTATTCAAACCTCCATAAACCCGAGTGTCCTGTTTACCGGCCACTATTCAAACCTCCATAAACCTGAGTGTCCTGTTTACTGGCCGCTATTTAAACCTCCGTATACCCGAGTGTCCTGTTTACCGGCCGCTATTAAAACCTCCATGCACCCGAGTGTGGCCTCCACTTGGCCCGAGTCAAACCTCCATGTAAACAACCCCGAGTTGTTTACCGGCCACTATTCAAACCTCCATATACACGAGTGTCCTGTTTACCGGCCTCTATGCAAACCTCTATAAACGGAGTGTCCTGTTTACCGGCCACTATTCAAACCTCCATAAACCTGAGTGTCCTGTTTACTGGCCGCTATTTAAACCTCCGTATACCCAAGTGTCCTGTTTACCGGCCGCTATTCAAACCTCCATGCACCTGAGTGTGGCCTCCACTTGGCCCGAGTCAAACCTCCATGTAAACAACCCTGAGTTGTTTACCGGCCACTATTCAAACCTCCATATACCCGAGTGTCCTGTTTACCGGCCTCTATTCAAACCTCCATAAACCCGAATGTCCTGTTTACCGGCCTTCATTCAAACCTCCATAAACCTGAGTGTCCTGTTTACCGGCCGTTACTCAAACCTCCATAAACCCGAGTGTCCTGTTTCTGGCCGCTATTCAAACCTCCATATACCCGAGCACCTGGTTTACTGGCTGCTAGGTTTACTGGACGCTATTCAAACCTCCATAAACCCGAGTGTCCTGTTTGCCGGCCACTATTCAAACCTCCATAAACCCGAGTGTCCTATTTACCGGCCGCTATTCAAACCTCCATGCACCCGAGTGTGGCCTCCACTTGGCCCAAGTCAAACCTCCATGTAAACAACCCCGAGTTGTTTACTGGCCACTATTCAAACCTCCATATACCCGAGTGTCCTGTTTACCGGCCTCTATGCAAACCTCTATAAACCGAGTGTCCTGTTTACCAGCCTCTATTCAAACCTCCATAAACCCGAATGTCCTGTTTACCGGCCTTCATTCAAACCTCCATAAACCCGAATGTCCTGTTTACCGGCCTCCATTCAAACCTCCATAAACCCCTGTCCTATTTACCGGCCGCTATTCAAACCTCCATGCACCCGAGTGTGGCCTCCACTTGGCCCGAGTCAAACCTCCATGTAAACAACCCCGAGTTGTTTACCGGCCACTATTCAAACCTCCATATACCCGAGTGTCCTGTTTACCGGCCTCTATGGAAACCTCTATAAACCGAGTGTCCTGTTTACCAGCCTCTATTCAAACCTCCATAAACCCGAATGTCCTGTTTACCGGCCTTCATTCAAACCTCCATAAACCCGAATGTCCTGTTTACCGGCCACTATTCAAACCTTCATAAACCTGAGTGTCCTGTTTACCGGCCACTATTTAAACCTCCATATACCCGAGTCTCCTGTTTACCGGCCACTATTCAAACCTCCATATACCCGAGTGTCCTGTTTACCGGCCGTTACTCAAACCTCCATAAACCCGAGTGTCCTGTTTCTGGCCGCTATTGAAACCTCCATATACCCGAGCACCTGGTTTACTGGCTGCAAGGTTTACTGGACGCTATTCAAACCTTCATATACCCGAGCACCTGGTTTACCGGCCGCTATTCAAATCTTCATGGACCTGAGCACCTGGTTTACTGGATGATATTCAAACCTCCATATACCCGAGCACCTGGTTTACCGGCCGCTATTCAAACCTTCATATACCCGAGCACCTGGTTTACCGGCCGCTATTCAAACCTTCATATACCCGAGCACCTGGTTTACCGTCCGCTATTCAAACCTTCATGGACTCGAGCACCTGGTTTACCGTCCGCTATTCAAACCTCCATAGACCTGAGTGGTTGGATTTTTCTCCAGGGAGCGCAGGGTGGGGGAGCCGAAAGTCTCTGGAGCTCAGGGTTTGAAGGGTTTCATTGCACTTGGAGTATTTTGTTTGACGTTTGAGTCCGGTATATTTTGGTGTACTGTCAGATTGGGTGCACCATAGTCATGCATTGCACTGTCTTTGATTTTCTATGTGTGCAATATGTGACCACTTCTTTCATGGAGTGTTCATATTCGGTTGAAGGAAGGAAGTCCAGATATTCCTTGGAAACTCAATCCCTCGTCATGGTACAAGTTGTGTTGGCGATGAGGGATTTCATCGGCATGTTGGTGTTAGACCAGGTCTCTTTCTATTGTTCTATAGTCTTATGTTGGTCATGGAGGGACTTGGATTGGGTCCAGAATGACTTCCTCAATTTCAACCTCATGATTGGTTAGCCTGTGATGTTGCAATTTGTAGCCAGTGAGGAGTTGCTTCCTTTTATTTGTAAACCGGAAGCTGCATGCTGAAACTGTCAGTGTATTGTTTTCTCTGTGTTTGATCGGAAAACGTATTTGTTAGGGCAGATAACCCATGCTTTTGTAGCATTCTTTTTCTGAAGTTGTTCTGACGAGTTATTTCCTCCTTTTTTATTTAGTATGGCGAAAGGCACGTGCATTTGATAGGTTCACCAAAGCTCTCAATATACGCTTTCCAGGCTCTTTGGCGATGTCACAACATTGATTGATGACGCGATTGGACACTGGTTGACGTAAATTGTGGACTAACAATGGGCATACCAATAACAAATACCTTAACAAAGTTAAGCATACCTTAACAAAGATCAAATCCTCGATCTTTTCTACCCCCCATAATCCACCCAAGCCCACTTCCTTCATTTCTCCTGCTTTCCTTCCTGAAAGTCCCTGAAATGTCCATCTTCTCTTCGCCATGTTCCCCGTCCCATCCCTCCCTTCCACAGTTCACCTAATGTGTCTGTTCCCCACTGTTTTGTCCCTTCCACTCCCGCCCCTCTTGTCTCATGCCTCCTTGCTGTGAGTTGTGTGTTAGCTCTCATACGAGCCTCGACCAAGGTATACAAAAAAAAAAATACTTTGAGACTGGCCAATCACTGTTTACTACCTGACGGTTCTGTCATTTGATTTCGACCCTTTGCCATCAGGTACAAGTTGATTTGAAAGCCAGGATTTTCCATGGCCTTTTGATATTCGTGCACACATGCCTAATCTAGGCATATATGTAATGGTGCTATGCTAGTTACAACTGAGAGCCAAGCTCGTAGTTAAAATGGTGATCATAAGTTCGTAATCGTGCAAAGAAGGTTCCTGAATAAAGTCGATTTCCAAACATTCTCTCAAATCTTGATCCTGCATCGTTCCCTTACAACAAATACGAATTCCCTTCCAAGGAACACACAACTACACTGCACAAGGAAAGTACACAGGAGGAGGTCATTCAGCCCATCGAAACCTGCTCAAGTATTGGTGGGATTGGGATCCTCGTGTCCTGAGTTCAAATCCCACTTGGCTGTTGAATTAATATCAGGTGGGGTTGACTCTGCCTGTCATGCCTGTCATCCTTCTAAGGTTGGCGAAATGAGTACCAGCTTGTGGGATGATTGAGCCTATTTGAGTTACCTGTGTTGGAGTGATGACCTGTTGAGGATTGTGCCCAATATCCCAGGAGACTGTTTTGGCAGCACTGACACTCTGCACAGAGTATGGTCCTGATGGATAGATGGCCAAAGAATGAGAACACCTATTACCATTGAGATACCAAAATTGGACAAATTTTCTTAATTCTGACAACAGCACGATTTCAAATTTAAATTTATTCAGGCATCTCTGACCATTGCACATTGCTAGCTTCCCAATAACATCTTGTGGAAGTGTAAATTGCTCTGTCAGTGGTAAAACACGTTTCCAGTAACGTTGCAGATGATCCAGGGTTTGTAATTTTCACAAGTACTGTCTTTGCGAAAAATATAAGCCAAATAATAGTTTTCATCACATCTATATTTAGGTAATTGACATGCATTGAAACATTGCAATTAGCAAAGCGATCTAGTCTGTTGAGAATGGCAAAAAATAAAGTCAATCTCATAACTTGTATCCAGTCCATTCATGGCAGGTCCTCCCCTCCTTGTTTTTGAATTCTTGTCCACATGATGCACAACTTTCAAAATCAACATCCAGTCATCCAGGCAGTTCAGTTGTGTTCTCCACATTGTTCATGCTCTTCCAATGGTAAAGTTAGAATTTAAATAACAAGCTAAAAAAAACAAAAAACAACAACAAACAAACACATGTGATGGTAAAACATATGGTTGTTGTTTCGAAGCTTCGCTGCAATGATATGGGAGCAACTCTTATCCGGCATTTATTTCCCAATCAAACAACATTGATCTTACACTCATGAGCACTGTAACACCGGAATATTTGTTTCGATGTCAAAGCACTTAGTTGTGGTTCACTCGTTTTATTGATCTCAGAAGAGACACAAAAATTTTTGAATCCTGCCAAATGATTGGGGTGTCTTAACCAACTATTATTTCTTCTTTGACTTTAGCGACACTCAATTGTTACTTTTTTCCCTACCCGTGGAACCAACTTCCACTCCAACCTGATTCTTCTCTCCAGGTCTTCAAGAGAGCCGTTCACCACCACTTCAGATCATCTCCATTCCAAAACCATGATTTTTTGTACCCCATAACCACCCCCCCCGCCCAACCCTTCTCTTCCAAATTTCCAGTTTTTTCTTCCTGAGAGTTTCCTTCTGTATCCATCTTGTTCATCCTATGCGTCCTCTCCTTCCCCCACCGTTCCTCCACACCCGTTGTTGTCAGTCTTCCTCTATTTTGTCCTTCAACACTGCTGTTGCTGCCCCCCACCCTTCTCGCTACTGTTCCTTTTGTTCTGTTACATCCTGATCCATTCAGTGTTCTAGCTCTTCCATGAGCCTTGACTTTACATCCAAAAAATATAAAAACCTCAAGGGCACATCACATCTCTTGAAGCATTCCAGGTAAAAGGTCCCTCTAATTTATCCATCCACGGTGAATGTTATGCAATATTCTAACATAAACATCAAGATAACTGAAAGATCTATCTCATCTCCATTCGATGTTCACCTGATATTGGTTTATACAACTCAAGAGATATAATCGCAACGTCAACAAAATTGGCTCAACATTAATGAGTAAACGAGGCAGTGGCGGAGGTGCAGTGGGTGCAGGCAGCGGTAGAGGTGCAGTGGGTGTAGGCAGTAGTGGAGGTGCAGTGGGTGCAGGCAGTGGTAGAGGTGCAGCGGTAGAGTAGAGACATAAGGAACGCCATTAAGGAGAAGCAAAAGGTATTTATTAGATTTAAAATAACAGGACTGGAGTTAGATTTATATCATTCTCGGAGTAAACAGAGGCAAGTGAAGAAAATAACTCGGCAAGCCAAACGAGAGTATGAGAAGGACGTGGCTAAGAATATTAAACATAATAGCAAGTCTTTCTTTAAGGGTATCAGGGGAAAAGAACAGGTGAGGACAAGTGTGGGCCCATTGAGGAATAGCACTGGGAGAGTGGTTAGTGATGAAAGTGAGATGGCAGGCTTATTAAATAGGTATTTTTCTTAATTTTTTACACAAGAACAGTCAGGAGAATTGCCAAAAGCTGAGGGTATCTATTGAGGAGGTGAGGAAGGGCTTATACAGAAGATCCAGGTTGGAGTGGGGGAAGTAAAGGAAGAGCTAGGTAATCTAAGAGTGGATAAGGCTCCGGGTCCAGAGAGCATGCAACTGAGAGTATTGATGGAGGTGGCTGAGCAGGTAAGCGAGATGTTAACAGATATTTTCAATCGTTCCCTGGAGTCAGGACAGGTACCGGAGGATTGGTGAGTAGCAAATATAACACCATTATTTAAGAAAGGATCCAGTGAAGAATTGGGAAACTATAGACCTGATAGTTTGACTTCAGTTGTGGGGAAGGTGTTGGAGACATTAATTAAAGACCAAATGAGGAACCATTTAAACAAATACAAACTAATTAAAGGTAGTCAGCATGGGTTTACCAAAGGTAGTTTCTGTTTAACAAATCTTTTAGAGTTCTATGAAGCAGTGTCTGATTGGGTGGATGAGGGAAAGGCAGTGGACATAGTATATCTCGACTTTAAGAAGGCATTTGATAAGGTACCACATCGGAGGTTGTGAGCCAAAGTGAGGACTTGTGGAGTGGCTGGTCAGGTAGCTAATTGGATTGCAAACTGGCTGAGTGGTAGGAATATTGGGAGGATATATACTGGGAGGATATAAGTAGTGGGGAACCTCAGGGATCAGTACTCAGACCATTACTATTCACCATTTGCATTAATGATTTGGATAATGGAGGAAAGAGGAGACTTTCAAAATTGGCAGATAAGACAAAGCTTGGAGGTGAGGTGGATAGCAGAGGGTGGTGGTGATCAGATACAGGAAAGTATTGATACTTGCATCGATTGGACAAAAGATTGGCAGAGGGAATTTAACCTGAGCAAGTGTAAGGTGTTGGGGATGGGAAAGAACAATTAAAATATAGATTACAGGATGCAAGGGGTAATTTCGGAGCGTGTCACACAGGAGAAGGATCTGGGGGTGGTAATAGATACAGGAGGTAAGCAGGCATCACAGTGCCAGGAAGCTATAGGTAAAGCAAATAGGGTTTTAGGTTGTATTCGGAAGGGGATCAATTCAAATCAAGAGGTGGTGTTAACATTGTACAGGAATTTAGTGAGGGCCACATCTCGAATATTGCGTGCATTTCTGGTCACGGCAGTTCCGGAAGGACAGAGAGGGTTCAGCGTAGGGCTACTAGATTGATTCCAGGCCTCGCGAGACTCAGCTATGAGGAGCGGCTGAAGGAGACAGGGCTTTATTAACGAGAAAGGAGGCGGTTATGAGGAGATATGAAGGAGATGTTTAAGATAATGAAAGATATAAATAAAATAAGTGCTGATGAATTATTCAACAGAGTCGAGAGTGATATGTCTCAGGGCCATAGTCTGACAGTAAAGAAGAGGAGAGTTAAGATGGTTGCAAGGTACGGGACTTTTATTCAGATAGGAGTTAATGCATCGAATGGTCTTCCTGGAAAGGTAGTGGCAGCAGAAACAGTAGACAAGTTTAAATTGGAATTAGATAGGTACCTGGAA
>NC_140972.1:91875159-92015159 GCF_056783735.1 Eptatretus burgeri | reverse complement strand
TTTGAAAATTGGTGATATATGTGCAGTTTTCCAATCGAGAGGCAAAATTCCAGTGGATATGTATCGACGGAAAACTGTCCATAGTGGCATAGCTATCTCTGTATAGTGGCATAGGGTGAACACCATCGGTTCCTGGCACCTTATGAGGGTAAAGTAACCGAAGTTGCTGCCCGACATAAGTCACCGAGGAGAGGACTTGAGTAAGACTCACGGCCGGTGAGTTTTGGCATATGAACTCTGGGAGAGGCCCTGGTTTCTCACACTTAAATACTTTTTAGTTATGGTCAGAGAGGCATTGCGCTTTCTCAAGGTCTGCTGTCCAGATTGTGTTATCCACTTTGAGTGCACTAACACCATACCGTGTGCGAGTCTTTCCCCTAAGGTAGGCATATAGGTGTTTGGGTGCAGTCTTTGCTTCACAAGCAAGCCAAGTCTCATAATGATGCCTCGCCTCCTTGTATTCGCTGAAATTGTATTGTATTGACATCAGAAAGATGTATTCACTGGCGATTTAAGGCCTTAACGACAGCATCGTCTGCCTCTGACCTTGTGTTTCGGTAACACCTCCACCATGTCCGTTTTGTTGCCAGGAGCTTCAATATCCCTCATCAACCAAGGAATTCTATTTTGCTGACACACTTGCGGGTCTGGGACGTATCTACTCACTAGGTCTGTAATAACTGACTTAACATGTAGCCACGCTTGATCTGCTGAATCTATCTCCTCTAGTTCCCATTGAATATTGGCGGCTGCTTATCTCATTCCTGCAAAGTTGGCCTTCCAGATGTTGCGGTGCTTGCCCGGTGCTTTCTGTGGTACATCGTTGGGTAGGAAGTGTCGCCAATGGAGCATTACATGTCTACTGCTACCCAATGGTGGGAGAGATGGCTGTAATTGCACATCCTCGTCATCCTTGGTGAATACAAGGTCCAAAGATGATGGCTGTTGGCCCTCAGAGAAACGTGTAGGCTCTGCTATATGCTGCATGAGTCGTTCTTCAGCAGGTGTGCCCAACAGTCATCTGCTGGAAGAGTTTTGTACTCCTGTAGTGGTTAGGCTGGACCAGTTGACATGGGGCGTATTGAAGTCTCCCATGAATAGCACATTTATTGTTGCCAAGCAGTGGTGCATGATTTCCACAAGGACTTCCAGATCCTGGTCCCTCAAATTGCTGGGTGGTCTGTATAGGACCTCAACAGCTAGTTTGTGAGAGTCTTGTATAATTATTTTGCACCAGACAGATTCACAGCTTTCACTGGAAAGGGCAGGGTCGATCAGAATGTACCTCAAGCCCAGGGACTTCGCAATGTACAAAAGTACACCTCCTCCTCTATTACCATTTCCGTGATCTTTCTGCAGAATCGAGTAGCCTGGGATGGCTACTTCTTCATTCATGAATTCTTCTGTGAGCCAGGTCTCGGTTATCCCAATGACTAATGGTGAGTGCTCTTTCATAAGAACTCTTAACTCATCCATCTTATTGTTGAGAATCCGTGCATTCGTGCACATCATTATGATTAGGCGAGGAGATTTAGTAGCCCTCTGTGTGTCATGACAATTGGCCGTTTCGCAACTGCTCGAATCTTGGATGTTACATTCTGCATCCCACACATTCTGTGTCTGAAGCTGGATCCCTCGCTCACCTGTCATGCATTTTTTAACTACGTAATTAGTCGTCGACATTGCTGCCTTTCCTTAATGGAGAGGTCAGGCTGCATGCTGACTGGGATGCCTCGAAGTTGCAGTCCCCTCCTTAGTAGTAATTCCCTCTTGGCATTGGAGCAGAGCACCACCTTAATGGGGCACGGGCTATTTGTGAGCAGCTCAGGGCGTTTCCCCATCTGAACTACAGCTAGGTTGATCTCGGAAGTGAGTCGAAAAATGACACGTGACACATTGATTACTGATGATGAAATGACTGTGCTGAAGAATGCAAAACATTTTCTTATTTACAAAAGCATAGTAAAAAGAAAGGACTCAATTTTTTTATATCACAGCCAGCAGCAGAGTAGGCAGCAAATGAGGCTTCCTCTATCATGGCCTTTTTGAATAAACAAAAGAAAAATTAAATAAAAGGAGCCTCGAGATATGAAGTACATTCTGAGGATTATAAGAAAGGAGGAACTGGATAGAAGGATTCACCCAAGCAGATGTTGATCACTCACAAAGATATGATTCAGCCAGCATGTGCAGGGACTCACAAATGGCTGAGCTGAATAACAGACAGCATGGTGCGCTGATCTCAGCGTGTCTTCCATGAAAAAAATGGAGATTAATGTGAGACACACTGCACTTAGGCAGTTAAAACCTCTGCAGTATACGCCATCATTTTTCACATGTTGGACCAAGAGCAGAATTTTTTTTAAAAATTGATTTAATTATAACTGGTGAAGGAGCTTTTGCATGTCACAAGTAGGAAGGACATCAGGATATGTAACTGCACTTTCTAATGTATTTTAAAGAAATTAGTAGAAAAGTGATGTCAGAAAGATGTGCGTGTACTTTTACATGTATTTTAAGGAAATTTGCAGACAAGTGATGACAGAAAGACGTACATGTACTTTTATATGTATTTTAAAGAAATTAGGAGACAAGTGATGTCAGAAAGATGTATGTGTACTTTTATATATATTTTAAAGAAATTAGGAAACAAGTGGTGTCAGAAAGATGTACATGTACTTTTATATGTATTTTAAAGTAATTAGGAAACAAGTGACGTCAAAAAGATGTACGTGTACTTTTTACATGTATTTTAAGGAAATTAGCAAACAAGTGACGTCAGAAAGATGTACGTGTACTTTTACATGTATTTTAAAGAAATTAGGAGACAAGTGACGTCAGAAAACAATATGTGGGATTTGAATGTTGGATTGAATCATCGTTAGTTCTGTGCTTGTATGAGAACACAAAACAAGCTAATGTAAGTTGAATTTATTAACAAAATTAATTTTGTTCATCCACAAAATCTCACATTTATTGCAAAAGGATTAATTCGTTCATGAGCTCCCCTTCGACTAATCAGATTCAGCTCCTGTTTTTTTTTAGATTGCATTACATAATAATGTAAACAGTTTTCTATTGTACATTGTGGCAAACAAAGTGGAGGATCAGACATCTCACTTTAAAATGTCTCCCTGTTCTTCTTGGTGCAGAGGTAGCACTTTGATCATGCTGCTAGGATAGCCTAGAGGTATACACACTTCTCTCTGAACTGTCAAGCCTGGGTTTATATCTCTGGTCAGTTATAAGCTAACATCCTGGAGTTTCAAATGCAGGGCGATCCATCAATCATATGGATGTTAAACTGGGCGTCTCATCTACTGGCATTATAGTCAGTGGACATTAAACATCACACGGTGTCCTTTGCAACAAGTAGACGAGCTATTGCCAGCACCCTGACTAAATTCCAAATTCCTGCTCCAACCCAAACGGATACTGCATCAGTACCACAGCCACGCCCGAGAAAAAAATTGATGCAAACTTGCAGTCGCATGCTGCGTACAAAACAAGCTGAAGAAGTGCTCTTACCTGTGAGCAGTCCAGCCTGGATTTTATTATAAGGCCAACTCGGAACTGTTAATTGTTCCTTCGTTGGCACTCCCATGCTCATCGATGAGTGGTTCGTCCCTCGGATGGACGTTCAGCCAGGTGTCTTATCTGCTTGCATTAGCTGGTAGATGTTAGAGACCTCTCGGTGTCAGGCCTGGCCAGACTAAGGCCCAAATTTCCCTTTTGGCCGATCCCACAGAAGGTGGGATTCATTCTGCAGAGTGCCTGGTGTTAAAATCTTCCTGTTATTATCTTTTTGTTTAAAAAGGTGCTGATTTTATTAAATATTAACATTTGGCACATGCATCCGTTTATTGAACTTGTTGTAACAGCACAATAAGCTCATAAGACACCGAGAACACTTTACAACATAATTAAAGTACTTTTGAAGACGAGACAGTCTGGTTAAACTCTTGCTTTCATATTATTTGTTTACATGGTTGCTAAAGGAAGGATGAAGAACCATGAGGAGCAATGCAGCATGTGGGGCCTAGCAACAAGCAGATGTGGAGGGCCTGCAAATCATGAGAGAACTACTTGAACTAGAATGATTTAACCTAGAACTAGAATGTTTAAACCATTCTCAATTTGTTTAAAAATCATATCCCCGTGGGCAGGAGTTTAATGTTGGAGGAAAGGAGGTACTCAGGAAGACTGAGACACTGAGACAGAGTTCGTTGTTTCATGCATACGTCATATTTCTTCCTAAGTTGATAGATAGAACTGCAGTTTGTTGGAAGTTTTAAGCCTACTCAACTCCAGGTTTTTGATCAGAACATGCATCTTTGGACCTAATTTGCGGCTAAATTAGTGCTTTTTGGGAAACCAGTGCAAAGTGTTTTCTTGTTGCACGCATGTCCTTTCAGCCCTTCGATCACCCTCAGCCCTAATTGAACACATGTCATCGAGTAACCCTCTCCATCTTAACCTGTGGACAAAAATCGAAGTTTTCCACTCACATTCATTTCATTGTCCATCTTTTCTTCCATCTGTGCAATCCTGTCCTTTCCACCGATTCTTCAGAAAACCAATCACCCATCTTGTGTCATATCCCACACCTGTGATTCTTTTTACTTCCACAAAACTGGTATGTTTGTCCACATAAAGTGCATCTATGCTTCATCATGTTAACCTGAATTGGATGTAACCATGGGTAAGGGAATAAAGAGAGGGAGAGGGAGAGGGAGAGAGACTGGGAGACGGAGAGACTGAACGACAGGGAGACTGAGAAAATGAGACTGTTTCATTTTTTATTAGAAAAATAGAAAACACAAAGTGGTAACCCAACCCAAACAGTTTACAACAATAATAGAAAAGTAAAATATAATTATATACACTGTATA
This sequence comes from Eptatretus burgeri, assembly GCF_056783735.1. Taxonomy (NCBI): domain Eukaryota; kingdom Metazoa; phylum Chordata; class Myxini; order Myxiniformes; family Myxinidae; genus Eptatretus; species Eptatretus burgeri. The sequence goes on along the minus strand of NC_140972.1, from coordinate 92,010,267 downwards.
ATTACATGTTTTCCTGGTGTTGGCTTGATGGTTAGGGTGGTGGGCTTGGGATTCTAAGGTCCTGAGTTCAAATCCTGCTTTACTGGTGAATTAACACCAGGTGGGGCTGATTCAGCCTGTCATCCTTCCGAGGTCAGCAAAATGAGTACCAGCTTGCTGGGATGATTGAGCCATTTGAGTATCCAGCGTCAGAGTGGCGACCCGTCCAGGATTGTGCCCAATAGCCCAGGAGACTGCTTCAGCATCATCAACACTCTGTACAGAGTATGGTCCCAATAGATGGATAATTACTTGTGCACATGTACTGGATTTAAACTTATCCCATCACCCTCACCAATCAAATACTAAGGTCCGATCAGCCACCTGCACAGTTAATTTGCCACCCATGTTTGCTCAAATTCTGGCAACTTGCCCTCATGTTAATAAAAACTTGAGTAGTTTAATTATAAGAGCTACAACACTCTTAAAAGGCAACAACAAACTCTCAGGTAAACCTTCCAGTTTCACTTTCTGAGTTTTATAAATTATCATCTTTGCCTTTGCAGATTAAAAAATAAATAAATTGGCTAATGGTACTTCCCTTGTTCAAACAGGAAAAAATTTAACACCAAAAATTAAAACTCTTAAATTAAAGCAAAGTTCTATTTTCTTAAACATTTCATTGAACAACTGAAATAATGAAGTTAAACACCTACGTACATTTAATAAAAGCATGAAAAAGAGTTTCACATGCACCACAAAAGGGATATTCATCAGGTATTGCACCCTTTTAATAGTTGTGTCCAACCTGCATGAGAATGTGAGCCACTGAGTGTCCTGAAGGAAAGTTCTTTACCCAGATAAATCATTTTCACCAAAGATTTAACTTGAAGTTTACGTGTTAAATCTGTACCTCCATTGATATTGAAACTCCTGATTTGCACTTCAGCTAAATAGAAAGACGGAGAAGGGAGGAACAAGTGAAATCCTCTAATCTTACTGGGCTTTCCTCAACTGATGGGGTTTTTTTTCGCTTCTGAAAGTCCCAGTCTGCGGCGAGCTTTGGAGACCATATTTTCTCTGTGGTTGACCCAGGAGAGGTCATGGCTAACGGTGAGGGCGAGAACTTCAAGATATGGAACCTCTTCCAGTGTCTGACCATAGAAATAGATGCGTTGGTTCGTTTGATGATCCTTCCGGAGGGAAAGGTTAGATGGTGCAGTTTCCTGGAATTCAAGGACATGTTCCATTTCGCATGCCAGTGTCTAATCAATTCCAGATCAGCAGAGAGTAAAATGGCTGCAATCTGCCTGGTAATAGGATGGGGAACACAGTTCGATACAATGTGTAGTCATCTGCAAAAAGAAAGAGTGTTTACCAGAGCATCAGACAGGTCATTTACGTATATAGATGAGAAACAAGACTGGGCCAAACACACTGTCTTGACGATCTCGAGTTTTCACTCGGAGAGGGGAGAAGATGGTTCCATTGATGGAAACACGACTGTGTGAGTGGAGGAAGTCAGAAATACAAGAATGAAGGCAACCTTGAATGCCCAGGAAGAGAGCTTGCCAAGCGACTCAAATACCAGTGATCGTCACTCGTTTTTTTAGAGGGGGGCCATTTTCGCCGATAAGGCATCAGTGTGAGAGCTGTCACACCACATGCAAGACGAAACAAGTTAAAAAGACATAAAATGTCATAGCCTCGGTTGTTTTAGTAATTTTGCTGGACAGAATAAAAGGGCTTAGCTAGCCCATATTTATGTACAACCAAAATGTCCACCAGTCTACCAAAAGGCCATCTTTGATCAGATTCGAAAATAAAGTGAGGTGCACGTGTATGCCATCATATACTGTGCTTACACCAAGTTTGAATAAAATCAGACCATGCATGTCTGAGAAATTGTTGGGGACACATTTAAGTCACAAAATGGCCACCAGTCGGCCATCTTGGATCTTATCTCAAAAGAAAATGACATGCATATGTAAGCCATCATTTCTTATCTGAGTGCCAAGTTTCAAAAGAGATCGGTAAATGCATGTCCGAGAAATGGTTGAGGACGTGTTCAACATTGTGGTTTTTCTTACAACTAAAATGGCCACCAGTCAGCCATCTTGGATCTGATGTCGAAAAATAATGAAATGCTTATGTAAGCCATCATTCATTATCTGTGTGCCAAGTTTGAACAAGATCGGTAAATGCATGTCCGGGAAATGGTTGAGGACATTTTCGACACCGGGTTTTTTTTTCATCTAAAATGGCCACCAGTCGGCCATTTTGGATCTGATGTCGAAAAATAATGAAATGTTTATGTAAGCCATCATTCATTATCTGTGTGCCAAGTTTGAACAAGATCGGTAAATGCATGTCCGGGAAATGGTTGAGGACGTTTTCGACACCGGGTTTTTTTTTCATCTAAAATGGCCACCAGTCGGCCATTTTGGATCTGATCTCGAAAGAAAATGACGTGCATATGTAAGCCATCATTTCTTATCTGAGTGCCAAGTTTCAAAAGATATTGGTAAATGCATGTCCGAGAAATGGTTGAGGAGGCTTTCGACACCGGGTTTTTTTTTTTTCAACTAAAATGGCCGCCAGTCGGCTGTCTTAAATCACATCGTGAAACGAAAGGATGTGCCTCTGTACACCATCATGTGTGTGTGTGTCTTTGTGCCAAGTACGAATAAAACCGGTCCCTACATGTCCGAGATATGGGTGTGGATGCATGCACGCATGGACACGGAAATTGAGACCAAATCCATAAACTCCCGTTTCGGACGAAGGCCAACGGGGGCTAATTAAACAATCCTTAATGCAATTATGTTATATTACAGCTTGGTGAACTAAATAGAAGTCTGCTGCATGTGCCATAAAGCAACATATAGGCTTAATTATCAGAAACCAAAAATGTAATACGAAGCCACCCACTTAAGGTACATGTTTTAAGCAAAACAAGACAGATAATATTACAATAATAATACTACAATAAGTTAGATTTCTAAACTTGCATTGAAAGCTGGATGAGCGGAAGTGTGCCGGATGCTCCATGACCCTCTTCATACAGTATTTGTAATCCGTCACAGCAATCGTTGTGAAGCAGTCCAAATGTTAATTTGCCAATCTATTCCTCTGTTTTCTTGTCACAATGTTCATTGTTGAAAAGGTTGCTTCACATCGTATGTAGCTGAAAAATACTGATCCCTGATCCGGTAATGGTGGCCCACACATGCTGCACTTTCACCTCTTGCCAATGCATTCAACAACTCGATTTTTTTCGCACAATGACATCACCTTTCTCTGCCCTTTGGCACAATTAATTTTGTCCATCATTTTACGTTTTGGGTGCCATTATTAACTGTTGTGTCGACGAGATATTGTAGATCTCGGATTTAATTACAGGATCTCTATACGTCATTTCCTCTTTGATGATGATTCATTATTACCCTCACCGAGGGAGAGGGTATTGCATTTGGGTGTGTTTGTTACTTGGCAATTTTTTTTTTTGACAAGTATGTTGATCGCCTCCGTTTGTTTGATTGTCTGTCCGTCCGCTCACATCCAGGCCAAACCGCTCAACCGATCGTTCTGAAATTTTCAGAAATTATGGTCACCGACCCTGCGACAGTCCCGCGTTGAAGTTTCCTAAAATTCAGTTGAGTGAAGAGGTCGACACAGGCTAAAAGGCCAATTTGGGCCAAATTTTCTAAAATCATCAAATTTTATCTGATTGATTTGAAATTTCGAAGAGGATTTGCAGATCAGGTCAATGAATTCAACACCTATTATTTTTGAGGTTACCTTCGGTCAAAAGGTCAACCGAAGCAAAAGGTCAACCCAACATAGGCCAAAATTTTTGTTTCTAAAATTGTCAATTTTCATCTGATTGACTTGAAATTTGAAGACCATTTGCACATCAGCGTCGTGAATTCAAGCATCAGTTATTTTTGAGATAAACATTGGCGAAAAGGCCAATTTGGGTCAAATTGGAACAAATTTTCTAAAATCCTCAATTTTCACAACCTTTGTGCTTTTCATACGTATATAGATGAGAAACAAGACTGGGCCAAACCCACTGTCTTGACGATCTCGAGTTTTCACTGGGAGAGGGGAGAAGATGGTTCCATTGATGGAAACACGACTGTGTGAGTGGAGGAAGTCAGAAATTTTGAGGTAAACATAGGCAGAAAGGTCAAAATAGGCCAAAAGGCTAATTTGGGCAAAATTTTCTAGAATCTTCAATTTTCATCTGATTGACTTGAAATTTGAAGAGGATTTACATATCATGTCAGTCAATTCAATCACCTATTGATTTTGAGGTCACCATAGGCCAAAATGTCAACATAGCCCAAAAAGTCAACATAGGCCAACCATAGACATAATTGATGTCTTATGGTCTGGCAGCCATATTGGATTGAGCAAAAATCTTAAAAAATAAATTTTCTCTTGAACTACTTAATCAATTGATGTGATACTTCACAATTATGATAAAGTAGTGATGTGAAATGTACTTTTTAAATTTCCACCTGATCAGACGCATTGTTTTGCAGCCATAATAATTTCATTTTTTGATCTTGGTTTATTTTTTTATTTTTTTATTTTTAAAATAAGGCTCACTTGGCTGTGCCTGGATGGGTTTGAGGATAGAGGAGGAGCAGCTGAAATTCCAGTCTTATCCAGGTTCCTCCTGATGACTTCATCTTTACTTTTTTGCTTGTTTGGGTTCCTTTGATTACTCCAATGCAGGACTGTACCGATTTGATCTTCCATTTGATTTGAATTGAATTTATTTTAATCCCATTCTAAATTCAATTGAATAATAATAAACGTCATGGGGCAGGATTAGGTGTCCAATCAAAGCAGGCTTGCATCAAAGTGGGACATCTTGGTACTTGGTCGTCACTGCTCGCAGTTATAAAGTGGCAGTTTTAGTTTTGTCTCTTATTAATTATATAACACACCAGTACACAAATGCACACAAAATACACCACACAAAACAAGTTGTGGCAAGGGTCTACAATCTCTGATGGCTCTTTTTCTTGTTAATCTTGGCTTTGTTCTGTATGCTGGTCTGATGACTGCAATTAACTGTGTGCGAGAAACAAGAAAAGCCGTGTAACGGGAGGTAATCCTACACGAGGAGGCAATCAGTGACTCGTCCTCGCTCAAAAACCATGATTGGTCAAAATTAAATACCTCCATAACTAAATTGGACCACAATAGGTTGCCCACGATTTGTCGAAACCCATGATATTTGAGGGTTTACTGTATACTGTACTGCCACCTTCTGATGTTACTTTTATGCTTCGCGTTGGAACACTCATTTGAAATCGTTGGGTCAATTTGATATATGGCAGATTATTTTGGGGTGTTTTCACGTTTGTGTATTATTAACCACACATCGGGGCCGCACTTTAAGCCACTCGGGGCCGCCAGTGACTCCCAGGCCGTGCAATGAACAGAGTGCTAGACTGTGTCAAATACCCAAGATATGTCAAAATATATGGTCCTGACCTCTTGATTGAGACTTAGGGCCTCCAACCATTGCTGAGAGAGGAACAGCAGCATGGCTAGAGTTGAGTGAATGGGACAGAATCCAAACTGTTGGTCAGAGATCAGGCTGATTGAAAACAGGAAGGACAACATCAGCAGTAATGATGGATTCCATTACTTTGCCTCGAATTGGAAATAAGTTTACTAGTCTCGAGTTAAGATCTGTGTTTGCACCCGTCTTGTATACTCGAGTGATGTTTGCTGACTTGCGGGCCAATGGGAGAAAGCCAAAACATTTGGATGGACTGTGTAGGACCAACAAAAAGGAAGCAAGAATGACAGAGCAGGACTTGAGAACATGGGCATTGATGCTATCTGTATCTTTCACTGAAGCAAGATCAATGTCTGACAGAAGTTTCTTTACCTCGTTGGGTGAGAAGAATACAGAGTGATATATACAGTGGATGCAAAGTGGTAAGATGGAAACAGAGTGGGATGACTTGGGTACATGAGATTTGGAGGAAAACAGAGTTTGACCTTCTGCCTTATCTTGGGCAGATTCTGCAGTAACTCCATTTTTGAGGTGAGTGAGGGGATTGAGGGAAAGCATACACCAGAAATGGACTTTAAGAGGTGCTACCATGACTTGGAAGAAGGAGACTGGTTGGAGAGTTTAGCCTCAAGGGATTACAAGATGGTGTTTCTTGCCATGCCTCAGGATGGACACACACTCGTTGCAAGCTTCAGTTTGGTTTGTTTTCCATGTTGAGAAAGCAAACTGCTTGACCGCAACCACCTCTCCACAGTATTCAATGTTCCAAGGCACAGAGGATGGATAGGATAGTCACAGGTGGGGTGAGATAAACTGAGGCAGGAGAGGTAGTAGGCTATTGTGAATGTATTTCCAGGTGGAATTAATATCAGGTGCTGTGGAAATGGTGGTCCAATTCTTTCATGAGATGGTAGATTAGAAACCCTGCCAATTGGCTGATGCAAACAACCATTTTTTTCATCGTTGAGGTTGTTCTCTTCCAATAGCTAGAAAGATATGGGCTTTGACGAGAAAGTGGTCAGAAGAGCCAAAAGGAGCAGAAGAGGGACAGGAGAGATTGGATGGAAAGTTATTCATCACTAGATCTGGAAGGGAAGATGCAGCAGTTGGAAAAATCGTGGTTGGAAAGTTTACAAATTGCTCAATAAATCAGGGCTAGAAGATTTACAAATTGCTCAAACCAACAAAGTCGCAGAAGGCATTTACTGCAATACCATGGCTGGTTGTTGCCAAGCCAACACCCAGCGAGCTGGCATGGTGACAGTTGAAATAGCTGAAGATGATAAACAGAGTTGGTATGAAAAGTTATGCATTGATCCATATTAGAGGACATAGAGCTGTATTTGGAGTGTTCATCATTGGGGGGATGGTATTCCACAATAAAATTTGGTGGTTGCCAAGAGTTATTCCAAAGGGCTTGGAGGGGTTAGTGTGGGTAACTGACAATGAGCAATGGAGCTCTTTACGTTCACAGCATCGCCACCTCTGGAACAGTATCTGTCAAAGTGAAACAGAGAATCGCCAGCGAGAGACACAGAGGATCGGAAACATCTCGTGACGGAAATGTTTCTCTTAAACATACATTGTCATAAATTGCTGTAATATCCTACACTGAGAGATCAGGAAAATTAGAACGGAGACCTAGAATAATGGTGGACCACACTGAGGGAGGAGAGGGGGAGAAGGAGACGAGGAGTATGTGGTGCATAGGGCTGGGCATTCGGTGGGGGTGGTGGGAAGTACGTTGAGGGTTGTGGGAAGTACGGTGAGGGTTGTGGGAAGTACAGTGAGGGTTATGGGAAGTACGGTGAGGGTTGTGGGAAGTACGGTGAGGGTTGTGGGAAGTACGGTGAGGGTTGTGGGAAGTACGGTGAGGGTTGTGGGAAGTACGGAGAGGGTTGTGGGAAGAACGGTGACTGCTGCGGAAAGTACGGTTAGGCTTGTGCGAAGTACGGTGAGGGTTGTGGGAAGTACGGTGAGGGTTGTGCGAAGTTCGGTGAGGGTTGTGGGAAGTTCGGTGAGGGTTGTGGGAAGTTCGGTGAGGGTTGTGGGAAGTACGGTGAGGGTTGTGGGAAGTACGGGGAGGGTTGTGGGAAGTACGGTGAGGGTTTTGGGAAGTACGGTGAGGGCTGTTGTGAAGTTCGGTGAGGGTTGTGGGAAGTACGGTGAGGGTTGTGGGAAGTACGGTGAGGGTTGTGGGAAGTACGGTGAGGGTTGTGGGAAGTACGGTGAGGGTTGTGGGAAGTACAGTGAGGGTTGTGGGATGTGCAGCAGGGCAATGGGATGTGGAGCAAGGGCAGTGTGATACATACTGTGTACATACAAGGAAGAGTTCACCAGTGTGAGCTGGCATTCTCCACAGACAGGATTTTTCTTATGCATTCCCAATTCTGTCAGAAGACAGACATCATGACCTGAACAAAAAGATGGGTATTAAAAGCACAAAGGAAAGTAGGCCTAATAGATTTGACACACGGAATGCAGACTTGCGAGCATGTCAGATTTGAAACAGAAACTGTGAGAAAAAGAAGAGTTCAGGTGTTTGAGGTTATTTAAGAAGAAGAGGTCCAGGGCATGACATAATGGTGGGGAAGAGAAAAGTGACATTAATCTTTAAAAAAAAAAAAAAAAATATATATATATATATATATACATATATATATATATATATATATATATATATATATATATATATATATATACATATATATATATATATACATATATACATATATATATATATATATATATATATATATACATATATATATATATATATATATATATATATATATATATATATATATATATATATATATATATACATATATATATATATATATATATATATATACATATATATATATATATATACATATATATATATATACATATATATATATATATATACATATATATATATATATATATATATATATATATATATATATATATATATATATATATATATATATATATACATATATATACATATATATACATATATATATATATATATATATATATATATATATATATATATATATATATATATATATATATATATATATATATATATATATATATACATATATATACATATATATATATATATATATATATATATATATATATATATATATATATATATATACATATATATATATATACATATATATACATATATATATATATATATATACATATATATACATATATATATATATATATATATATATATATATATATATATATATATATATATATATATATATATATATTCACAAGCACACAATACACACAAAGTAATCGTAACTTTGAACTTTTAATTTTCTTTCGCGGTCTGAGAATATTTGAGAAGAAGAGGTAAAATGTAGTATTATTAAAGAAGAAAGCATTAGATGAGAACACTCAGGATAAAAGAAAGTTTGCATGATGGACCTGAGACCACAGAAAATCACAAGTTCAACACGACAGTGAAGTGGACACGGTTAAGACATGGAAATCGATACAAAACAACATTTGACAACACATAGACAAAACAACAAGGGACGACAGGACAGATCTGATGCAAAACATCAGCTGTTGACGAACTTTTCAAGGAACAGGTAAAATCGATGGCCACACCAAAATGGCGCACCACCAGCCCCCTGTCATTTTAACCTCTGTCTTCCATTAGCTTCACTCTTCGAGAGAGACAGAATAACCCCCCCCCCCAAAAAAAACCTTATTCCTATCGTAGTTTTGTTTTTCCCATCAATGTGTTGTTGTTTTTCACTCTCAACTCCCAAACCTACAGTTTTCATATGATCTCAGAAGTTGTATTGAAATTGCAGGATGTCAATGGCCCCTTTTTGTAGTCCACATGCAAACAGAAATGACTCGTGAAAAATTCAATCATTAAAAAACAGTTGATACGATTTGGATAATTTTGCCTTGATTCAAAATTTATTTGGTGGGGGGGGTGAGTTTGCCCATTACCAGGCCAAAAAGGCCACTCCAAGGTGGGGGCTACAAAAATATATTGTGGGAAGGGGAATCAATGGGAAAGGAGATACTATTCACATCTCTCTTAAATTGGGAAATATTGCATGTTGGGGCTGGGAAGCAGGATGCAGGGAGGGGATTCCAGAGTTTAGCAATGCGTGGGTAAAAAAAAAACTTGAGGAATATTGTGCGGTGTTTACCTTAGAAACACAGACAGTGCGGGGGGTATGCAGACCATGCCAAATGTGGAGAACGCTTGGAAGTATGTGAAGGAGGGACAAGTAGTGAAAGGCCCTTTGAGCATCTTCCATTAACCGAGAGAGGTTCCAGAAATGATGCCAGATCATGGCCTACCAGGTCAAAAAGTCATGAATGAATTGTCAAAAATGGACAGAAGATGAGTCTGAGCACCTGCCCAGATGCGAATATTGCATTCCGTGACTGGATGGATGGTGGTCTTGTACAGGTGGAGTGAGGCCTCAGGAGGGACGTATTGGCAAGCCCGATACAAGCAGCCAAGTCACTGGGGGGCTCTTTTGGCAATGCCAGAAATGTAATCATCCCAACCAAGGTAAGAAGTGATGTCCAGACCAAGAAGAATAGATGCCATCGAGTTTTTGTGATGGTGTTTGGTCCATAACCAGGTTATGAAAAGAGAGGGATCTTGACCTGGACACAAATAGCAGGTGGGTCTTATTTTGGTTGATGTTGATGGACCAGTCTTTTCCCCAGTTATTAACATTCTCAAGATACCAATTAAGATTGATGCTGATTTGAAAGCGGAGTAGGGAGCCAGGGTAAGTCGTGTATGGCATTGAGTCGTCAACATAAATGGCGAGCTGAGATGAAATGCTGGCGGGCAAGTCATTTATGGAAAGCAGAAACAAATAAGGTCCAAACACAGAGCCCCGGGGAGCATCTGCATCAATGTTATGGGCTGCAGAAGATTAACCCTCATGCCACACTAAAATGTGGCAGTCTGACATTATTGCAAACAAAGGCCCAAAGATGCCATATGACTTCAGCTTGTGAATGAAACCCTTCTGCCACACTTTATCAAAAGCCTTAGAGATGTCAAGGGCTACAAGTCTGGCCTCGCCACACCGGTCTCAGGCCTGGTTCACATGTTCAGTTATGAGGGAGTACACTTCTCTACTTCAAAATCATGGAGTGCACTTTTAAATAATATAACCAGTTTTGTATCACATGGTAACCCTAACCAGCCTATTTCAGGCCACTGGTGCGAGCTTAATATTATCCTATCCAAACACATTTATTTCTAATAATTGTCCTGTTCTGATTTTTCCTTGCTACATGGCTTTGTCCATGTATGACAGGATAGTTCAGAGGTAGTGTATGCACTTGCATTCGAGCTGTTGAGTCTGGGTTTGATTTCTGACCAGACTATAAACTGCATTCTGGTGTTCTACAGGCACGGCATTGCATCAATGAGTGCACTGTTATTTTGGTGGGAGTCGTGGGACGTTAAGCTGGGGTCTTGCAGGCCAGCATTTTCTGCTGGTGGATGTTAAAGATTCCACGGTATATTTTTCAAAGAGTAAGCCATTGTGTGCTCGTTACCCATTGTGTGCTGTTCAGCTTTTCTCATTTGCGGAACCGCCTTCCCGAGGCTGTTCAATCTCACTCTTCCCTCCAGAGTTTTAAGTTTGTAGTGCAAAATCATCATGTCATCCTTTATCTGCTTAACTTACTCCAACCTAATGCAACCCTTTTACTTGCAAGTTTCTGTTTCTCCTTCCCTCCTGTCCATCCTCTATTCCTGTTTGTTTATTCCCTTTCTTGCTGTGTCCATCTCCTACCCCCATTGCCCCACAGCCAGTACAGTGTCCCCTTCTATGAGTTTAGATATTGAATTAAAAAAAGAATACCCAAGAGAATGTGCAAAGTGCCTTTTAAATAAGGACATTATGGGCCATCAACACTTTTAGATGCAGAGGGTGTTGGGGGTGAATATATCGAGGAAAATAAAGAGAAGTTGAAACTAGGGAAGCGATTAAAATGGATGGGTATAAATAAAATAAAGGGGCTAAAGAGGAAAAGCAGATGGGATGGAAGAATGGGGGAAGCATTGGGGACATTTGGATAACAGAAATGTGGGTCAAGTTTAGAAATGATATATTAAACACTTTCCTTATATACAATATGAAGATTGCCCTTGAGGAGGTAATTGACAAATTGACATGGATTACGGAATGCAATGCAGGTCACAATATCATTATGTGTAATTCAGATTCGCATGCTACCCAGTATATGCCCCGTACTTCATATACGTTTAGCTTAAAAAAAAATGATTCATCCACGTATCAAAGCAAAAAAGTGTTGGAGCAACGAGGCAGTATAACTGAACATGTCACAGTGCAGTAGGTTGCTTTCAATCTGATCATGAAGTTAATTATGTTAGTTTGTCAATGACTCATGTGAGTTATAACTTTAACCTTCAATTTGTAACTTTATATAAATTCATTTAATTATATAGACGAGAAGCACCTGCTCCGTATGGGAGCTGCCAGCGGCGGTCATGTTATTATCTTTAAGATTTATTAATACCGTAGCAGATTACCCACCCTACGGTCGATCTTGCTGCAAACGTGCAACAGGTTCTTTTGACGCATCCTTTTATTTGGGTGTTGTAGAGGCAACAGACCGCTGCCTCGATTACTACCAAAAAGTAAAATGAATCTGGCTTATGTATATGAAACTAAAACATGTGTACTGCTTATGTGCACATATAATACTGTGTGGTAATATAGCTCGGATGATTCCAATAGTCCCCACCCTCCCCTCAAAGGAAGAAAATGCCAAGATGGGCAAAAAGAAAAAAAAATTCTTGAAAACTTCATGGAATCAAACAAAACTTATACATACACAACTTCAGGGTGCCTTCGTTAACTCCTAAAAGTTTCAGCTTCCTCAGTCAGATTTTCTCAAAAGAGGAGATCATACATATATATAGTACATCATACATACATCACATACATACATATACACATACATACATACATCATGGACATACATCACATACATACATACATACATCACGGACATACATCACATACATACATACATACATCACATACATACATATATACATACATACATATATACATACATACATACATCACATACATACACACATCACATACATACGTGACATACATCACGTACATCATATATATATATATATATATATATATATATATATATATATATATATATATATATATATATATATATATATATATATATATATACATCACATACATACATACATCACATACATACATCACATACATGCATCACATGCATCACAGACATACATACATACTGTACATCACATACATACATCACATACAGTACATCACATACATACATACATACATACATACATACGTACATCACATACATACATATGGTCCATTATATGGAGATGTGAAGGCTCTTGGAATAGCTGAACAAACAAACAGGAGGGTAAAAGCAAACCAGGAGAAGGACACTCAGATACACCATACAATGAAGAGAGGAGTATCAGGTAAACTTGAGATTATAGGATTGGTGGATGAAGATAATCTCAGGTGTGGAGGTGAGACAAATCACTCGGTGGTAGTGGGTGGCAGATCTGAAGATTTGGAGAGATCACGAGTCCACTTGAGGAGACAGTTCTCTTCGTGAGAAAAGATTGGGAACATTTTTTTTGCGTTTTGGGGATTGGTAACAAAGCATGTGTTTATGCATTTTTGGTCTTCCACGAGCAACTTAAATTTCAACACAGCATAACTCCAAGTTTATGAAGGTCAAAAGTGTTCAGTGATCAATATATAATTACCCTCACCAGAGGAGAGGGAATTGGATTTGGATGTGTTTGTTACTTTCAAAATCGAAGATTTTTCAATTATATTGGTTAGTCGATTTAGGTATTCTGTCTGTCTGTCACCTACAGGTCACAATTCTAAACCGATCATCATGAAACTTTTCCGAGTTGTAGAGGTAGTCTCAACTGAGAAGCTTATTGATTTTGAGGTCAAAGGTCAAATGTCATCTTGAGGTTAAATTTCGAAAATGGTCAGTTTTCATCAGATTGCCTTGAAAATTAAACAGGATTTGCATATTGCGTCACTGAATTTGGAAACCAACTATTTTTGATGTCAAAAGGTCAACTCAAGGTCAAACTTCTAAAATCATCAATTTCAATCTGAAAAACAATCAATTTACATCTGATTGACCTGAGCTTTGATGAAGATTATCAATTTTAATGTTAACTCGACGACACGTAAACCCGTTGGGTTCCCTTTATGACAGCAGTTGATGAGGAAAAAAAAAAAGACACCAAATTTTCATGTTATTCAGTGGTCAAACTTTAACTTGAAGAAAATTTGAGCATTTCCCTCAGGAGTCATCGTGCAAAGAAGCACGCGTCTAAACACAATTTTATTTATTAACGAACACGGAAGTATTAGATGAAAATGGCAATGTTTATTTTATGTTTAAAAATAAATCGTTCTATGTCTAAACTAAATGTTTGAGATTTTTAAATAAATAATTTGAAGAAAAAAAAAAAAAAGAAGATAGCTCCAGCAAACTATACCGCTGAGGTTGTTTTCATTGATCAAATTCTCCCAAAGAGTACTTCACTGAATTGGGAGTAAGGTGGCCATAAATTTTTTGCGCTATCGTGTACCGTTTTGGCTGTATTTCAGGAACATACAAGATGAGAGTTTTCGTAATATATAGATAGATAGATGATATGGACAATTTGATGTGTCCATGGCAACCTTTGGAGAAGGGGGGGGGGCTTCGATTCTGCAAGTATACTGCTCTGCACGACGTCTGTCTGTCTGTCAATTGCCTATAGGTCACATTTTAAAACTGATCTTCATAAAACTTCACCAGAATGTGAGTACATCTCCAAAGTATTACACTTAGAATGTGAGTACATCGATAAAGGATGTCCAATTAGAATGTGAGTACATCTACAAAGTATGTACACTTAAAATGTGAGTACATCTATAAAGGATGTCCAATTAGAATGTGAGTACGTCTATAAAGATGTCCAATTAGAATGTGAGTACATCTATAAAGGATGTCCAATTAGAATGTGAGTACATCTCCAAAGTATTACACTTAGAATGTGAGTACATCTATAAAGGATGTCCAATTAGAATGTGAGTACATCTACAAAGTATGTACACTTAGAATGTGAGTACGTCTACAAAGATGTCAAATTAGAATGTGAGTACGTCTATAAAGTATGTACAATTAGAATGTGAGAACGGCGATAAAGGATGTACAATAAGAATGTGAGTACATTTATAAAGATGTCCAATTAGAATGTGAGTACATCTACAAAGGATGTGCATTTAGAATGTGAGTACATCTATAAAGGATGTCCAATTGGAATGTGAGTACGTCTATAAAGATGTCCAATTAGAATGTGAGTATGTCTATAAAGTATGTACAATTAGAATGTGAGTACATCTATAAAGATGTCCAATTAGAATGTGAGTACAGGTATAAAGTATGTACAATTAGAATGTGAGTACAGGTATAAAGTATGTACAATTAGAATGTGAGTACATCCATAAAGGATGTCCACTTAGAATGTGAGTACATCTACAAAGATGTCCAATTAGAATGTGAGTCCATCTATAAAGATGTCCAATTAGAATGTGAGTCCATCTATAAAGATGTCCAATTAGAATGTGAGTCCATCTATAAAGATGTCCAATTAGAATGTGAGTCCAGGTATAAAGTATGTACAATTAGAATGTGAGTACATCTCCAAAGTATTACACTTAGAATGTGAGTACATCTATAAAGGATGTAAAATTAGAATGTGAGTACGTGTATAAAGTATATACACTTAGAATGTGAGTACGTCTATAAAGATGTCCAATTGGAATGTGAGTACGTCTATAATGTATGTACAATTAGAATGTGAGAACGGCTATAAAGGATGTACAATTAGAATGTGAGTACATATATAAAGATGTCCAATTAGAATGTGAGTACAGGTATAAAGTATGTACAATTAGAATGTGAGTACATCTACAAAGGATGTCCAATTAGAATGTGAGTATGTCTGTAAAGTATGTACAATTAGAATGTGAGTACGGCTATAAAGGATGTACAATTAGAATGTGAGTACATCTATAAAGATGTCCAATTAGAATGTGAGTACATCCATAAAGGATGTCCACTTAGAATGTGAGTACATCTACAAAGTATGTACACTTAGAATGTGAGTACATCTATTAAGGATGTCCAATTAGAATGTGAGTACATCAACAAAGTATTACACTTAGAATGTGAGTACATCTATAAAGGATGTCCAATTTGAATGTGAGTACATCTACATAGTATGTACCCTTAGAATGTGAGTACATCTATAAAGATGTCCAATTGGAATGTGAGTACATCTACAAAGTTTGTACACTTTGAATGTGAGTACATCGAAAAGGATGTCCAATTAGAATGTGAGTACGTGTATAAAGTATGTACTCTTAGAAGGTGAGTATGTCTAGAAGGATGTCCAATTAGAATGTGAGTACGTCTATAAAGTATGCACAATTAGAATGTGAGAACGGCTATAAAGGAACTACAATTAGAATGTGAGTACATGTATAAAGTATGTACAATTAGAATGTGAGTACATCTACAAAGGATGTGCAATTAGAATGTGAGTACATCTATAAAGGATGTCCAATTAGAATGTGAGTACGTCTATAAAGATGTCCAATTATAATGTGAGTATGTCTATAAAGTATGTACAATTAGAATGTGAGTACGGCTATAAAGGATGTACAATTAGAATGTGAGTACATCTACAAAGGATGTCCACTTAGAATGTGAGTACATCTACAAAGATGTCCAATTAGAATGTGAGTCCATCTATAAAGATGTCCAATTAGAATGTGAGTACGTCTACAAAGTATGTACAATTAGAATGTGAGTAGGTCTAGAAAGTATGTACACTTAGAATGTGAGTACATCTATAAAGGATGTCCAATTTGAATGTGAGTACATCTACAAAGTATGTCCAATTAGAATGTGAGTACATGTATAAAGTATGTACACTTAGAATGTAAGTACGTCTATAAAGGATGTCCAATTAGAATGTGAGTACGTCTATAAAGATGTCCAATTTGAATGTATGTCTGTAAAGTATGTACAATTAGAATGTGAGTATGGCTATAAAGGATGTACAATTAGAATGTGAGTACATCTATAAAGATGTCCAATTAGAATGTGAGTACATCCATAAAGGATGTCCACTTAAAATGTGAGTACATCTATTAAGGATGTCCAATTTGAATGTGAGTACATGTACAAAGTATTACACTTAGAATGTGAGTACATCTATAAAGGATGTCCAATTAGAATGTGAGTACGTCTACAAAGTATGTACAATTAGAATGTGAGTACATCGAAAAAGATGTCCAATTAGAATGTGAGTACGTCTACAAAGTGTGTACAATTAGAATGTGAGTACATCTATAAAGATGTCCAATTAGAATGTGAGTACGTCTACAAAGTATGTACACTTTGAATGTGAGTACATCGAAAAGAATGTCCAATTAGAATGTGAGTACATCTTTTAAGGGTGTACAATTACAATGTGAGTACATCTATAAATATGTCCAATTAGAATGTGAGTACATCTCTTAAGGGTGTACAATTAGAATGTGGGTATGTCTATAAAGTATGTACAATTAGAATGTGAGTACATCTATAAAGATGTCCAATTAGAATGTGAGTACATCTATAAAGATGTCCAATTAGAATGTGAGTACGTCTATAAAGATGTCCAATTAAAATGTGAGTACAGGTATAAAGTATGTACAATATAGAATGTGAGTACATCTACAAAGGATGTCCAATTAGAATGTGAGTACGTCTATAAAGATGTCCAATTAGAATGTGAGTATGTCTGTAAAGTATGTACAATTAGAATGTGAGTACGGCTATAAAGTATGTACAATTAGAATGTGAGTACATCTATAAAGATGTCCAATTAGAATGTGAGTACATCCATAAAGGATGTCCACTTAAAATGTGAGTACATTTATTAAGGATGTCCAATTAGAATGTGAGTACATGTACAAAGTATTACACTTAGAATGTGAGTACATATATAAAGGATGTCCAATTAGAATATGAGTACGTCTACAAAGTATGTACAATTAGAATGTGAGTACATCGAAAAAGATGTCCAATTAGAATGTGAGTACGTCTACAAAGTGTGTACAATTAGAATGTGAGTACATCTATAAAGATGTCCAATTAGAATGTGAGTACGTCTACAAATTATGTACACTTTGAATGTGAGTACATCGAAAAGGATGTCCAATTTGAATGTGAGTACATCTACAAAGTATGTCCAATTAGAATGTGAGTACATGTATAAAGTATGTACACTTAGAATGTAAGTACGTCTATAAAGGATGTACAATTAGAATGTGAGTACATATATAAAGATGTCCAATTAGAATGTGAGTACAGGTATAAAGTATGTACAATATAGAATGTGAGTACATCTACAAAGGATGTCCAATTAGAATGTGAGTACATCTATAAAGGATGTCCAATTAGAATGTGAGTACGTCTATAAAGATGTCCAATTAGAATGTGAGTACATCTATAAAGATGTCCAATTAGAATGTGAGTACGTCTATAAAGATGTCCAATTAGAATGTGAGTACGTCTATAAAGATGTCCAATTGGAATGTGAGTACATCGAAAAAGATGTCCTATTAGAATGTGAGTACATCTACAAAGTATGTACAATTAGAATGTGAGTACGTCTATAAAGTATGTACAATTATAATGTGAGTAAGTGTATAAAGTATGTACAATTAGAATGTGATTACGTGTATAAAGTATGTCCAATTAGAATGTGAGTACGTCTATAAAGTGTGTACACTTAGAATGTGAGTACATCTATAAAGGATGTCCAATTAGAATGTGAGTATGTCAATAAAGTATGAACAATTAGAATGTGAGTACGTCTATAAAGTATGAACAATTAGAATGTGAGTACATATATAAACTATGTACTATAAATATACATATGTCCATCAGTAAAATATCTGTGATTGCAAAATACATACTACATTCCTCTCCAAAATACGTAAGATTGGAACACAGACAATAAATCTTGTCAATAAATCCGAAAAGGTCTATTTGTCTGCTGTTTAAACATGACCTTATTTAGCCAATGCATCATGTACATAACATGCCACACAAACACAAGCGCACCACCACTCAAGATACACCACACAAAACAAATCGTGGCAAAGGTCTGCAATCTCCGACTGCTCTTTCTTGTTTTGACTTGTACTTGAGGTGAGTGAAATATAATCATTGGAAATTTGCTTCAACTGTCGTTTTACATCTCTACAAAGCTTTGTACTATATTAAAACACTGCACAAGTTTTTAAACGATTCTGAATATTGTTCTCTCCCACACCCTGTGAAGAATTTTATGAGATTCTCAACATAAATCTTCAAAATTGTGGATCTTTCACTGATATGGAAACATTTCTGTTTGTGTCCACAACATTTGAAGAATATTTTTTTCGAAATAGGTCTCTGAAAAAGTAAAGAAAGAAATCGCTTGTGCTCACAACAAGATGATTTCAAGGTCAAAGTCTTCAAGAAATAATTTTCATTCCTTAGTGACAACAATGTTGTTTTACTTGTTCATTGCTTTTTGTTGCATCAAAGCAAATTTTGCCAGTATACGTACTATGGAGTGAATATTAAAATTGTCATCCATATCGAAATCCTGCAACCCTCCCTCCTTCACCTATCCGGATGATTTTGATGAGGTGTCTGTCATATGCAAAACAAATACGTTTCAGTGCTTTTCAGGATCTTTTCATATCTTTTCAGTCGTGAGATTGCACCTTGCAGGCATTAAAGCAAATGTTACGTGCGAGACCTTTGTTCAACACCTGACAGCTCCAATTACCATGGGATGAATTTGGTTTGCCTTTCTTATACACCACTGCCTTCAATTTCATTTTACATTTCTTATCTGTTTTGAACTCACTACATCACTTTCCTCCAAACTGAGAGTGGCCCTCCTTGAGAAAGATGCTCAAAATTGTATAAGACATGCCAACTTTTATTTTTCAACACACACTTTCAAAATACAATTAATAAGATTTTTTTTCAACATATATTGTTATGTGTCGACCTGAGGACACCGCAGTGAGTTCATTGGTAACTCAGAGGGTGTCACGGCAGAAAATATAGACACTGAATTGGGTGAAAACAACAAATGACAGGAGATAGAAGGGTAACATTATAAGAAATATTTAATAATCCCTAATATCCACCTTAAACACAATAATATGAATCAAATTTAGCGATAAATAATTTGCCTTAGAAACCTAAGTGAAACTAGGACACTTGGTAAAGCGCATACCTCCGCCAGGCTGATTAGTTTGCGTTTTGTATCCCACTGATAGGCCGGATCTGGATTCGGACCTGAACTAAAATTGAATCGGCTTGTTCTTGTCACCTACCCAACTCATCCACCAAGTTTCATCCAAATCCGTCCTTAACTTTATGAGATATTTTGTTCACAAACAGACAAACAAACAGACAGACAGGGGTGACTGCCTGACGGTGACTGGTGACAGGCACGTTTTGGGCCCATCACCTGATGGAAGATCACCAAAGTTCTTTCCATGCCAACCGACCACCTACAGGCACATATCCCTCTCCACATCACTTCTTCAGTCCCCAACCTGCCCCCTCTCTCTATACTCCCCAGAGCTTTGCTTTTGGCAAGTTCCATTTGGTAATACCTTCAGCATTTCATTCTGGTTTCCCATTCGATGATCCATAGATCAGTCGTTTCAATTTCACTTTTCAACATCAGTTTCGCTTTGGCATAGCAGTTTCGATTCACCATCACAACGTGTGATGCGACGTGAATGGTGCTTGAAAAGGTCGTCAAAAATTATTTTGGGGGGAATCTTTTTCGATTTTATAAAGGGTGTAGAGGGGACTAAAGTGGCCTAAGGGTCTTAAAATGTCAAAAAGGAGTTTAAAGTGTTTTAAGGGTCATAAAAGGGGTCTAAATGTCTAAAGGAGTCTAAGGGCAAAAGAGCAAAAGCGGTCTGAAGTGTCCAAATTGTCTGAAATTGTCCAAAGGGTCTTCAAAGGTCCATCGGTCTGAAAAGTGTTTAAAGGGTCGAAGACAGTCGATACATCTCAAAAGGGTCTAAATTGGTATAAAATGGTCTAAGGGTTGTAAAAGGTCTAATAGGCTCTACAGGGTTTAAATGAGTGAAGCTGTAGTAAAGAAATTACCTCTTGTTAGTAAATAAATTTACTCTGAAGGCAGCATGGCAATAATGGGCCAAATGACCTCCTCTTCACTGTTTAAAATGCCCATTTAGGTGCATCGTGGTTAAAAATCTGTTCGTAGAAAGTTTCGTCATGAATTAACTTTGGGAACTCAAAGCTGTAAGGTCACAAACAAAAAAAACATTTCCGTTTTATACATCGAGATGGACAACCGAACAACCTATTTTACTTCTGCAGCTTCTTCCTCCACTTCCCAGAGAGGTGGCGTCACCTTTTTTTCTTCGATCGACCAGTTTACATTGAGGTCTCTCTAGGCAAAACCATGGCTAATTGAGAAATGATCCATCAGAACCTCAATCAAGGTTACAGGAAAGCTGACCAAGAAACATCCAAAAAGTCATTTTACAGATCGTTTTAACATGTAACGAAAAAGGTCGTTACATAACAGCTCTGAAAACACCCCCCAACCATCTGTAAGTGTAAAACTCAGACATTTGGACATATACCC
Organism: Eptatretus burgeri; assembly: GCF_056783735.1. Lineage (NCBI taxonomy): Eukaryota > Metazoa > Chordata > Myxini > Myxiniformes > Myxinidae > Eptatretus > Eptatretus burgeri. The sequence continues at coordinate 91,988,911 of NC_140972.1, read as the reverse complement.
ACCCCCACCAAACTCCAAACCCCCAATCGCGATGCGTGAGCTTCGTAATTTTTGAATGCCCCCTCAAATAAGACATCGTTAAGAGGTCGGATGTATCGATAATATTGCAAGAAATGAAATATTTCTCACCTGTGATTGAATATTTCTGTGATAATGACCAGAAACCATTTGAAAATAAAAAAAATATATATATTAATGGTTGCCAGGGTTACCGGCTCCATCCACTGTGATATGTCGTCTGAATTTTTACAATGAATTCCCATTTCTCCCAACAAATTCCCACTCCGAAAAAATGTCGCATTTGAGGTGAGACATCCACGATGAGATGAATCAAACATCTACCTTCATATTACGATGTGAACTTGGTTCTTTTAAACTATATGATGTCTTGAAACGGTAGACCAAGAAAGAACCTGAAGAAGTAAAGAGCAAAGATGGAGTCGTCAGGAGGAACCTGGATAGGATTCGGGTTTCAGCCGCTACTCCATAACCCTCAAACCAATACAGGTGCAGCTAAGTGAGCCTTCCAGAAAAATTTCTGCAAGAATTCACTTCTCCTTAGAGGGATAGGTAATTAAAGAGAGGAATACACAGTAAAAGTATTATATATTGGTAGGTGTATATTTGGTGAAATTAGCTAAGATGGCAACCTTTTTTTTTTCTACAAACTCTTTTTTCACCCTTACTAGTTACGTCTTTGGATGAGCAGTAAAAAATACCTTTAAATCGATGTATAGGTTGTATTTGTACTATATTCAGATTTTGAATGATTAGCACATTTGAGAGGTCACGTGATTCCTTCTTTCCCAATTTTACCAATAATGGTAACGTCTTAATCGACAGTTATTTTTCACATTTGATACCATATTTGATGATCGGAGGTTACCAACTCACCAAATATATTGGTATCCGGGTTGAAATCCGAAAGAAAATGGGCTTTTAATGAAGCGTTGTATGTGTGGATCAACCCTTGCGGAGATGGCGACAGGTGGCAGCTCGGGTTTTTATAATTTATCAATGATGAGAAAATGACTGTTTAACACCCCTATTTAGGTGCACCATAGTAAACAATGTTATCCAATAAAGTTTTGTGGCGATTAACCTTAAGAGCTCAGAGGAGGAGGGTCACAGACAAACAAACATTTCATACACATGTATATATATATATATATATATATATATATATATATATATATATATATATATATATATATATATATATATATATATATATATATATATATATATATATATATATATATATATATATATATATACACACACATATGTTTATATATTGTCGCGGGGGTGGCTGGGCCAAGATAGTCCCCTGACCCAAATTATGGTGATGGGTGGTAAGACCGCCAACTTCCCAGGACGGCTGAGTGGTTCCTTATTAAAAGGAGGCGGTCATGTTGATCGATGGAGATTTCAACATGCTTGAAGGGCATATATATATATATATATATATATATATATATATATATATATATATATATATATATATATATATATATATATATATACACACACACACACACACACACACACACACACACACACACACACACACACACACACACACACACACACACACACACACACACACACACACACACACACACACACACACGGTGTCTCAAAAGTCACCTTGGGATTTAGAAATGAAATAACATTTGTTTTTTTTAATAATTTCTGATTATTCTTATACCAAAAGAAAATTTACAAAATGGACATAAATTTGCTTTATTTATGAAAATGATGCAGCTTAGATGTCCTCCATTTTAGGCTTCACAGAGACGGGCTCTTTCAACAGCATTTTCCATAACAGCGGACAATAACTTTGGCTACAGCCCTCGAATATCTGCACAGATGTTGTCCTTGAGCTGCTGAATTGCATGGGGCTTATTGATGTATACACGGTCCTTTAGGTAACCCCAAAGAAAATAATCAGGAGGCGTCAAATCAGGAAAACGTGATGGCAAAGTAATTTCTGAATTTCGTGAAATTATTCTGTGTCCATGCTATTTGGGTGAGAATAATTAATTGATGAAATTTAAAATATAATTCCACGATTTTGGTTCTTTGTTCAGTTGTGAATTTTTCCAGGGAAATTTTCAAATGTTAATCTAAATTCTGAAAAGAAAAGAAAAACAAATTATTAAAAAACAGAAATGTCATTTAATTTCTAAATCCAAAGGTGACTTTTGGGACACCCTGTATTACAGTATTTGTATCCAAATACATATACTTATACATTCGACAGGTAATAATGATATATATATATATATATATATATATATATATATATATATATATATATATATATATATATATATGTCATGTAAGTAAAGTCCATCGAGTTATTTCTTTCATTTGATAACTTGCTGTTTCAAAAAGGAATGAATCAATTGTTGATCATTCTTGTTTCTTTCCTCCAGCAGATTAATTATCTCCCAATTGTGTAGAAATCTAGGGCACAGCAGCAAACATTCATTTATCGGAACAAATTGAAAATATATTCAGCTGTTTAAAAGTAACAATATTCACCTTTTCCCTTTTTAGAAGAAGGTGATTTCAAATGCTGCTTGTATAACTTTATAAATTAGGCTCGGGTTTAATTGTTGCACGACATTGGAAAGGAGGAAAGGTGTTGTGATGGAAGAGTTATTGTGAAAATGGTGGGTGTGTGTATGAGTTGTGTTGAGGACTAAAAAAAAGACAAAGGACGGGGGAGGTGAATTGTTGACAAAATTGTTCACACACCCGAGGATGTTTCCTCCACATTTGATTCTCCAATTGTGCTCTGAAATCAATGTTGTCATTGTTTTTGTATTGTATTGAAGAGAAAATTTTCACTTTCATTCACCGAACCTCTTAACTTAAAAATGGACATTTTTGTTTTCAGAAATGGGCAGAGCGGCAGAGTACCTTAATAATTGGAGTAATTTGAGGCTTTTCTGATGAGCTGGGAAACTATTTTTCAAATCTTCAGCAGACTTTCTACCTCTACATGTTTTGAATTTACATTTGCTCTGTTTGCAATAATCTTTCCTTATTCTAGCTGCTTTCTGCACATTAATTACATTGATCAAATGTGTGTTTCTGTGCATTTCCTGTCCATTTAGTTTGATGTTATTCATGTGATGACTTTGGAAGGATTTGTGAGTTGGGATGTTTGGTCCATGGCATCATGTTTCTAGGTTTTATTCCCATGTGTGTATTGAAGAGATGTATCGTCATTTGTTTCCCATTGAAAACTCACAATGACAATTGCAAAGTAAATTTATGATGTGCAAGGTTGATGCAAAAGAGTTTGGTTTGTAGTAAATTTGGAATACTACTTAATTCTCTGTGGGCGATGACTGAAGGAAGCAAACAGGAAAACTGACGCAGCTGACTGGCTGGCCCGCTAGTTAAACCCACCGAACATGAATATGTTGGTGCACCTTGGGAGGAACAGTCTTAAGTTCCTTGACTATGAGATTGCCATTCAAAACAGAGTTGAAAGTTCCTTATGTACAAAATACAACATGCACAATGAACTCCTAAGTCCAAAATAAACTCCACGAACCCACGACATGGAAATAAGCAAATCTGCAAGAATCACGGATATATGCTAGAGGCCACGGCAGGAAGACGCGTCAAGGGATATTAAGTCTCTATGGAAGAAAAGATGTAAGCCTCGGGCTAACACAAACAGCATGAAAGAGTAAATACTCCGCAGTATAATTTGCACAAGCATGCGGAAAATAGGTTGTACAAATGCTAAACGTGATGGAGTTCATGTGAGGAGAAAATCCACAAAGAGAAGAAAATCCACAAAGAGTACGACAAGTGTCACCAATGTATTTGCACGTGATTTATGAATAGCCAGCGGGTTGTAAACGAGGAGTCCTCTTAAAGTCCAGGAAAGAAAACAGGAAGGAACAGTAGGTTCCTTATCACAGTCTTCCTCTCCTGTTGCAGTCAACGTGACGCCCTCAATGGAATACCCTCATCCCCTCTTCCTGTCCATTTGGAGTTCCTCAAAGCAGTGTTCTTGGCCCTGTGCTTTTTCTGCTTTGCATCAGTGACTTCTGTGACTCTCTGGAAAATCCTCTTTATCTCTTTGCTGATGACTCTACCCTCTGCCGTACCATCTGTCATCCCTCAGATCGGCAGGCAGCAGACTCTTCACTCTCTGCAGATCTGGATAAAATCACAAGCTGATCCAACATGTGGAACATGTCTTTCAATCCTGACAAATCTCACACTCTTACTATGTCTCTCCGAAAGGACTGACTTGAAACCCCCCTCCCCCTCCCCCATCTACTTTCTCAACAATCCTCTTGAAGAAGTCCTTTCATCCAAACTTTTGGGTCTCACTATTTGGAATGATCTTTCCTGTGAAAGCTACATTTCCAAGTGGCCTCCAAAGCCTGTCGCCAACTGGACATCCTTCATCGTGCAAAGTCCTGTCTTGGCACACCTGAGCTCCTGACCACATACAAAGCTTTCATCTGCAACCTGATGGAGTACTGCTCTCCCCCTCTGGGCTGGTGCTTCCTCCTCTCATCAAGGCATTTATGATCATTGGTATATCCCATGATGAGGCTGAGTCTTTGGTCTCTCACTCTCTCACCGCAGCAGGTCGATGGTCTTTCTGTCTTCTACCACCTCATTTCCGGCCTTGTCCCCCCCCCCGCTCTTTCTGCTATCTGTCCCACCTATATTTCCGTAGGGTGCTCAAGGTCCGCCAGCAACCCCTTTCCGGTGAAACGACAAAACTGAAGAATTACTGCTCACCTTCATTCTTTCATTCCTCTATTTTCCTGCCTTTGGAACAAACTCCCACACTCTCTTCAATCCCACACTTCCCTTCGGGTCTTCAAAACATCTGTTCAACACCATCTCTTATCTTTCCCCATCCAAAGCCATGATATTTTCTACCCCCGTTAATCTACCCCAAACCCACCTCCTTCAATTTCCCTGCTTTCCTTCTTGGAAGTCCCTGTAGTGTCCATCTTGTTTACCTCATGTACCCTGCCCCATCCCTCTCCCTTCCACAGATCTCCTCATGTGTCTATTCCCCACTGTTTTGTGCTTCCCTCTCCCACCCCTATTGTCTCCTGCTCCCCTTGTTTTACATTCTGTGTATTAGCTCTCCTACGAGCTTTGACATTGTATATTAAAAAAAAATGCATTTTGCTCAGGAGGGCATCGAGGACATTGCCCCCAACTGCACCTTGAAAATGGGACATGTAGATTTTACATTTAAATAAATAAATAAGCAAACAATTCAATAAATGTCAGGAGTGGAGAGGGTAGTGTATAAAAATATAAAATTCAACGTAGTACTTAGGTTGCATTGATTGTAATGTAAAGTGTATATCAATAAATAAATAAATAAATAAATTTGAGGGTTGTGGAGAGGGTAGTGTATATAAATAAGTAATTCAACGTGGTATTTCGATGGCACTTGAAGTGTGTATCAATAAATAAATAAATAAATAAAGTATGCAAGGTTGGTGGTGGAGATGGTAACGTATATGTTTGTAAATAAATAATTTAAAGTTGTTCGTTCATCCATGGATATGGTCGTGTAAATAAATAAATAATGGTTCTGGCAAGCAGAGACAATCCTGCACTGTTCTGCAAAAAATAAAAAAATTTAAATATCGAAAATTGCAAAACGGCACCGATCCTAAAGCCATTTGACATTCCTCATTCCCAAATCCCAGATGTTTTTGTATAAATTTGCCAAATATAAAAGAAATTCATACAGTCATTTTCGAGTAGAGGCTCCAGACGCCTCCTCGGATGGATGGACGTACTGATAGCACCCAAAATATACGTCTGGGCTGATGTTTGGTCTGGATGCTTGGTCTGAAGCCGATAACCCATCATACATGCGATGCACTTCTTTAACCCTTGTTTAGTTTTCACAAAACCATTCCGTATGGTAGCAAGGGTTGGTCATCCATTGAGCATGGACACAGATACTCACTCGATGACACGATTGGATGGAGATGATAATTCGTCCAACAATGCAAGCAGCAGTTCCAATTGTTTTGTTTTTTTGTTTGTTTATACTATATGATACAAAACTTGAGTTTACTCCAATACCATTATTGTTTTACTGACATGATACTACCTGTGATTCCACATATCACTATTAACTGAGGGACCAGGAATAGCATTTGAGACACTGTGAAGCATCAACAAGTGAATATGTACAAACATCTTTGCTTTATTTTTTAATTCCACGGTCAGGCAATGTAATTTAAACAACCTGTGATGCATGGTGCGAGATATGGATTGAGGTGTGATGGGTATTCTTTTTAATTGCTGTATATCTACCTCCCTTCCAGTCACAGTTCATATTATCTGCTGTACAAGGTCATTCGCATAGGATAATGGAATTGGCATGCAGATCAATTTGATTATTTTCAAAGAAGGGATGCCACATTCTGTTTTTGTAGTACTGACACAAAATTGGTGATTGGAAAGGAAAGTTTGAAAAACAAATTTTTTGGGATATCTCCATTCAAATATAACGTCTGCTGATGGTAGTTGCCATGTCTGTGCATGCTGTCTTCTCCTTGTATAATTACATGAACAATGCTAAACGACAAATTTTAGAGCTCACGGTAACAAGTTGATTTCTTACTGAGTAATGTCATCGTAAAACAAAATCAGTGTGCATTCGGAAACTCGAGACATACAGATGATGTTTAATGTAAGAAACATATACGGTGCTGATAGAAAATCTACACCCCCTTTCAAAAATCTCACCTATTATTGCCTTGTAGCCTGGAATTAAATTGTATTAGATCAGGATTTTTACAACTTTATTTACACATCGTAACCCACAACTTTCAAGTGGAAAACAAAATCTAGAAATTTCAGAAAATTTATAAAAAATATAAAATTACATTATCTTGGTTCAATTAGTGTCCATCCTCCTTATAATAGCAAATATTAATTAGCTCAGGTGTAACCAATCACCTTCAATATCATACACCGAGTCAGTTGGCCTCCATGTGTGTTAAATTGTAGTGATTGTAGTGAACTGTGTCGAAAAAAATAGACCACAGTGAACACACAGTCATGTTAAAAGATTGTCCTTTTAAAACCCTTCTTACATCGTCCTTATGAAGGGGGACAGTCAGACACACAAACATACAAACACACACCGTGTTTTGTATCGGTAGATGTAAACACACAAACTCAAATACATATTGTGTTTTGTATCAGTAGATGTAAACACACAAACACACACTGTGTTTTGTATTGGTAGATGTAAACACACAACCACACTGTGTTTTGTATCAGTAGATGTAAACACACAAACACACACTGTGTTTTGTATCAGTAGATGTAAACACACAAACACACACTGTGTTTTGTCTTGGTAGATGTAAACACACAACACACACTGTGTTTTGTATTTGTAGATGTAAACACACAAACACACACTGTGTTTTCTATCAGTAGATGTAAACACACAAACACAAATACATACTGTGTTTTGTATCAGTAGATGTAAACATACAAACACACACTGTGTTTTTTATCGGTAGATGTAAACACACAAATACACACTGTGATTTGTATCAGTAGATGTAAACACACAAACACACTGTGTTTTGTATCAGTAGATGTAAACACACAAACACACACTGTGTTTTTTATCAGTAGATGTAAACACACAAGCACATACTGTGATTTGTATCAGTAGATGTAAACACACAAACACACTGTGTTTTGTATCAGTAGATGTAAACACACAAACACACACTGTGTTTTTTATCAGTAGATGTAAACACACAAACACATACTGTGATTTGTATCAGTAGATGTAAACACACAAACACACTGTGTTTTGTATCAGTAGATGTAAACACACAAACACACACTGTGTTTTTTATCAGTAGATGTAAACACACAAACACATACTGTGATTTGTATCAGTAGATATAAACATACAAACACACAAACACATGCTGTGTTTTGTATCGGTAGATGTAAACACACAAACACATACTGTGATTTGTATCAGTGGATGTAAACATGCAAACACACACAGTGTTTTCTATCAGTAGATGTAAACACACAAACACACACTGTGATTTGTATCAGTAGATATAAACATACAAACACACAAACACACGCTGTGTTTTGTATCGGGAGATGTAAACACACACTGTGTTTTCTATCAGTAGATGTAAACACACAAACACATACTGTGTTTTGTATCAGTAGATGTAAACACAAAAACACACACTGTGATTTGTATCAGTGGATGTAAACATGCAAACACACACTGTGTTTTCAATCAGTAGATGTAAACACACAAACACATACTGTGTTTTGTATCAGTAGATGTAAACACACAAACACACACTGTGTTTTGTATTGGTAGATGTAAACACACAACCACACTGTGTTTTGTATCAGTAGATGTAAACACACAAACACACACTGTGTTTTGTATCAGTAGATGTAAACACACAAACACACACTGTGTTTTGTCTTGGTAGATGTAAACACACAACACACACTGTGTTTTGTATTTGTAGATGTAAACACACAAACACACACTGTGTTTTCTATCAGTAGATGTAAACACACAAACACAAATACATACTGTGTTTTGTATCAGTAGATGTAAACATACAAACACACACTGTGTTTTGTATTGGTAGATGTAAACACACAAATACACACTGTGTTTTGTATTTGTAGATGTAAACACACAACCACACACTGTGTTTTGTCTTGGTAGATGTAAACACACAAACATACAGTGTGTTTTCTATCAGTCGATGTAAACACACAAACACACACTGTGTTTTGTATTGGTAGATGTAAACACACAAACACACACTGTGTTTTGTATTGGTAGATGTAAACACACAAACACACACTGTGTTTTGTATTTGTAGATGTAAACACACAAACACACACTGTCTTTTGTATTGTTAGATGTAAACACACAAACACAGTGTGTTTTCTATCAGTAGATGTAAACACACAAACACACAGTGTGTTTTCTATCAGTAGATGTAAACACACAAACACACTGTGTTTTCTATCAGTAGATGTAAACACACAAACACACTGTGTTTTCTATCAGTAGATGTAAACACACAAACACACTGTGTTTTGTATCGGTAGATGTAAATACACAAACACACACTGTGTTTTTTATCAGTAGATGTAAACACACAAACACATACTGTGATTTGTATCAGTAGATGTAAACACACAAACACACTGTGTTTTGTATCAGTAGATGTAAACACACAAACACACACTGTGTTTTGTATCAGTAGATGTAAACACACAAACACACACTGTGTTTTGTCTTTGTAGATGTAAACACACAACACACACTGTGTTTTGTATTTGTAGATGTAAACACACAAACACACACTGTGTTTTCTATCAGTAGATGTAAACACACAAACACAAATACATACTGTGTTTTGTATCAGTAGATGTAAACATACAAACACACACTGTGTTTTGTATTGGTAGATGTAAACACACAAATACACACTGTGTTTTGTATTTGTAGATGCAAACACACAACCACACACTGTGTTTTGTCTTGGTAGATGTAAACACACAAACATACAGTGTGTTTTCTATCAGTCGATGTAAACACACAAACACACACTGTGTTTTGTATTGGTAGATGTAAACACACAAACACACACTGTGTTTTGTATTGGTAGATGTAAACACACAAACACACACTGTGTTTTGTATTTGTAGATGTAAACACACAAACACACACTGTCTTTTGTATTGTTAGATGTAAACACACAAACACACAGTGTGTTTTCTATCAGTAGATGTAAACACACAAACACACAGTGTGTTTTCTATCGGTAGATGTAAATACACAAACACACACTGTGTTTTTTATCAGTAGATGTAAACACACAAACACACTGTGTTTTCTATCAGTAGATGTAAACACACAAACACACTGTGTTTTGTATCGGTAGATGTAAATACACAAACACACACTGTGTTTTTTATCAGTAGATGTAAACACACAAACACATACTGTGATTTGTATCAGTAGATGTAAACACACAAACACACTGTGTTTTGTATCAGTAGATGTAAACACACAAACACACACTGTGTTTTTTATCAGTAGATGTAAACACACAAACACATACTGTGATTTGTATCAGTAGATGTAAACACACAAACACACTGTGTTTTGTATCAGTAGATGTAAACACACAAACACACACTGTGTTTTTTATCAGTAGATGTAAACACACAAACACATACTGTGATTTGTATCAGTAGATATAAACATACAAACACACAAACACATGCTGTGTTTTGTATCGGTAGATGTAAACACACAAACACATACTGTGATTTGTATCAGTAGATATAAACATACAAACACACAAACACATGCTGTGTTTTGTATCAGTAGATGTAAACACAAAAACACACACTGTGATTTGTATCAGTGGATGTAAACATGCAAACACACACTGTGTTTTCAATCAGTAGATGTAAACACACAAACACATACTGTGTTTTGTATCAGTAGATGTAAACACACAAACACACACTGTGTTTTGTATTGGTAGATGTAAACACACAACCACACTGTGTTTTGTATCAGTAGATGTAAACACACAAACACACACTGTGTTTTGTATCAGTAGATGTAAACACACAAACACACACTGTGTTTTGTCTTGGTAGATGTAAACACACAACACACACTGTGTTTTGTATTTGTAGATGTAAACACACAAACACACACTGTGTTTTCTATCAGTAGATGTAAACACACAAACACAAATACATACTGTGTTTTGTATCAGTAGATGTAAACATACAAACACACACTGTGTTTTGTATTGGTAGATGTAAACACACAAATACACACTGTGTTTTGTATTTGTAGATGTAAACACACAACCACACACTGTGTTTTGTCTTGGTAGATGTAAACACACAAACATACAGTGTGTTTTCTATCAGTCGATGTAAACACACAAACACACACTGTGTTTTGTATTGGTAGATGTAAACATACAAAGTAGATATAAACATACAAACACACAAACACATACCGTGATTTGTATCAGTAGATACAAACATACAAACACACAAACACACGCTGTGTTTTGTATCGGTAGATATAAACACACACTGTGTTTTGTATCAGTAGATGTAAACACACAAACACACACTGTGTTTTTTTATCAGTGGATGTTTAAGATATGATTGTGGTGCCATCATTCAAGCATTGTTTGCATTTAGGTGATCTTAAAGGTTCGGCAGAGCTTGCACATGTATCATGCATTGGGTACTTAATAGACAGGTTACTATTACATGAATTACAAGAACACATTAATAAAAAAACATGGAGATATCAACACAATGATGACATGACATTTTGAACCTGGTATGCCAGCATCGTGAAGCACACGCTCACATGGGACACACCAAACAGGGTAATCTGAGATCGAGTGATTGATGGACTGTTTGAGGATTCCTTTTCCATTTTTTTTCTAATTCAAGACCGAGGCTCATTGGAGGTTAAAAATCTTTGTGTCATCACTGCTCCTCTTTGGAAAGAGGATCATTAAATGCTGGAGGAACAGAACTTTCTAATTATATTTTTTTATTCCACTCTCTTCCATTTCAGCAGATGACTCCGCGTTATATCATGTAGTATCCCATCCCATCGACAGGCACGCATTACCTGCGACAATCTATTCTGCTCTGGAATTTAATGGATCATCTGAAATTGATTAGATTAAATTTATTTCATACTACCTCATCCCACAATCTTTCCCTGTCACTCCGGAAGGATCGTCAAACGAACCCATGTCGCTATTTCCATAGTCAGCATCTGGAAGAGGTTTGGTCTATTGTACTCGGCCTCACAATCAGCTACGACCTTTCCTGGACTGAACATGCAGCAAAGCTGTGCTCCAAGGCCAGTAATGACTGGATATCCTCCAGTCATACCAACTTACTCCTTCAAAAAAGGGGAAAGAGGAAGAATTTTCTTGCTTGGAGGTTTTTAAAGCTCATGTCTTCTGCAAAACAATGCGCTCTGTGAAGGCTCAAGCCATGATGTAGCACCCTGGAATGATTTGTATAAAAACACAGCTTCATGGAATAACATACACCGCTGCATGAGGGGCATGCAAGGAATGCGTACACACTTATGGACACTCTTTCCTCCCTGACTGGAGACGTTATGCAAAGCTCGTCACCTTGTGATTTCTGCCCTTGAACAGTTTCAATAATTGTTCGATTCAGAAAACTGATGGAATAGTTCACACAACATGTCAAGCATTCCCGGTGCCACTTCAGATTGCCAGTTGATGGTGCTCATGGGCGTAGTCACGACGTCTAACTGGAGAGTTGCAACATTGCACCGAAGGTTGCAGAAGGCCCCCTCAGGAGCTTTTGGGGAGGAAAATCCTCCAGCTAACGCTCACTCCTGAAAATAAACCAAATCTACAATTTCATCTTGAACTTCAGCATGGTCAACAAGGTGCTAAGCCTTCTGTCGACCTAAAGAACGGCTCCGACCTCACTGACTTCACCAGTCCGAGTTTTTGTTTGAATATTTTTTGAGCATTTGGGCGCAAGCAACCCCTGAGCTGACTGCAAAGGTGTGAGGTTAAAAGTCCCAAGTCTAGATCGTTTGATCACAACTAATTTATCAACCAGACAGACTGGTGCCTCTCCTTGCAGTGCCTTGAGATCTTTACTTTCCAGAGGCTTTGAGGAAGTTATTTGAGCAGGGTTGGTTTTCTGGTGGTGAGTGGTGGGGTGAGAAAAGGTGGAGGTGGGGGAGGGGGTTGGAGGTTTATCAGGGTCGCAATGACAGATATGTCAAACAGAGGTGTTGGAAACAGGAAACCTCTTAAGTGCATCAATGTACACTTAACAACTTTTCAATAATTTTTTCCACATTCATACGTACACTCTGAGACTGTACCTTCCCCAACAGCTCATTCCACCTCTGATCTTGAATAATATTGCTTCGTAAAAAGGGGATTTTTAAGTATTATTAATCTCTTTATATCTTTTTTTTGTTGTTGCAGATCAACTGACTATGGTGCCAGCTATCTGAAGATTAATGACAGACTCGATCCAAAGGCAGTTCTTGTGTCTCTTTATGTATGTCCAAGCAACAAGCGAAAGGTATGGAGTTTGGGTGACCTCCGTGGCTCTGTTGGAATCACCGAGTTAATGAAGCAATTTATTGAGTCCTTACTCTCCTCTGGCAGTCTTTTCTGACACTGTCTAATTGGAGGTATGGTCTGCTTCCCAAGTGTACATCCAGAATGTGCATTGTTTAAAATAGGCCTGGTGATATTTTCCTCTGATTGCTGGTATTTATTTTTTTCGGTGACGGAGGTTATGTTTTCACCGCTGTCTGTCTGTCCGTCTCTGTTTGTCTGTCTGAGCAGGATATCTCAAAAAATTTATGGATGGATTCAGACAAACTTGGTGGACAGGATGGGTATGTGACACGGACAAATTGATTCGACTTCGGTGAAGATCCAGATCCGGGTACGAGAATTTTTGACCATTAAGTGATACGGACAAAAACGATATAAGAGGTTATGGACAGATTCGGACGAACCTTGGTGGTCACCTCTGTGACACCTTTCATGTATAATTACACATTTTCATCACAGAAAGGATTACTTCATTGTGAAATATATCAGTTCAGGATAGCATGAGGAAACCTCAACGGAGTACAATGTATTGACATAAAAGGTACACCGTACCTGGTGTATTGTACAAAAAAACCAATAGGGCCGAAATTGAGACTATAGTTGAGAATCCCATGTATAAATAATATTGAGTATATAATAACCATTAAATAAATATTTGAGCTCTAATGATGATAATACTGATGAGCAAAGAAAGACATTTAGCCGACATAGTACTAAAAACATCATCACAAAGTTTAAAAGGAGAAAGCTGCGTTGAAAAAGCATCTGACTACATTTGGTTTGGTGATTTGATTGAATTTGAAAATCATAAGATTGACAAATATGCTTTAAGCATCATCAATTCCAGGTCCATGTACCCATGGACCGTTCCTCTGATAATTGGAAAGCAGTGGCAGGCTTGTGGATGGTTTCAAACAAATATTTGACAGACACAAATGAAAGGCAGATAAATTATAGACTGATGAAGGAAGGAACAGAGTCTGTCATAGAATGTTCATAAGCACTCTTTAAGATGATAATATTAAATTACACCGTACTTGTAAGTAGCGAAAGTCGTTATGATTGAGAATTTTAATTGCATTTTGAAGAAGTGGCTGTACATGAAAACTTACTGAGTTGGGGAATCCGAAATATGTTTCTATTGTTCAAGTTGTTATGTTTTTGTTTATGTTTTTATCTTTGCGCATTTATTGAGCGCTGCTCTACAGCACAAAGCTCGAACCACAGCTCTACGCCCTTTCCTATGTCGGCCGAGATGCTGTGCTTATGCCATTTAATTAGTTTTGCCTTTCATTACGGCTTCCTTGTCTGTTTGCTTCCATGTAGTTCTTGGTTGCACCCATTGATCTTCTACTGTTCATTGCACTTTGGCAAATTATTTTCACTTGTTGTTCCTCATCCATTCTTTCAATATGTCCAAATCATTTGAGTTTAGATTTACCTAGTCTTGCACTGAATGTAATTTGTTTCAGGTTTGTCTCTGATATATTCATTTGTGATCAAGTCATCCCATTATGTGTTCAGCATGTTTCTCAATGAGGTAATTTCAAAGGAATGTGATTTTTTTTTCCTCCTCTGTTTTGTCAGGATCCATGTGGATGATCCTTATATCAAAATTGGTGGAACTATTGCATTGAACATCTTCATTTTTATTACCTTTTCTGATAATTATTACCTTTTCCATAAAAGTGACTTCAGAGTGTTATAGGCTGTCGAAGAGGGTAATAGGCGGTCAAAGAGTGTAATAGGCTGTTTAAGAGTGTTATAGGCTGTCTAAGAGTATTACAGGCTGTCTAAGAGTGTTGTATGCTGTTTAAGAGTATTACAGGCTGTCTAGGAGTGTTATAGGCTGTCTCAGAGTGTTATAGGCTGTCTAAGAGTCTTATAGGCTGTCTTCCAATGTTACAGGCTGTTTTTGAGTGTTATCGGCTGTCTAAAACTGTTACAGGCTGTCTAAGAGTGTTGTAGGCTGTTTAAGAGTGTTATAGGCTGTCTCAGAGTGTTATAGGCTGTCTTTGAATGTTACAGGCTGTCTTTGAGTGTTATAGGCTGTCTGAGAGTGTTGTAAGCTGTCCAAGAGTGTTATAGTCTGTCTAAGAGTGTTACAGGCTGTTGAAGAGTGTTACAGGCTGTCAAAGAGTGTAATAGGCTGTTTAAGAGTATCACAGGCTGTCTAAGAGTGTTGTAGAGTATTTAAGAGTATTACAGGCTGTCTCGGAGTGTTATAGGCTGTCTAAGTGTGTTACAGCCTGTCTAAGCGTGTTGTAGGCTTTTTAAGAGTATTACAAGCTGTCTAAGAGTGTTGTAGGCTGTATAAGCGTGTTATAGGCTGTCTAAGAGTGTTATAGGCTGTCTTCGAATGTTACAGGCTGTCGAAGAGTGTTGTAGGCTCTTTAAGAGTTTTACAGGCTGTCTAAGAGTGTTGTAGGCTTTTTAAGAGTATTACAGGCTGTCTAAGCATGTTATAGGCTGTCTTCGAATGTTTCAGGCTGTCTAAGAGTGTTGTAGGCTGTCTAAGCGTGTTATAGGCTGTCTAAGAGTGTTATAGGCTGTCTTCGAATGTTACAGGCTGTCAAAGAGTGTTCTAGGCTCTTTAAGAGTATTACAGGCTGTCTCAGAGTGTTGTAGGCTTTTTAAGAGTATTACAGGCTGTCTAAGCGTGTTATAGGCTGTCTAAGAGTGTTATAGGCTGTCTTCGAATGTTACAGGCTGTCTAAGAGTGTTGTAGGCTGTCTAAGAGTGTTATAGGCTGTCTAAGAGTGTTATAGGCTGTCTTCCAATGTTACAGGCTGTCTTTGAGTGTTATAAGCTGTCTAAAACTATTACAGGCTGTCAAAGAGTGTTACACGCTGTCTTAGAGTGTTGTAGGCTGTTTAAGAGTGTTGTAGGCTGTCCAAGAGTATTACAGGCTGTCTCAGAGTGTTATAGGCTGTCTTTGAATGTTACAGGCTGTCTTTGAGTGTTATAGGCTGTCTAAGACTGTTACAAGCTGTCTAAGAGTGTTACAGGCTGTCTCAGCATGCTGTTGGCTGTTTAAGAGTGTCACAAGCTGTCTAAGAGTGTTCCAGGCTGTCTAAGAGTGTTACAGGCTGTCTTAGTGTTGTAGGCAGTTTAAGAGTGTTATAGGCTGTCTAAGAGTATTACAGGCTGTTTAAGAGTGTTATAAGCTGTCCAAGACTGTTGCAAGCTGTCTGAGAGTGTTACAGGCTGTCTAAGAGTGTTACAGGCTGTCTAAGAGTATTACAGGCTGTCTTCGAATGTTACAGGCTGTCTTTGAGTGTTATAGGCTGTCTAAGAGTGTTATAGGCTGTCTTCCAATGTTACAGGCTGTCTTTGAGTGTTATAAGCTGTCTAAAACTATTACAGGCTGTCAAAGAGTGTTACACGCTGTCTTAGAGTGTTGTAGGCTGTTTAAGAGTGTTGTAGGCTGTCCAAGAGTATTACAGGCTGTCTCAGAGTGTTATAGGCTGTCTTTGAATGTTACAGGCTGTCTTTGAGTGTTATAGGCTGTCTAAGACTGTTACAAGCTGTCTAAGAGTGTTACAGGCTGTCTCAGCATGCTGTTGGCTGTTTAAGAGTGTCACAAGCTGTCTAAGAGTGTTCCAGGCTGTCTAAGAGTGTTACAGGCTGTCTTAGTGTTGTAGGCAGTTTAAGAGTGTTATAGGCTGTCTAAGAGTATTACAGGCTGTTTAAGAGTGTTATAAGCTGTCCAAGACTGTTGCAAGCTGTCTGAGAGTGTTACAGGCTGTCTAAGAGTGTTACAGGCTGTCTAAGAGTATTACAGGCTGTCTTCGAATGTTACAGGCTGTCTTTGAGTGTTATAGGCTGTCTAAGAGTGTTATAGGCTGTCAAAGAGTGTTATAGGCTGTCTTTGATTGTTACAGGCTGTCTTTGAGTGTTATAGGCTGTCTAAGAGTGTTATAGGCTGTCAAAGAATGTTATAGGCTGTCTTTGAATGTTCGAGGCTGTCTTTGAGTGGTATAGTTTGTCTAAGAGTGTTATAAGCTGTCTACGAGTGTTACAGGCTGTCTAAGAGTGTTGTCGGCTGTCTAAGAGTGTTGTCGGCTGTCTAAGAGTGTTATAGTCTGTCTGAGAGTGTTACAGGCTGTTGAAGAGTGTTACAGGCTGTCTAAGAGTGTTATAGGCTCTCTGCGAGTGTTTTAGGCTGTCTGAGAGTGTTGTAAGCTGTTTTAGAGTGTTGTAAGACGTCTAAGAGTGTTGTAGTCTGTCTGAGAGTGTTATAGGCTGTCTGAGAGTGTTATAGGATGTCTAGGAGTGTTACAGGCTGTCTCAGCGTGTTATAGGCTGTTTAAGAGTGTAATAGGCTGTATAAGTGTTTCAGGCTGTCTTACAGTGTTACAGGCTGTCTAAGAGTGTAATAGACTGTATAAGAGTGTTTCAGGCTGTCGAAGAGTGTAATAGGCTGTCTAAGAGTGTTACAGGCTGTCTCAGCGTGTTGTAGGCTTTTGTATTTCTTCTCGTTATGTCTTTTGTAATTTTCCCATGAGATGTTACAATTGACCTGATATATTGAAACTCATTTACTTCTTTTAAATGGTGCATTCTTCTTTGAATGCTGGGCATTTGTTCTGCTTGTCTGTTTGCCAACATTATTTCAATTTTTATCACCACGCTTTTTGAAAAAACAGAAGGGGGATATTATAATCAGCTCAGTCTGTCCATCTGTCATGCTATCTCCTCCTAAACAGTTGGGCAGAAGTTCACGAAACTTGGTGGTTATGATCACTATATGGCAAGAAGGTGCAAGAGCAGTGTCATTTTTGGCTCCGTCCCCTGCGACGGGGTCAAAAGGTCGAGTACTGAAAAATGCAATTACAGACACATTTTATAAGATTTTAAATGACGCTTTGTAAATGCAATCAACATTGGGGGACGCGTGATATATACAACGATTTTTGTGGATTTGACCTCTGGATCATGCCAGAGGTCACAAGGGTCAAAAAGGGGGGAAATTTTTTTTTGCTCAAAATTTAATATTGAGATTCCTGGTGGAACTTTTTGCCATCTTTCAACTTTGATTTAGGGAGGAAGCGTAAGGATTTGTGATGCCACACCATCGACTTCATTCTCGGGTTGAATTGCTGATTGTTAAACCTTCCTTCTTTCGTCCTTCTTTACCACTAATGCAGTGGGATTTTTTAAATTTTTTTTTGTTGTATCTACCAACAATACTGTCCAGTAATCAGTAGTAAAATCTCGAATTTGCACAGTTTCTTAACCAAGAGTTGCACCTTCATGTCCACCCTCCATTACCCGACACGTAATATGATCCATAAATATGTTCAGCAATTCCAGTGAGATAACACATCCTTGTCTTCTTCCGTCTTTATTTCAAAGCACTCCTCATGCTTTCCATCATACATAACGCTGCCACATATCCCGTTATACAATTTCTTAAGTGCTCATTATTTAAAAGGAATGTGATGGTGTTCTAATACTCTGTGCAGACCTTCTTTCCAAACTGAGTCGTAAGCTGTTTCATGATCTACAAATGCAATGGACAAGGGATTTGCAAACTCTCACTTTTTTCTTCTAAAATCTGTCTCATAGCACAAATCTTTTTAACAGTAGATATTCCTTTTTCTAAAAACAGCCTGTTCTCTCATTTTATTCATGGATAATGCTGCTCCATTGTCGGCTTCATCTTGCTTCACAAAATTCTCAAGAATACTTCATTTGGAACTTATAGTAAGCTTATTCCATGTTAAGTTATGTATTAGTACCATCATGCTTTTTAATTATTTTTTTTTTTACAATCCTCTGGTACCTTTTCATTCTGCTATACATCATTAAACATTTTCCAGGTTCGTCACTGACTCGTGTTGTTACCCCACACACGTAAAGTGAAAAGCAGGGTTTAGCAATTGCTTCATATCCGTCTGTCCGTTGTCTGTCTGTCTTATCATTTATGATCGAGGAACAACTTATTTAAATTGAATGTTATATTTTGAACACGAATCGGAAGACAATTTTCTCGTTTTACAGGACTTCACTTTGGCTCCGAATTTGTTCCCGATCGCACATGCGCAGACAGGAGTGAGATAATTTTATTACTACGTCTGTTTGCCTGCCTGTCAGTCAATCAAAATTGAAAATCATTCTAAACAGGGAGCTTACTGTTTTTAAGGACGTTATAAAGGACACAAACAACAGGCATGAAGAACTAATGTGTCATGTGCTAGATTGGAGAGAGACAGAGGAAGAGAGAGGAAGAGAGAGGAAGAGAGGGGGAGAGAGAGCAGGAGAGAGAGGGTGAGGGAGAGGGAGAGGGAGAGGGAGAGGGAGAGATAGAACATGAGAGAACACTGAAATCAGAAAGTAAGGGGTAATGTGGCCATAATAAAGAACATGGGTCAGGATAGCGGATGACACCATGTGGTTGTGCACTGCCTGCTTAAAACCTTGGAGGGAAAAGTGGGAAAGAACAGCCTCTTGAAAGCAGTTCAATATACGGAAGAATCGAGGAACAAAGGATTTAAGGTGTGCAAACAGCCTGCATTTGGGAAGTTTAACCAGGAGAAGCTTCATGGAAGAACTTGTACATGAAGAGTTGCCAAGGAGGGTCACATGACAGAGAGCAGAGGGAGCAATACTGGAGAAGATGTGGTAGAAAACAGTGACTACAGACCTGTCTGTGATGTGAAAGGAACAGAACTTGTGCTTCGGCCTCATCTTGGGAGATTTCATTCATATTGAGAGCTTTGCAGTCTACAAATCTCAGGAGAAACACTTGTGATGCTGGGGGGGGGGGTCTCACCCATAGGGGAGAGATTTTTACTCCATTGAGCTCCAGACAAAGGCCTTGTAGACTGAGCAGCCCTGATTTTTGAAGAAAAAAATTCGATTTACAGAGGATGCCAATTCTGCAGCTGGCTTTGGATTCCACCCTTACTATGTGGTTGGCACAGGAGAGGTTATGGCTGATGCTGAGGCCTAGAAGTTCAAGAGACTGAACTTCTTCCAATGGCTGACAATAGAAATACATAGGTGGGTTAGTTTGATGATCATTCTGGAGCGACAAAGTGAAACGGTGAGATTTTCCAGGTTCCATGTATCAGACCAGAATCAAATTAATTCCAGATGAGTAGAGTTACACAGCTACACTCTGCCCAGCAGTGCAATCGGGGTGTTCTTCATTGAGCTGGAACAAAGGTCTTCTAGACTGAGTATCTCTTATTTTTGAAGGAGAAAATTGGATCGACCGAGGATACCCAGTCTACAGGTGACTTTGCATTCCAGCTTTGTTATATGGTTGGTCCAGGAGAGGGTATGACTATGTTGAGGCTGAGAAGTTCAGGAGACCAAACCTGTTCCAATGGCTGACAATGAAAATAGACAGGTGGGTTAGTTTGATGATCATTCCGAAGCAACAGGGTATGACAGTGAGATTTTCCAGGTTATATTTAGCAGACCTGCATCCAACCAATTCCAGATGAGACAGGGTGACACAGCTGCAGAGTGATAAGCCGTGGGATGGCGTACCATATGACACAAAGTGGAGTGGTCTGAAAAAAATGAAGATCTGGTTTTGCAGAGCATCAGAGAGGCCACTTACATAGATAAGGAACAAAACTGGGCCCAATACACTGCCTTCACAAACACCAGCTTACACTGGGAGAACGGAGGAGAGGGTTTCACTGTTCGGCACACGTTCATTGCGTGAGTGGAGGAAGTCAGAAATCCAAGAGTGAAGGCAGCCTTTTATGCCCCAGGCAAAGAGCTCGACAAGCAAGAGTGTGTCAAATGCTCAAGATATGTCCAAGGAGATGGTTCTGACATCCTGATTGAGATTTAGGGCCTCCAACCATGACCGAGAGAGGAGCAGCAGCATGTCCTGAGTTGAGTGATGGGGACAGAATCCATACTGATGGTCGGAGATCAGGCTGTTTTAAAATAGGAAAAAGGACATCAGCAGCGATGATGGATTCCATGACTTTGCCTGTAATCGCAGTATAACTATAAGTAAGCTTACTGGTCTACAGTTGACAGTATGTTTTTCTTTTTTACTCATAGGTGGGAGTGATGTTTGCTGACTTCCAGGCCAACGCAGGTGGCCAAAGAAGTACAGAGTAAATGGGGCAGACAAAGGGGAAACAAGAATGGCAGGACAGGATTTGAGAACATGAGCACTGATGTCAACTTGTCCTCACGCTGAAGCAGTGGCTAAGCCAGACAGAACATTCTCTACCTTCCTGAATGAGAAGGACACACAGTCCGGTAGAGTCAGAGTGGGATGGGTTGGGTACACGAGATTTGGAAACGCACACATAATTTTGACATTGTGACTTTTCTCATGCAGAGTCTGCAGTTATTCTGTTTGAGGTGAGGGGCAGGATGGAGGAGGAGCATACACCGGAGGCAGACTTGACAAGGCACCACCTGGAGGAATGAGACTTGTTTGAGAATTCCGCCTTGAGATTTGTAAGATGCTGTTTTCTGGCTTGCCTCAGGCTGGACCTACCCTTGTTGCGAGCAAACTTTCACAAAAGTCGACTTTTTCTCATGCACACATTTATCCCATTCCGCTTGCTGTTGCCCTATCCATCCTCTCGGCCCTGGTGCACTGAATCCTGTGGAGAGGTCGTTGGGGTCAAGCAGCTTGCTTTCTCAACATGGAAAGCTAACCCGACTGAGGGCAACTTCAGTTAATTCCAGAAGCCTCGCAACTTTCCTGCCCTACCAGATTGCAATTTAAGTCTATCAAAATGGAAGACGGTATTTAATCAGAGAGGGAGAGAAGTGAATCGAACATCATGCAGTGGGGATCTGTGACACGAATATATCTTGGGGGGAGGCGATGTTTCCGAACATGATCGATATTTCCTATGAGCTAGGATTTTGACTGAATCTCGATTGTCCCCCACTGGAGAGCATGAGCGGCACATTTGATTGGTCAAGATGGTGTAATATTTTGTCAAAGTACTTAAGACCTAGAGGTTTTTGGAAGTGCCAAGAAGGCGATTTGTGTTCTACAGTGTTCAAGTATATAATTCCATGAAAATAAAATAAAAGTTTTTAAGGTTGGAGGAAAAAAAAAATCACCAAAAACTTATTTCAGAAATTGACTGTCGTTGATGCAGTGTCTTTTACACCACCTTATGTAACACGTTAAATTCGTTCTTCGTGCCTGTTTTTTGTGTCCCTTGTGATGTCCCTAAAACAGTACGTTTCCTGTTTGGAATGATTTTCAATTTTTTTTCACCACCAGATAGGCAGACAGACGAAACCAATTACCTTACTCCTTTGTGAAAGTGCACAATCGGGACGACATTCTGCACCACTTGCTAATTCCAGAGCTAAAGCACCGCTGAACTGCAGGTTCTTGTTCTGATTCATGTTCCGATTCATGTTCTAGTGTTAAAAATACAAAATTCAATTGAACACCGTTCCTCGATCTCGACCGACGTCGTACGAGGTAATACCATTCCTGTACTCACAGCAAAACGCTTCCCAATTGGTGACGGTAGCACGTCCCTGAGTGCGGGGCCTTCATTTGTGCTGCTGAGCAGTGGAGCACGCTGCGTCCATGACCCCACTGTTGCTTTAGAGGACGTTTTTGAACGCAGTCTTTCCTGCCACTCGTAGCCTTCTCTGGCAGTACAATTGTATGAATGCTCTCTCTGTCATATCTCTTGCATTGCCGTCAAAACAGCACCGTTCATGTTCCGCCTTTTGTTTCTTTGCATTACATTTCAAACAGAGTTGTCAGCCCTTTTGAGCCTTTCAGAGATAATTAGTTTTGCAAACTTGTCTTGAATTGATATTTTTATTGTCACTGTGAAAAAATTCTGGCAATCAAATATTAATGAAGCGGTCTCAAATGACCTGTATCTACGTTCATAACCATCCTCCTGTTTTGCCTTATGTTCATTACATTCACACAAACGTTACTCTCCATGTTTGCCTTTCCTGGCTCATTTGGGAGATGTCAAACGACAGGACTGAGGCTTGCACGTCTTGGCAATGCCATGAGGTTTTGGACTGATTAGGTTCACTGCTGGGTGCACTTGCAATTGAATGAGCTAAGTAAGGAAACTAATTGAAACTACAATGAAGTGTGGGTCAAACATTCAATGCATGTTATTATTTGCAGGATATTGATTTGAAGAAGCGACAACTGGCCATCTCCTCTTTTACATGGATTCTTCTTCTGGTCAACAGTGTTAAAATATCCCACACATTTGTTTGGCGTGTACTCGGCCTGTTCCGATTTGCTCTTCTTTATATCTTTCTGCACATCTTTGTGGCATTTCTTCATCGGTTTCTGCACTTTTGTTTGGGCGGCTCGGAGCTGTCAGCTCTCATCATGCGGCAAGTACTTTGTGAAACGCAGCTTCTGCACACTTGTGATGAGCCTCTTGTTCGGAAAACACAGCTGCCTCTGCTGTAGTATCTCTGGAGAGCAAGGCAACACTGAAGATGAAGTTTTCCAAGTGTTTCATGTTTTGCTTTAATGCACCGCTTCTGACTGCATGCAATTGAATTACAGCCTGTAATATTATGGATAATATTACAGCCTGTAATATCACAAAAACAGATCCTTGCAACTACAGACCAATTAGCCTTCTGCCAATCATCAGCAAGGTTATGGATCCATCATCGCTTCAGACATGAAATCCTTCCTCTTCTCCAATGGCTTGATTTCCGATCTTCAATTTGGTTTCAGACCAGGTCACTCTACCCCGGATATGCTGCTTCTGCTCTCCCAACAATGGATGGAGGTCCTCAATGCCGGACATGAAATCAGAGCCATATCCCTACTTTTGACACGGTCTGGCACCCTACCCTGATCTCCAAATTCTCTTCCTATGGTATCCAAGGCCATCTCCACTCATGGCTCGCAGACCTCCTCTCCTGTCGCAGTCAACATGTGGCCCTAAATGGAGTTTCTTCAACCCCTCTTCCTGTCCAGACTGGAGTTCCTCAAGGTAGCGTTCTGGGCCCTGTTCTTTTTCTGGTTTTCATCAATGATCTCTCCGACTCTCTGGAAAATCCTCTTTTTCTCTTTGCTGATGACTCCACCCTCTGCCGTACCATCTGTCATCCATCAGACCGGCAAGCAGCAGCTTCTTCGCTCACTGCTGATCTGGATAAAATCACAAACTGGTCCAACACGTGGAACATGTCTTTCAATCCGGACAAATCTCACACTCTCACATTGTCTCTCCAAAAGGACCGTTTAGAAATCCCCACCTCCATCCACTTTCTCAACAATCCTCTGGAAGAAGTCCTTTCTCTCAAGCTTCTGGGTCTCACTATTTGCCATGACCTTTCCTGGGAAAGCCACATTTCAAACCTCGCCTCCAAAGCCAGTCGCCGACTGGGAATCCTCCGTCGTGCAAAGTCCTTCCTCGGCCCACCTGAGCTCCTGACCACTTACAAAGCTTTCGTCCGCAACCTGATGGAGTACTGCTCTCCCCTCTTGGCTGGTTCTCCTGCCTCTCACCTTTCTCGGCTTCACGCTGTGGAAACCAAGGCATTTCGGATCATTGGTATCTCCTGTGATGAGGCTGAGTCGTTGGGCCTCTCACTCTCTCACCGCAGGCTGGTCGGTGGTCTTTCTGTCTTCTACCGTCTCCTCTCCAGCCTCGCCCCCCCCTGCTCTCTCTGCGATTTGTCCCCACCACATTTCCGCAAGGCGCTCAAGGTCCGCCAAAAACCCCCTTCTGGTAAAACTACCAAAATCACGAATCACTGCTCACCTTCACTCTTTCATTCCTCTTTTTTCCCGCCTTTGGAATAAACTCCATCACTCTATTCAATCCCATTCTTCCCTCCAGGCCTTCAAAACAGCTGTTCACCACCACCTCTTATCATCCCCCATCTAAATCCTCGATCTTTCCCCCCCCCCCGTTAATCCACCCAAGCCCACCTCCTTCAATTCCCTGCTTTCCTTCCTGAAAGTCCCGGTAATGTCCATCTTGTATTTCACACGTTCCCGGCCCCATCCCTCTCCCTTCCACAGATCTCCTAATGTCTCTGTTCCCCGCTGTTTTGTCCTTCCCTCTCCTGCCCCTCTTGTCTTATGCCCCCCTTGCTGTGCGTTGTGTGTTCGTTCTCATACGAACCTCTACAAGGTATACAAAAAATAAAAATAAAACTGGAATGGCACTCGGTGGGGCGTACACCTCTGCTCGGCCAACAGTTTATTCCACTGAATTGTATTCCACTGAAAGGCCGGATCTGTAACTGGACCTGAACCAAAATCTAATTGGCTTATTCTCGTCACCGAACCAAGCCATCCACCAAGTTTCATCATAACCCGTCCACGACATTTTGAAGCATCGTGTTTTTTCTCGTTTTTGGTCCTACCTCTCTATGGTGACGAATCACTCAAGAAAATTCTCCTTTCTGGATCCGTGTCCATGTCGTCACCAAAATGGAATCAATTAATCCTTCTCACACACCCAACCTGTCCACCAACTTTCATCCGAATCTGTCAGTATCTTTTTGAGACACCGTGCTCACAGACAGACAGACAAATAACCATACATGGAGTGCAACCATAACCTCTGCCCACCTTTGGTGTCAGACATAATGATTCAGTGGCTGTGAGGGTAACCCAGCCATACTTGCAAAAAACAAAGTTTGTGGCCCTGTGTTATGCCAAGTGAAAAGTTCCATTTGCTGATCTAATCAACCACAACATTCCAGGAGCATTTGAGTGTTACAACCTCGGTGTATATAATGTCGAATGAGGATTGTCTGGTGCAGTTCTGGTGGAGTTACTGAAGCAGCAATGATAAGTTTGCCTTTTATTTGAGTCACTCTTGGAAATACAAGGAAGGAACCTCAATGCAGGAGGAGGCCATTAATCCCATCAAGCCTGCACAATCAATCATGCCAACATCTTGGTACTCCCTCGTCCCCATTACTTACAGATATCTGTACAACTCGATTTTAAAACCATCTACTGATTCTACTCTCACCACCCTTGCAGGGAGACCCCTCCATGAATTCACCGCTCTCTGAGTGAGAGACCACAGCGTCACCACTGTCCTAACTTCCTTTTTCCTTGCTCATAAACTGTGACCTTTGTCCTGTCAGTGTCCATTATGCTTAAAAATCCTGCACTTCTTTTGTCTACAATCTACACGACTACATCCTTCATTTTCTTAAACATCTCAAACACATCCCTTCGGAATCACCTCCTTTCTAACTTATAAGGTCTGGTCGGTCTCCTTCAGCTGCACCTCATAGCTTAGTCTAGCTAGGCCCGGAATTAATCATGTTGCTCTGTGCTGTACCCTCTTTCTGGCTGATATGTCCTTATTCAGTTGTGGTGACCAAAACTGTACACAATATTCCAGATGAGGCCTCACTAAACTCCCGTACAGAGATAACACTACCTCTTTTGATTTCGAATTTAACCCCCTACGAATGAAATCTCACGCGTTTCGGCTCAAAATAGCAGTGTGTCTTCAATAATGAACTCGGTTACACGAATGCCTCGTACACATCGCATTGGAGAATCCCCCAGGGATGTCCATGTTTGTTGTTGAAGGATATACAGTACATTATATATTTCAGATCTACAATCCATCAAGAGCAATGCATCCCAGGGCTGACAGGATGGTCCAGACTCTCGAGGTATGCACACTCTCCTCTAAGCTGCCTGACCTGGGTTTGAATCCTGATCCAGCGATATCCTGTCATCCTGGTGTTTCACATTGACGTGTGTGCCGTCCCTTAGATGGACATTGAATGGTCATCCTATCTGCCAGCATTTGGTGGTGGATGTTAAAGATACTGTGGTGTCCTTCGTGAAGTGTAGGTGAGCTATTGCCGGCACCATGAACAAATTTCAAATTTCTTCCCAAACCAGCAAAGGGCACTGCATGAGCGGCACAGCTGAGTGCTCAGCCAATGATGATACCCCACAGCCTTGTGCTGCGTACAACTCATGATGACTGGGTGGTTCTTCTGAATGTATGAGGATAGTTATGTAGCTTAAACATGTTGTGGAAGTTTCTAATTATTTTTACCGACATTGCTTTAGTATGAAGTATCACCATCAAAGAATGGTATTGATTTTGGTGCTTTATCATAATCATCATCACCTTGCATTATGTCCCTTTAGTTGAGGGTCCTGCAACTCACATGGTATGTTGGATTCAAAGGTTGACTATCCAGGCCTGAGGAATGCATGAGGGGAGGAATTTGGAATTTGAACAAGCAACTGGCACACAATAACCGACTCTTTTTGAAAGGCAGAGTGCTATCTGTAACTTCCATTGGCAACTGATAGCAGACAGGATAGCCAGATTAAGGTCCCCCTCCAACGGATTACACACTCATTGAAGAAACACCTTGCTTGTGAAGCCTCCAGGTAACTGTTCATAGTCAAACAGGGAATCGAACCCAGATTAGGTAGCTCATAGACGAGTTCAATGCCTCAGAGCTGTCTTGTCAGAATTATGGCTTTTAATCTTTCCTTTAATTCTAATACCAATGCACATGGAAAAAAAAAATTCCCACCAGCTCTCCTTAGTTTCCCCTGCTCTGGGACCTATGGAGTCACTCGTGTTTGGTCTCCAGTGACAAAGTTTCATGGTTGGCCGATCTCTACATCATTGTGTCCATTCTCACCAATAGAGCCGAGCCCATGAATAATGCAGCGTTGGCTCTTCGACTGTCTCTCTGCTCATGGCTGCCAGGACCATTGCAACCCCTGGAGTTTTAATCATGCCTCCCATAGTCCCATCTTGCTGGGAGCTCTCCCACAGGCTTTGACAAAGTGCTAGGACATCTGCCAAAGCTCTTCGCTGTCATGCAAGCAGGTTTGGGACATGGAAAAGTCAAGGCTGTTTGGCTAATCACACCACCGCACTTACTTTTCTGTTTCCATCCTTGTGTATTAGACTACTTGTGTACGCTCTTTACGTGAATGCACAGCATGCCACTGCAAATGACTTGGCATGCTTTCAAACATGATGAGCTCATTATGAGAAACCTATTTTAGAACTATGTTGTTATTGAGATTATCACGAAATAACATTATGCTAACAAGTTACAAGTCTTGGTATTGTGAAAGGATGGATGGATTTTGTTTTTATAATGTCGAGGCTCATTGAAGTGTCAAAGGACAAAGCAGTCCGATTGGACACTCTTCCACGCACCCATATTGCTGCAAAGGGAATGTGACGCAAGTGTGAAGACAGACGTTTCCATCCAGACATTGAACCCGACTCGGTGACTTAATGGTTCAAGCATCTGCTCTGAGTCTGGGAAGACAGTAGTTTGAACCCCCGAGTCAAAGCAAAGCCTTTAAAAATGGTGCGTGGTACTTCATGGTAACATAACATGGTGGTAAAATGGAAACATGGTGGTTGAAAGAGGAAGTACAATACGGTACATGAATAAAAGGAAGAAGATGGCACATAAAGAATGGTAAACTACAGGAGAAGACCAATCGAGAGAGTAAATGGTGAGGCAAAGAAAACAGTCGGTAAGGCAAGAAGGGAAGCGGCCCAAGAATGGTCTGATAATTTGGAAACATCAGACAGTGAGAAAATTATAACCAGAAAATGAAGAGTGAGGCAGAAGCAAAAGCAGGATGTGGAGGGGAGTGTGTGCAAGATGATGCTGGTCAGACACTACATGAAGAAGAGAAATTTAAGAGAGAGTGGAAAGAGTACTTTGAAAGATTACTAGATGTGGGGAAAAAGAGAAAGAGCCCCTGAAGGAGGCGTGGAAAACTGATGGACCCATGAAGGAGGTTCAAGAGGTGGAGGTTAGAAAAATACTTGACAAAACTAGATCTCTGCAATCAAATAGCGATCAGACTTGAATCCGGATCTTGAATCAGACTTGAAGCCGGATCTTGAAAATCAGCATTTGTAATGTATTATACGATCATTCTAACCGAGCCATGACAGGGAACACAGGGAACGACCATCAATTGCTTTGAAGTATCATATACTTTCATTTTCAACTGGGCCTGAGGGGAAGAAACAAGTGCTGCTGTTGCTGCATTGAAGAGGAAATTGAAAGCCTAAGTCAGGTTAGTGAACACTGTGTACTTGAACTCACTTATTGATTGTATAATACATTACAAATGCTGATTTTCGAACCTATGTGCCATACGTACATGTACATTATTGCTCATATCTCAGAAACTATTGGAGTGCCCATCACAAAACTTATGTGGAAGCTTCTTGACATCATAAGGTACCTCTGGGATGAATTTGAGGAAATTTGAAGGATACATTTTTTGGGGATTCACGATTGAAGTTTATATTTTGTGATAACTTTTTTGTGGTTGGAGGTAGGAAAATGTTGCCCAGACAAATTCATAGGGCATGAAAATACCTTTAAAATGACACCAAAACCAGCTCTCTAGGTGTTATACTTTTAGAGATATGGCCATTTGAATTTGCGACGTCGTGCTAATTAGTCCAAAGTTCGTTAGTCTGTATCTCGCTAATTAAGAGGCTGTTAGCAAAAATATTTGAGTTCTTGCCGTTTTTCATGGGTCCCAATTGGTTCCCAAAGTTTTACAAAAATCTGAGAGATGACGGCAGATTCTTTGATGATTTGACATGGAATGACCCTTGGCACCGTTTGTGCAAGCAGAAAACGTCATCACAATAGACATCACAAGAGTGTGTTGCAAGCTTTTGAATGCTATCGCGTGGAGTATGGTATGTTATGATCAACAAAATTTATTTAAAAAATGACAGAAATTATAAAGTGCATTTTCAAGAATGTACCGTTGCACATTGCCCACCTAAGGTGGGCCGAGAAGGGGTAAAATGTGCGAGAATATTGATGGATATACATGTATCTTTTTGATACCATTTGTAGGCTACTGAGAAGATACTTGCTCGTATTTTAATAAGTACATGCCTGGTGTTGGCTTCATGATTAGGGTGGTGGGTTTGGGATCTGAGAGTCCTGAGTTCAAATCATGCTTTTCTGTTGAATAAATACCAGGTGGGGTTGACTCAGCCTGTCATCCTTCCGAGGTCGGCAAAATGAGTACCAGCTTGCTGGAATGATTGAGCCATTCAAGTATCCTGTGTCGGAGTGGTGACCCGTCCAGGATTGTAGCCTAGGAGACTGCTTCGGCAGCATTAACGCTCTGCACAGAGTATGATCCTGATGGATGGAATAAGTACCACTCTATACTATAGGCATAAACATACATTCCATATGTATGTATATGTGTATATATATATATATATATATATATATATATATATATATATATATATATATATATATATATATATATATATATATATATATATATATATATATTCCCTGCATGTAAGCATACATGCAATACCTGCAAGAGGGTTATGCGACTTCTGGCACACCTTGTGCAACGTGGTTCCATACTGTGATAAGCACCCTATTATGAGATCCTCTCTGTGGTATTCCCAATGAGATTTTGTGTAAGCTGGTTCATGAAGATAGTATGGATTTCAAACAGAATGACATTTCAGGCAAACTACATTTAGAGCTGTGACAGACCCCTGAGTCCTTCAAAATAGCAGTTTGGCTCTTTGAGGAAGACACTGCACTGTAATCGCTTTGCAAGTCCGACCCAAGTGAACCTGTGAGTATCGTGGACACCACTGGCACTATTTTCACATGGAAATTTAACATTAGAATTCTGAGTACTACTCCCACATGTTCTCTGTACAGGTTTGAACCGCAGGTAATACATGACTGTAATTGTTCTTTTTACGTTCTTTAATATGTTGTAATAAGAGGAGTGTATGTATTTACATACTCTTTATTTCCATTACTTTCATAAAACTTTTGAAAAAAACTCGGATGTTTCAACATATAATCGTTTTTATCCCAATAGATTTCTCATCTGTCTCGCGGGTAAAATGTTCCATCCAGAGAGACTCGAAGTTGTTTCACCTGAGCATTATCACTCGATGCATTATTAAGCCTCCTCCCCCCCCCCTGATAGGATCGGAGAGGGGGAGGCTTATACCTGTTGTAGAGTTTGTTTCCATAATTAGTGCCCCCAATTTTAATGCCACCTCCGAGTTTCTTCAACCCCTATGAGCACTAACCCACCACTTAGGTTTTTCTTTCCTTCCTTTTTTTCTGCCAATGTCTGAGCTGCATCTCGGAGCTGGCTGGGACTTTGAGAATGAAATTTTACATCAATAATGGGAATAAAAAGCATGTGGGGTTGACATAATTTATTTTGACCTTGACCTAATTTTAAGGCCTAATTATAGACATTTATCATTTTTCACCCTAACTTGAGTAACTTTTGCCCAATCGGAACACAATTTGCCTCTCTAGATAGCCTAGAGTAAGGCACATTTATGCTTAATTTACATCATACCCCTCAGAGGTAAAGTCAGGGGTCAAATCCATCCATCCATTGGGACCATACTCTGTGTAGAGCATTGGTGCTGCCAAAGCAGTCTCCTTGGCTATTAGGTACAATCCTGGATGGGTTGCCACTCCGACACAGTATACCAGCAAGCTGGCAAAAAACATTTTTTGTCCGCTCAATTTTGCCAATGCAGAATCTCAATGATGGCTTGGCCTTCCAAGGTGCGAGACTGCTTGGCCTTTCAACATGTTCTTGCATTGCAATGGAAGTTGTGCACCTGATATTTGATTTGTGTGCTTGACCTACTTTTTGCGGATTGTGACCGAATGAACTAAAAACACATTTTTGATCAGAACTTAAATAATTTCCCTCTGATTTTCATGGCGTTCAGTTTAATGAATAGATTATAGATGGGGACACATTTTCTTAATTCACAATTTATCCATAAATGTTGAAGGTCAAGGTCGTATGGTGGTCCGTAAAAAAAGTTCCATCAGTGGATGCTCCAGGGGAGGCTTACCCTTGGTGATCGCTTGTGGATCACAGATATCCAGTTCATATCAGTCGCAGTATCTCCATCTAATTTCTTCAAAACGGGTCATACGTATCGTGGCTTTCCTTCAAGCACTCCAAGATTCCATGTACAGCTGGCACTGTTAAACATTTTCCAGAATAAATATTTTACGAGTGTGGCATTTGTGTTATTTGCAGTCTGAATGAATGCAAATTTACATAGTAAGAAACTATCTGTGAGTTTTAAGTAAGTTTAATGTTCACTAGATACTAAAGGTGGGGGGAGGGGGAAGAGGGAAGAAGAGAAAGAGAAAGAGAGGGGGTGGGGGAGAGAGAGGGGGAGAGTGAAGAGGTGGAAGGAAAAGGAGAGAGTATGGAGGGGGCGAGGAGGGTGTGGGAGCGAGGAGGGGTGTGGGAGCGAGGAGGGGTGTGGGAGCGTGGAGGGGTGTGGGAGCGTGGAGGGGTGTGGAACTGAGGAGGGGTGTCGAAGTGAGGAGGAGTGTGGGAGTGAGGAGGGGTGAGGGGGTGGGGGAAGGGAAGATGGTGTGAGGTAAGAGGATGCTTTTTTCTTTCTTCGGATGCATCAGAATAAGCATTCAATCAGACAGGATTGATTTCACCTTAAAGCACACAGCATCAACTTCAATGCAGGTCCACTATTATGAGGCAAGAACATATTGGAAGGCCAAGTAATCTTTGAGATTCCGCATTGGCAAAATTGAGCAATGACAAAAAAAGCATTCTTTTTTTCTGACCTTCATTTGACCTTGACCTTTAACTTGGAGCAGGATGTTGGAAATTAAACATTAATGTGACTGTCGAGAGAATCTAGACTATCTATAAGAGGGCAATTTAATCCGAATCGGAAAAAAAAAACTTTGCGGAGTTATGGTGAAAAATGTTTTAAAAGTCTATCATTGGGTTATGACCTTGAATTTAGGTCAAGGCCCAAATAATTATGTCAACTCTTCAAATGTTTTATTCCCATTATTGATGTAAAATTTCGTTCTAAAAGTCCCAGCAAGTTCTGAGATACAGCTCAGACATTGGCAGAAAAAAATGTAAAAATACCTAAATGGTGGTGTAGTACTACTAGGGTTAAAGACCTTGACCTTTAACCCAGAGGGGTAATGATATATATTAAGCATAAATGCAACTTAACTCATGGTTATCTTGGAAGGGCAATTTCATTCTGATTGGACAAACTTCAGTAACGATTCAGTTAAAAACATGAAAAATGTCTATTATTGGCTCATGGCCTGAGGAATTAGGTCAAGGTCAAATAATTAGGTCAACCCACATACTTTCTATTCACATTATTGATGCAAAATTTCATTTGGAAAGTCCTCGTATATTGGCAGAGAAAGGGAGAAAAACCGAAATGGTGGTTCAGGACTCCTTGGGGTGCAAGACCTTGACCTTAAACTCAGAGGGGTATGATGGATATTAAGCGTAAATGTGCCTTGCTTTACGCAATCTAGCGAGGGCAATTTTGTTCTGATTTGGGAAACCTAATTCATTGGTGAACTAAGATTCTAATTAAGATGATGAACATTGTTAAAATGTGAATAATTAGGTCATGATCTTAAAAACTCGGGCAAAGTCAAAAAACATATCAACCCCGCATACTTTCTATTCACATTATTGATGCAAAGTTTTATTCTGAAAGTCCCAGGTCGAAGAAGCTCTGTGGTACTATTGAAAATTGGTGGCATTAATTGGAGAAATAAACTCTACAACAGCTATAAGCCTTCCCCGATCCTGTAGGGGAGGCTTTTTATATATTTTTTGTATACCTTGTCGAGGCTCGTATGAGAGCAAACACACAATGCACAGCAAGGGGGGGGGGCATGAGACAAGAGGGGCGGGAGTGGGAAGGACCAAACAATGGGGGAACAGAGACATCAGGAGATCTGTGGAAGGGAGAGGGCTGGGGTGGGGAACACGGGGTATACAAGATAGACATTACAGGGATTTTCAGGAAGGAAAGCAGGAAATTTGAAGGAGGTGGGTTTGGGGTGGATTAGCGGGGGTAGAAAAGATCGAGGATTTGGATGGGGGAAGACAAGAGGTGGTGGTGAATAGCTGTTTTGAAGACCTGGAGGGAAGAATGGGATTGAAGAGAGTGTGGGAGTTTATTCCAAAGGCAAGAAAAAAGAGGAATAAAAGAGTGAAGGTGAGCAATGATTCGTGATTTTGGTAGTTTTACCAGAAAGGAGTTGCTGGCGGACCTTGAGTCTTCTTCTTCTTCTTCTTCTTCTTCTTCTTCTTCTTTCGGCTGCTCCCATTAGGGGTCGCCACAGCGGATCATCCATATGATCTGCATAGTGATTTGGCACATGTTTTACGCCGGATGCCCTTCCTGACGCAACCATGGTCGCCTCTTACGACACAGGGATATGGTACACCTATTTTAACTGGGGTATACACCGGCCCACTATACTGGTACTCACTTCGCCGACCTCGGAAGGATGATAGGCTGAGTCAACCCCCTGGTGTATTAATTCAGTGGCCCAACGGGGCTTGAACTCAGGACCTTTTGGATCCCAAGCCGCTGCCCTAACCACTGCGCCAACACCAGGCTTTCTGGTGGACCTTGAGTGCCCTGCGGAAATATGGGGGGGGGACATATAGCAGACAGAGCAGGGGGAGCGAGACCAGAGAGGAGATGGTAGAAGACAGAAAGATCACCGACCTGCCTGTGATGAGAGAGTAAGAGACCGAAACACTCAACCTCAACGCGGGAGATGCCAATGATCCAAAATGCCTTGGTTTCCACAGCGTGAAGCCGAGAAAGGTGGGAGGTGGGAGCACCAGCCCAGAGGGGAGAGCAGTACTCCATCAGGTTGTGGATGAAAGCTTTGTATGTGGTCAGGATCTCAGGTGGGCTGAAGAAGGACTTAGCACGACGGAGGGTTCCCAGTCGGTGACTGGCTTTAGAGGCCAGGTTGGAAATGTGGCTTTCCCAGGAAAGATCATGGCAGAGAGTGAGACCCAGAAGCTTGAAAGAAAGGACTTCTTCCAGAGGATTGTTGAGGAAGTAGAAAGGGGGGGTGAGTTCCAGACAGTCCTTTCAGAGAGACATCGTGAGAGTGAGATTTGGCTGGATTCAAAGACATGTTCCACGTGTTGGACCAGTTTGTGATTTTATCCAGATCTGCAGTGAACAAAGAAGCTGCTGTTTGCAGGTCTGAGAGATGACAGATGGAATGGCAGAGGATGAAGTCATCAGCAAGGAGATAAAGAGGATTTTCCAGAGTCGGAGAGATCATTGATGAAAACCAGAAAAAGAACAGGGTCCAGAACACCACTTTGAGGAACTCCAGCCTGGACAGGAAGAGGGGATGAAAGAACTTTATTTAGGGCCACACGTTGACTGCGACAGGAGAGGAAGACTGTGATAAGGAACCTACTGTTCCTTCCTGTTTTCTTCTGCGAGCCATGAGTAGAGATGACCTTGGATACCATAAGAAGGGAGTTTGGTGAGCAGGGCAGGGTGCCAGACCGTATCAAAAGCACCCGATATGTCTAGGGATATGGCTCTGATTTCATGTCCGGCATTGAGGACCTCCATCCATTGTTGGGAGAGCAGAAGCAGCATATCCAGGGTAGGGTGACCTGGTCTGAAACCAAATTGATGATCTGAAATCAGGCCATTGGAGAAGAGGAAGGATTTAATGTCTGAAGTGGTGATGGATTCCATAACCTTGCTGATGATTGGGAGAAGGCTGATTGGTCTGTAGTTGCAGGGATCTGTTTTTGAACCTTTTTTATGCAGGGTAGTGATGTTTGCTGATTTCCAAGTCGATGGCAGGTGACCTTGAGCAAATGAGAGGGTGAATAGAACAGAGAGGGGGTGAGCAAGAGCAGAGGAGCAGGTTTTTAGAACACGTGGGCTGATGCCGTCTGGACCGGTTGCAAAATCAGAGTTGAGGTTTGACAGCACGCTCTCCACTTTGTCAAAGGAAAAGCACACAGAGTCCAGGGACAGTTGGGTGCAACTGGGTGAGGTGGATACAGAAAGCGATGGGTTACGGACGCAAGATTTTGATGCAAATGCCGAGTTTAGGCAATCAACCTTTTCACGTGCAGTATCAGCATTGCGGCCATTTGAGGTAAGGGAGGGGATGGAGGGGGAACATACACCAGAAACAGATTTGATTAGATGCCACCAGGATTTTGAGGAGGGAGAAAGGTTTGAGAGTTCGGACTTGAGCTTAGAAAGATGTTGTTTTCTGGCTCTCCTGAGGGTAGATACACACTTGTTCTGA
Source organism: Eptatretus burgeri (assembly GCF_056783735.1). Classification (NCBI taxonomy): domain Eukaryota; kingdom Metazoa; phylum Chordata; class Myxini; order Myxiniformes; family Myxinidae; genus Eptatretus; species Eptatretus burgeri. The sequence goes on along the minus strand of NC_140972.1, from coordinate 91,952,555 downwards.
GCTTTACGGAAGGAACTGAGATTGCCCTCAGTTTGGTTTGCCTTCCATTCGGCAAAGGCAAGTTGTTTCAGGACAACTTCGTTGCCACAAGCTTCAGTGAACCAAGGGCGGGAGGAATTGTTGGACAACTGAAGACGAGAGGGGATAAATCTGTGCATGAGGGAGAGCAAGTTACTTTGAAAGAATTCCCAGGATGAGTTTACGTTGGAGAAAGCAGCGAAGGGATACCAGTCTGGAAGTTTGATGGCTACTTGGAGACCCTGCCAATTTGCCTGAGTGAAGTGCTGGACTCGACGGCGCTGAGGTGGTTCTCTGATAACAGGCAGAGAGATGTCCACTTTGACAAGTACGTGGTCAGAAGAACCGATTGGAGCGGAGGAAGAACAGCAGATATTTTCAGGGAAATTTGTCAAAATCAGATCCAGAAGAGATGGAGTACCATTGGTTGAGATCTGGGTAGGGAAGTTGACCAATTGAGTCAGTCCCATTGAGTCGCAGAAAGCTTTTGCTGAAGTGCCATGACAGGTGAGAGAGGTACCCACAGCAAGCCAACTAATCTGATGACAATTGAAGTCACCACAAACGAGGAAGAGAGGGTTTGGATGAGAAGATAGAAGTTGGTCCATGTTTTCGGATAGTGAGGTGTAGATGGAGTCATCACTGTTAGGTGGATGGTACAGTACACATATAAACATGAGGTGGGAGTGGAGGGGAAGCTTGAGCCAGAGGTATTCCTGGGGGTGTGGGGGAGTGAGGGGAGTGCATGGAGAGTGAGAAATAGAGCCTTTGATGAAGAGAGTAACTCCTCCACCAGGACGAGGCTCAGATTTGTCATACTGGAGGAGGGAGTAACCAGGGAGATACTTGGGAGTCAGAGACGTCTTGAGGGAGGAAAGTTTCTGTTTGGCAGATTATGTCTGGTTTGTCAGTGGCAACCTGTATGGAGAGATCTGTAAGGTTTGAGCAAAGGCCCCGGATATTTGGGGACTACACTGTTAATGAAGAGGGAGGGGAGGAGGCTTTGGGTGCAGGGGATGGGAGGGGAGGGGCAGGGTAGGACAACGGAGGGAGTGGGGAGGTAAGGAGAGTTTTTGAAAGAGTGTGAGGGATTGCAGAATAGCTTTGGGAGGGGCCGGATGAGGAGGAGAAAATGCTCTTTGGTGCTGGGGGAGAGGGGGGCAAGAGAGGGGGAAAAGACAATTGAGGAGGTGGAGTGAAGAGATGGAAGTGAGAGGGTTGGGGAAGGAGGCAGCTTTGAGGATGAGAGGGGGGCAACTTTGAGAAGGGTGAGTGAGGGGGTGAATGGTGGGAGAAGGGTGAGAGGGGAGAGTTGAGGGAGAAAGGTGAGGGGTAGTTTTTGAGAAAGGTGAGAGGGAAGCTTGCAGGGAGAAGAGTGTGATGGTTACTTTGAGAGGGAGGGGTGAGAGGGGTGAGTTGGCACTGTAGTTTGAAAAAAAAGAATGGTTGATGGAAAGCGAACATTCATAGCAAACTGGGGTTTTAAATTTTTTTGTGTCAGAGATGCGATTAAGGCCATTTCTTGATGGATGCAATGAAGGTGAATCAAGAGACTGGAGAGAAGAAACATTGTAACAGTTGGATTTTTTAGGCAACGTATGAATGAAAGGTCGAATTGAGAGCAGTCTGTTGAAATAGAAGAAGAGTGGTGCATTATGACACAGTCATGAGAACCACACGTGTGAAAGAGGAAGATGAAGCATTATAAGAGATCGTTATTATTGTTATTATTATTATTATTATTATTCTTTTGAGAAAGAGAATTTTCATCAGACAAGGTAATGTAAAGGTTGTAGAAAAAATCATGAGGGGAATGGTGAATTTGGATCGGTAAACACAGAGGGTGGAAACAGATCAGTGGATTCGGGAGAAGCACGTGGCTCTGGGAGGTGTTTCGTCAAAAGTGAAATTATATATTTTAAATAAGGATTGTGTAACATTCGGAAAAGGGAAGGTTGAAGTAAAATCGTGAAGGTGTGTGGTGAATTTGGAACGGCAAACGCAGAGTGAAGCTGCTGAGTAGATGAAAAGTATCAGGAAGAGGGGAGAGAGACACGTGGTTACAGGAGGTGCATAGATCGAAAGGATACAAGGAAGATTATTAATTTTTGATGTATTTTTGGAGAATACATAATATTCGGGAATGGAAGGTTGTCGGAAGAAATCGTGAAGGTAATGGCGAGAGTGGGTCAGCTCAAGTAGAATAAAGATGGTGTGCTGGCAGAAGGAGGAAGAAAAGAAGAAGTGGAAGAAGAAGAAAGATCGGGACTCGGGGGTATGCAGGGAGAAAGGTAGTTTTTTGGGGGGATTTAAGACAAGAAACAGAATATTTAGATTCGGAAGGATGGGGGACATTGGGAAAGTGGGGAAAATAGGAATTAAAGGTAATGGGGAGAGAATACAAACAAAAACGATCGTAATCCTCGATGGGAAGGATGGGTAGGCCTCAATGAACCGGGTAAGACACGGTCGACAAAAACTCACAAAATAGCACGATTTTTGAAACAAACCGAACTTGGAACACAGTAACATGTACAGGTGCGAAAACAAACAGTTAAAACGGGACAGATAACGACTGGAAACTTAACTTTGAGAAAGTCAGTAGAGAGCCCTGAGAGACCCTGCCGTCGCTCCAAACCCTGAACTGGAAGTCTATTGGCTTGATAAAAGAGGGAGACATTAAAATGGAGATGAGCCACAAGTGGCGGAGTGTTTTTTTTCTTTTTCAACTCCTCATTAATTTTTTAACGGAAGTGTTATGCCATTGAAAACATGTATGTTATCCCTCATTCCTTTATATTCTCATTCAATCTCTCATCTTCCATGGTTTCCCTTTTCCCACAGCTCATTAATACTCTCTCTTACTCCCTTCTCCCTTTTCTTCCACTCTTCTAATTCCTCTACGTTTTCAATGCAATACATTGGGCTCCAACTGTTTTGTTTTGCTTCAAGGTGAGGCCGAAGACCAATGGATTTTGAATTATTTTGGAATTAACCATGTCATCTACCATGACATGTTGTTAACCAATGTTAACTGCAACACTTAGACAAAGTGGAATAAATAAATAAACAAACTTAAGTTGTAGACACATAAGTGATGTGTTTACTTGGAAGCAACTTTGCCAGGATGTTCTTGGTGTGTCATAAATGATCTATAGATGTTTCCATGATGATGTATGTCTATTTACTAGTTATATCCATGAACTAACAATTACATTATGACTATAGCATCACACATAAATGTACACACACGGGACTACAACTTACCTGGCACAGAGACCACCCTGAAGTCAGTTTCCATCTCTGACGACAAACTTTATTTTCCCAAATTATTTTCCTTCCAGCATCTACAAGGACTCTATACATTTTGAAACCCTCTCTGATCGATTGGTGCATTCAATGGCACAGCATCCTGTCATTTTAAAAAGAATGATGAGCTATATTGTGTGCTTAATCAATGAACGATTGATGGGAACAAAATGGCGCCCATGACCCATGTGGCCAAAAGTTTCCTGGACGTGCCATGTCGCTACTCCTGGTATATAGGGACTCCAGTTCAACACATTGTGGTATAGATTGTGGTTGTATTTTTTTTTTAATCCAATTCAAACTTTTTTTTTGTTATAATACGGGTATAATACCCAAAAGGGAACGTCAAGTCCTTCAATTGAAATGATTGTAATTGCTTTAGCCATTATTGTGCTCAGTTGGATGACATTCATCAGCAATTAGGTGGATGAACAATTTGGCGATTTTATGACCTCTTGATCTGGTACTTTAACGATGTATTCTGGCGTCTTCTTCATTCTTGTTAGTTATGAAAACGTTAGAGAATACAAGGTATGTCTTTGTTAAAGGCTTATGACTTCAATCCATAGTAGCTTTTCAGTAAATCATTTGGTACACATTTGATGGGGTGGCCATTTTTTTCCCTCACACCATCCCCACATATGAAGTCTTGCCGTATTCCATGGTAGTGTTCGGTATGTTATGCTTTATTCTCACTTGAGTCTTGCCATGATGTTTAACTGTTTGAGTGCTGTTGGCCACGATCACAGCCTCACTGGAACATGCTGTTGGTCACAATCGTGGCCTGCATCATAGTTCAACAATCTGTATTGTTTGTTCCTATTTAATTGTTTGTTCCTATAGTTGCCTCGTATGGTTTACTTACAAACAATACAGACTCTTATTCAGTTTGCCCCCCCAAAATGCCATATTTTCACATTGCATACTTCAAAATGCAGCACTCACAGTTAAGGAGTGAAACTGCTGCCTTAATGGCCTCATTGGTCTGGCTTTGTTTTGTCTTCAACCTCGTTTAAATGACATCAGGTTTATATGTCAATACCCAGGTCTCATCACACCAATGACATTAAAAATGGTATGTGCCGCTTCCTCACTTGATGCTCAGCACTGGGGGAGATTTCTCCATAAAATGCCCCGTCACTAGATGGCACCGCTGGCACCCAGTGTACTCCGTGAAGTTGCTTTCCCCAAGACCAACAGTTGTCTTTGTCTGTCAAGACATGTGGTGTCTGCCGTATGTCTATGAGTGTGTGATTTGTGTCTGTGACAGCTCTTCCATGAACTTTAGAAACGGTGTTGAAAAATGACCACGTTATATTTGTTACCCAACTTCTGTGGAGCTCCTCATGATGAGTGTTTCATATAAAATCGAGGTCTTTTCTCAGAGTGATAAACAGTGGTGTGGATTTGTTTCTTCTGATACAAATTTCCATGGAACTACATGCACTTATCACCACAGCTCTCATTCATCAGACAGTGACCTTCAGACTTGTAGGTCATGTTCTTGTTTTTCTTATTCGACGAAAGTTCACGGATGAGCTTCAAAATAGATGACATGACAGATGTGATGAAGAATTCCAGAAATGCAAGAAATATGATTCCAGCATTTACTTTTGATGAAGCACCACCGAGTGGGACGGCTTCTAGCTGTTCGGCAATACGAGCCTCTCAATGTGCTAAAGATTTTACCTTCTTTATCTGGACTAATCAACCATTAACATTTCACTCCTTTATTTCTCTGGAAAATGTTGAACATGTGGTTCACTTATCTCATTTATATTGCAGGCAAAAGACTCGGTAACTTCAGAAAGTGTGATTGTGTGAGAGGGTGATTCGATTTGACATTGGACCACACAGGGATTACTCAAATTTTGGGACCATTATAGAGTACAAACGACTTTGACAAGTGATTTTTAAGATGTAGCTTTAATGTCAGTGACTTGTAAAACAAGTCACTTAATTGGGAAAGCAACTATTTTTGAGGTCAAAAGGTCAACTCAAGGTTAAACTTCTAAAATCACCAAATTTCATCTGAAAAACAGTTAATTTTCATCTGATCAACCTGAAATTTAAGCAGCAATTGCATAGTGCATCACTGAATTTGGAAACCAACTATTTTTGAGGTCAACAGGTCAAAGGTCAGCCCAAGGTCAAACTCTGAAATCATCAATTTCAATCTGAAAAATAATCAATTTTCATCCGATTGAACTGAGCTTTGATTAATATTGTCAATTTTAATCTCAATGAAATGGACAATTTCATGTATCCATGGCAGCCTTTGGAGAGGGGGGTGAATTTTACAAGTATCGTGCTCTGCATGATGTCTTTTTATTCTTTGTCTGTTTGTCTGTCTGTCTTTTTATGTTTATCGCCTGTTTATCACAATTTTAAACCAATCTTCACGGAACTTTACCACATGGTAGAGTTCATCAGAAGCAAGATGCCATTCGGTTTTGAGGACAAAAGGTCAACATAGGCCAATGGTCAACAAATTTGTCAAATTTCTAAAATCCTTGCTTTTCATCCCATTGATTTGAAATTTGAAGAGGAATTGCATATCAGCTCACTGAATTCTATGAACAAGTATTTTTGAGGTCAACATTGGCCAAAAGGTCAACATATCGACAGTCATTTCTAAAATTGTCAATTTTCATCTATTTGACTTGAAATTTGAAGAGGATTTGTGTATTTTGTCACTGATTTCAACCACCAATTACTTTTTAAGGTCAAATTTGTTTTATGGACTTCACAAGTGTCGTGCGATACATGACATCTTTCTTGTTTGTTTACTGATTAATTTCACCACTCTCTCCCTCCCTGTACCTTTGATAAAGACCAGTTGCAGATGTAAACAAGTGCTAGGGGCATTCATGTGCAACGCCCTCACTGCAATTCTCAAGACAACAAATGCAAATAACCCCTACCCCCTTCCAAAACTTCTGTCCTACCCCCTCTCCCCCAATTATACTTCCATCGGGCCGACACTATCCTTGCAAAGTTTGGCCACGATCATCACCCCTGCCCCCATGACACTCTCCACGCGGGCCCCTGTTATAGCTGTGAAATTTGGTGGTCCGACAATGTTCTGTTCTCATGATATACAACATATAAGGTAACGAAGAGACAAACTAACAGCTTTGTGTCAGCTTTCCCTGATATGAGACTGGTTAGCAAATGTCCCACACGTTGACCAATGGGATGATTCACTTGCCCATCTTTGCAAAAGGGTGAAGTGAGAATCGGGAATGTATTCCAGCTGGAACACTATCCTCCAAGTGATGACCAATTAATTTTTTTTTCACATCTGCAGAAAGGGATACAATGGCAGCATCCTTATGACAGGGGTGAGCAACTGTCCCAACATAAGATGGAGTTATCTGAAAAGTGGTATCCAGCTAATATTCTGAAAAGTTGTATCCAGATAATATTTCAGGGAAGTCCTACATGCAGACCATTTAAGTGAGAAAGGTTACTTTTGCTGCCTTGGGGTGGGGGACACCAATTTCTGACGGAAGAACAGCAAAGAAAATCTATATAATAACATGAGTTCCCTGACAAGGAACTTCGATTAGGCCCATCAAAGGAATTTCGATTGGGAGGCCATTAAGCCCATCAAAGCCTGCATTATTATTACCAACCTATGATTGTTTGTACATATTCTATCATTTTTAAATGTTGAGCATCAAGCAAGGAGGCAGCACGTACCATTTAAATAGTCTTTGGTACTGACCACACACCTCTAAAACTCGGAATGGATGTGCAAACCATTACACCACAGAGTCTGGTTATCCAAAGCAACGTGTTTCATTTTCCTTTTCTTTAGATTGTCTGCTCAACAAAGCCTAGTGTTGGCTTAATGGTTAAGGTGGCTGGCTTAAGATCTTAGGGTCAAGAGTTTGAGCCTTTTTTTAACCATTAAATAACACCAGGCAGGTTGACTCAGCCTGACATCCTTCCGAGGTTGACAAAATGAGTATCAGCTTACTGGGAACAGGGTCACTGCATCAGCGCTCCCAGCAATGATACAAACAGCAACCACAGGCTGCAGACGAAAAAATAAGACTGCCTGTCCTGAAGCTCACCTTGAGCAGGAGCAACAGTCACTCAAACCCCCTGCAATCCCCCTTAGACCCTAATGTTTTTTTTTTTTTAAAATGCCATGAACAGACTTTGGAGCATCATGGGTGATGAAGGTTGTGGTCAAGTTTCATTGAAATTATGTGTGTAGTCTTGGAGAAGAGAGCAAATACCTATTTTGTGGGGCTCAACCCTCCCACCCCACGAGCCTGATATTTTTTTAATGCTGTGAACAAACATTGGAACATCATGGGTGATGAAGATGGTGGTCAAGATTCATCAAAATTATGTGTGTAGTTTCGGAGAAGAGAGAAAATACCTATTTCAGGTGGTCAAAACCACCCCTGAAGACCCCTTTACAGAGCAGCGGATTTTGATGTGTTTTATAAACTTTTGTCTATCACTTGTGATGAAGGTTGTGGTTGAGTTTCATCAAAATCTTGTGGGTAGTTTTGGAGTAGAGAGTAAATAACTATTTTGGGGGGTCAACCCCACCCCCCCCCGTTTGACCCCCTTAATGAGAACAGATTTTGATGTGGTCCATAAAACTTCGTTAGGCATCAGATATGAAGCTTGTGGTCAAGTTTCATCAAAATCTTTTTAGTTCAAGCGATAATGACTGAAGTGCTTACGGACTGGCTGACTGGCTGATTCACTGACTCATTGAATGACTGACTCACTCACTTACGGACACTGCTCAATCGCGTAAGCTCACCTGACTGAAATCCAGATGAGGCTCAACAGCCTGCTGCTGCTAATCACCTGTTGTTGGGTTGTTGAACGACTCGGTTTAATAAGTGGTCATGAACAAAACTTTCGGGGTTAGGGCAAATTGTAGTCTCTAAATTCAGAAAAGTGATTTGCGTATCATCATGCTAAAATATGCCAATTCTCTGTTTGTATTTATGTGGATATTCTGAACCTTCTACAAAAGAAAACGGCTTGTCCGATCTCCATGGAAATTTAGAGACGTTCTTGAGGTTACCCTGGATCAGGTCACGTGCATGAAGGTTATCCCCTCCCCGACTGCCAAGGTTTTGGAGATGCCTTGCAATTTTCGCCTATACACGTGGAGTAGTGCAAATGGGTTAACCACGAACTCGAACCAAACAAACGGAGGGAGTATTTCATGAGGGCACTTAAAAGGCTAAATTTCTGCAATGGCATCGCTCTTGGAGCAGTCCAGGCAGTGCAAGCAAAACATCCCACCCTGAAGGTCATGAATGAGCCAACGAGGTTTTCAGACAACAATATACGTTCCTCGACAATGACATGTACATGTATAAAACAACAAACCTTGAGGCTTTCTGATAGACCAGCCAAATTGTCATCTCACATGTCGATCAGTGAAATTCTCTGCACAGTATAATTCTTTTTCCTCCAGCTTCTTGGTGGGTGGGTTAGCCACGGTGTTTGCATCAATCTCCATGTGTGATTGGCATTGGCTGACTCATGGATGAATTGCTGCAGCAGGATGGCTTGTTTGGTACTATACAATGCTGAGCTGTCATCCCTGGTTTTCAACTGTATTAATAAAAATCTGATTAACTGCCATTTGGGTGCAGTATCCTTGAGTACACCATCATGACAAAGGACATCAACCCTCCAAGGCAGCTGTCTCCAACTGCTATCCTTGGAAAACGTTTACCAATACAATTTTGGATGACATCTTTGGCCTCGAATAGCTTTAATTGTCTCTGCAGAACTAAAAAAAAAAAAGGAAATAAATTTATTCAGAATTCAAGGACAGTATCTGTACATCAAGGAGGTTGCAGTATATAATCTGAATGTTGGACTGATGGAATTTGTGAGGGTGTGGAATAATTTGTGATTTAATCATGCTTTCTTCACCACCCTGTTGGAGTGATTTGTGGACATGCAGACTGAAAATAGACATGCAGACACACCAAATGATATATCAAATTCCGAAAATAGATTTTTATCCATCCTTACCTTTCCTAGTTTCCTGTTTTCCTATTTTCCATTCAAAGACTTGCAACCAAACTGAGCGTAAAGCGTATATAATATTTTTCATTGTTGTGTCGACCACAGAAAAAGCTCCAAAAATCATCATCCGTCCTTCCGTCAAAATGAAGAACCTTTCTGACTCGCTGTATTTCGTTTGTTTCTAGTTTTGTTGTTGTTTAGTTTCTCTTGTGTGTTTACTTTTTTGTGTTGTTTATTTTGCATCAAGACATAAAGGTCACCCCACCTGTTGTAGAAGTAACCTTCGCTCTCCCACCGGGCTACTTTGTGAGCGGTGTTCTTGCCTCTTCACTGCATAACTTCCTTCAGACACAGGTGCGATTTTTATTTTAAAAACATAATTTTGGGGTTTAACAAATATTGAACAAGGCACTCATACGTTAAGGTATGGATATGCTCTTTTACATTAGTCGATTATCTCAACCTGTTTTTTGTCCGTCTCGTTCTTGAATACATTTGAAACTTCAATACAATTAAATAATATACATTGCAGATGATCCACCACGTTGCCTGCTTGTCTGTGCACGTGTCACGAAGTACATCAGTTCGGGATCCATGCAAACGTTATAACTTTTTTCTAAAACGTCTGTTTTTCACCAGATTCGCTTTGATTCGCTGGCTTTGATCATATGGCTCAATGAAGCTGGTTAATTTTGGCACATTCCAAAAAATTTTGTTCACTCAATGTAATTCTCCAGTCAAAAAAGATAAGTTTAATGCTTTGAAAATTTCACCTTTTTTGTGTATGTATGGAGGAGATCCATCGCCTTGCTTGCTCGAAATAAACAGGTATATCGGCTTAGTTATAAGACTCGTTATTTCTTTAAATTATCAGATTTCACAACAGATTTCGACACTTTTTGAGTCCGGAAGACATGCAATCGTCAAACCTGAAATCATATTTCGATGATTCTACTTTAATGAGTCCGTGAGAGTAGTCATGTAAAATTGCATCATATAATGATTGAAAGTGCTCCAAGCTCCTAATTTGAAAACTATAGCACTTACAAAAGCAAAAACTATCGCACTAACAAAAGCGATGTACATTCCTTTATATTATGACTGGTATAAAATGGATTTCAGCCGTTATTTTGTTTCCATCTTCACTGTTATTCTATGCAGAATCATTTTGATGAGTTGGTATGAATTGTAATTAACGCGCCACTGCACGTCCGCCTTCCATTCCTCCACCCCTCCTCTCCCCCTCCCCCTCCCTTCTCTCCCTACCTCATCACTCTCCCTCCCTCCTCACTCTCCCTCCCTCCTCGCTGCCCTTCCCTCCACTCTCTTTCCCCATCACATCATCACAGACCCCCTCTCTCTCTCCCCCACCACTCGCCTTCTCTCCCCCCTCTTTTTCTCGACCCCCCACCCCCTTCAGTATACCTGTCAGTGAAGCGACTGGTGGTATTTGCTAGTTAAACATGATAACAAGGCTTTCTTTAAGTATCTCAGGGAACAAGAACAGGTTAGGACCAGTGTGGGCCCATTGAGGAATAGCACCGGGAGAGTGGTTTGTGATGAAAGTGAGATGGCAGGCTTATTAAACAGGTATTTTTCTTCAACTTTTTTCACAAGAACAGTCAGGAGAATTGCCAGTAGCTGAGAGTATCTATCGAGGAGGTGAGGAAGGGCTTTTACAGAAGATCCAGGTTGGAGTGGAGGAAGTAAAAGAACAGTTAGGTAATCTAAGAGTAGATATGGCTCCGGGTCCAGATCATATGCACCTGAGAATATTGAGTGAAGTGGCTGAGCAGGTAAACGAGATGTTAATGGATATTTTCAATATATCACTGGAGTCGGGACAGGTACCGGATGATTGGAGAGTAGCAAATATAACACCATTATTTAAGAAACGATCCAGAGAAGAATTGGGAAACTATAGACCTGTTAGTTTGGCTTCAGTTGTGGGGAAGGTGTTGGAGACATTAATTAGGGACCAGATAAGGAACCATTTAAACAAATACAAAATAATTAAAAGTAGTCAGCATGGGTTTACCAAAGGTCGTTCCTGCTTAACAAATCTTTTAGAGTTCTATGAAGCAGTGTCTGATTGGGTGGATGAGTGAAAGGCAGTGGACATAGTATATTTAGACTTTAAGAAGTCATTTGATAAGGTACCACATCGAAGGTTGTTATCAAGGTGAGGGCTTGTAGCGTGGCTGGTCAGGTAGCTAATTGGATTGCAAACTGGCTTTGTGATGGGAAGCAAAGAGTGGCTGTGAGTGGGAGGATGTCTTGCTGGGAGGATGTTAGTAGTGGGGAACCTCAGGGATCAGTACTCAGGCCATTACTATTCATTATTTACATCAACGATTTGGATAGTAGAGTGAAGAGTGGACTTTCTAAATTTGCAAATGACACAAATCTTGGAGGTAAGGTGGATAGCAAAGGGGGTGGTGATCAGATACAAGAGAGTATTGATTCTTACATAGATTGGGCAAAAGATTGGCAGATGGATTTTAAACCTGAGCAAGTGTAAGGTGTTATGGATGGGGAAGAACAATGAAAATCGAGATTACATGATGCAAGGGGTAATTTTGGAACGTGTCACACAGGAGAAGGATCTGCGGGTGGTTATAGATACGGAAGGTAAGCAGGCATCACAGTCTTCTTTTTTTTGCATATGCCAGCTTGGCTGCCAGGTAGCTATTATTTTGTTGGGGTGCGACTATGCCACTGATGCTGTGCCCCTATACCAGTGCACTGGTACTCATTTCACTGACCTCAGAAGGATGACAGGCTGAGTCAATCCCACCTGATGTTAATTCAGTGGCAAACAGAGCTCAAATTCAGGACCCTCAAATCGCAAGCCAGCCACCCTAAGCACTGAGCCCACACCAGACTTGTGAAACCAATCATTACCTTTAAATGTAAAAAACAAAACAAATTTAACTGATGCTTTAATGGAGTCGGTACTCCTGGAACGTATGACGTCAAGAATTGCTGCTTGGGTAATGCACTACCTTGGTACAGCCATGATGGAGGTACAGGCATACAGTGGGTTTCAACTTTTAACGTCAGCAGCATTCGAGTGATCACATTTTCCTTTGTCGTCATTGCTGTTTCTCAAGCAATTGGTTATTTCAGATGAATCAGGTGTTCTGTCGGAGGTTTTTTGGTTTCTCTTTGTGAGTTTCAAAGCAAAATATATTTGATAACACCCAATTTCTAAGCCGTTTGCCATGTTAACATGTTTTCTAAATGACAGAGAGAAATTTTTCCCACCCGATAAATGACGATTGGCTACTGTTTATTAACAATAATGTTCAGGCACATCTCTCTGAAACATCTATAATGCAACATTGTTTTTATAATTTATTTCTTGAAATTCCCCCCAAAACAAGGACGAAAGCTTCTCAAGGTTTCTGGGTTGCATACAGTACGTATTGTAGTCAGTAATCGCACCGACTCCAACCTGCCGATTCTTGAAGAATTGCTGATATTGGCCAAGCACAAATATTGTGTGTGTGTGTGTTGTGTGTGTTTGTTTATAAAGCATAACATATTCTCTCTGTTAACTCCCCTACCCCCCCTCACCCCCAATTGCTCTATCTCTCTCTATTTGTCCCATCCTTGTTCCACCTCCTTGTAATGCAGTGCAGCACCCTCCTCCCAAACCTCTCTCTCTCTCTCTCTCCCTCACTCTCCCCCTCTCTCTCTCTTTCTGTCTCCTCTTTCTCTCTCTTTTCCCCCTCCCCCCTCTCTCTCTCTCTGGAGGTATCCAGATGATGGTTTGCTACATATGTGTTCGGATGGTGGTTATGTCCGGATGGATCCTCTCCTCGCACTGCCTCCCCCTCTCCTCTTGCTTCCTCCCCCTCCCCTCACGCTGCTTCCCCTTTACTCTCTCTGCCTCCCCCTCCCCTCTCACTGCCTTCCCTTCCCCTCCCCTCACGCTATCCTCCCTCCAAACCCACTCCACCACCATTAAACTCTCCAGAGGTTCATGAGAGGAAGGGATGTCAAAGAATGTGCAAATTTGACAAATTAAAGCATTTTTTTGTTTTTCGCAGTCCGCACTGCTGCTCGGATGAATATCGCAATTCTTTTCAGGTTGAGAGATTCTAGAGCTGGCGTGGCTCTTTTGATGATTGAATGAAAATATGCTTCCTTCCTTTCCCCGTCCCTCATGCTTACCTCCTCCCAAAGTCACTCCACCCCTCCATGGATGTCTTTGGATGGTGCCTGGGCATTGCTCAGTATGACCCGTTTGAACGTGCTGTTTTCACGTACCCAATTTCGTTTTCCTGCACTAATGCCGGCATAAGGGGACCATTTCCCCCACCCCTACGTCCGCACTTTCCCTCAACTCCCCCTAACAAACACATGTCCAGAACACCCCCTTCCCCTCCCCATTATCTCCCTCTTTTCCCCCCATCATTTCTGCTCCCTCCCCCCTCCCGAAGTGTATCATGAGGTGTGGTGAGGCCTCGCTCTTCCTCCCCCTTCTTCACTCTCCCTCCCCCATCCTCACTCTCCCTCCCCCATCCTCACTCTCCCTCCCCCTTTCCTCACTCTCCCTCCCCCTTCCTCACTCTCCCTCCCCCTTCTTCACTCTCCCTCCCCCATCCTCACTCTCCCTCCCCCATCCTCACTCTCCCTCCCCCTTTCCTCACTCTCCCTCCCCTCTCCCTCACTCTCCCTCCCCCTTCCTCACTCTCCCTCCCCTTTTTCACTCTCCCCCTTTCCTCACTCTCCCTCCCCCTTTCCTCACTCTCCCTCCCCCATCCTCACTCTCCCTCCCCCATCCTCACTCTCCCTCCCCCTTTCCTCACTCTCCCTCCCCCCTTCCTCACTCTCCCTCACCCCTTCCTCACTCCCCCACCCTCCTTGCTCCCCCTCCCCTCCCAAAAATACAATTTATATCAGTAAATAATCGGTATTTAAATTATTTGTTCTTATTTCAGGAAAATTATTTTGAAATATCATTCATCAGAACAACAGCACACAAATTATAATTTAAAAAAAAAAATATATATATATATATATATATATATATATATATATATATATATATATATATATATATATATTGTTGCTTGAAAACATTTTAATATTAGCAAATATTTATTTTCATTTTCAATAGTTGTTATGGAGAAAAAGAAGGAGTGAGTAAGAGTCATTAATTGGTGAGTGTGGTGTGTGTGGAAAACACATCTCATGGAGGTATCACAAAGGGTCTAGAAGACAGAATTGCCTGTGTCTCGAGAATGGAGTCCCAGATGGAGACCTGTGTTCAGGGACAATGATTTTTCCTTGATGTAAAGATTAATTTACTGTGCTGTAGTGTTTAGTCTGCTGCTGTATGGAGTGAGGACATGGACCAACAAGATAGATTTCTCAAATAAGATTGAAGTATTTCACAACAGGTACCTCCAAAGCATCGTAGTTATCACTGAGGGTCAACATTGGACAGGACGTATTAGTAGTGTACAAATGAGGAGACAGTTTGAGATAGAGGAGCCACTAGAGGTTATTGTAACAGAAGAAGATTCCGTTGGCTTGGTCATCTTCCTCGGATAGAAGACAACCGAATTCCGAAGAAGCTCTTATCTGGATGGTTGCTACAATACCACCAGGAATATGGAACCCAGATGAATTGGAGAGACAAAGTGAGAAAAGACCTGAAGAAGTTTCATATCGATGAAGGCAGCTGGTTTCATGTAGCTCAGGAAACATTTTTTTTTTTGAGAACAAAATTCAAAGAGGGGTTAGATACCTGTACCAAAAATGAGTGGAGATGAACCGAGTGAAGCACGATGCCGCTGTTCTTGCTTTTGCCAGACAAGAACTGACAGCAAGTGCTATTGCCAATTGCACATATGATACATGTCAGCAGGGGTCCTTCAGAAGAAGGCAAGATATTTCAAAACATAAATGCCTGAAAACTCACCGACGTGATGTTGAGCCGACCAACTAGCTCGGTGGAGTGTTTTGTGGCAGAAAGCCATAGAATTGTCTTCCATTAAGATTGAAGGTCTGTACGTCTGTGTCTGTATCTGTGCGTTCATGTGTGTGCTTGTGTACATTTATGTGTATGTATGATTTAAGATTGTCAGGTCCACCATAAAAATACAGTGCTCAAGTGTTAGGATCGGTAAAACACTAAGATAGGAATGAAATATTTATTGAACTCGCAAGTTGCCCATGCCCGCATGGGATTCTAAACAGGGTAAGGATGGAGCTGGCAAAAATACAAATGGAGTCTGCTGTCATCGAACCAGTCAGCTGGGAGCAACAATTCGCTTTTATTGCCCCATCTGAGGCAATTTACATTATTTAATGATGGTGAGTTGCTCCATTTGAAACTGTTCAATATGTGTAACTTTTTGATGCCTATGGTCCGGAATAAAAATTTGTATTGCTGTCAAAGCGAGTAAGCAATTGCAAATTAACAGCAGGATAACATGAAAAACTAGAAGGGCACTTGGTAGAGCGCATACCTCTGCTACGTTATGCCTGATCCACGAAAACATATCGGTCCCAATAGATTTTTGAAATATCATGCTATACAGTATTGTGTAGTTTTTGGCCCTATCTCTCAATGATGAAGAATCACTTTAATAATTAAATAATTCTCATATCCAGATCCGGATCTGGATCTTCACCAAAATCGAAACAATTCGTCCTTGCTACACACCCAACCTGTCCACCAAGATTCGTCCGAATCTGTCTGCAACTTTTTGAGATATCATGCCATATATTGGTTTAGCCCTATCTCTCAATGGTGAAGAATCACTTAAAAAAAAATCAGATATGGATCAGGATTTGGATCTTCACCAAAATCTAATCAGTTTGTCCTTTTCACACACCGTACCTGCTCACAACATTTCATCCGGATCCGTGCGCAACTTTTTGAGATATCCTGCACACAAACAAACACAAACAAGAAGAAGGCGTCGTGCAGAGCACGATACTCGCAAAATCCATAAAACAAAGTTGACCTCAAAAATAATTGGTGGTTGAATTCAAATCTTGAAAGCTGATATGCAAATCCTTTTCAAATTTCAAGTCAATCAGATGAAAATTGAAGATTTTAGAAATACCACCTTAGTTGTTGACCTTTGGCTTATGTTGAGCTTTTGAACTTTTGACCTCATAAACAATAGGCTTCTTCCTTATGACAGACTCTACCATGTGACGAAGTTTTGTGAAGATTGGTAGAAAATTGTGAGCTGTAGGCGACAAAGAGAGACAGACAAACAGACACAGACAGACAGTCAGACAGAATAACAAAATAGACTAACCAATATACTTGAAAAATCTTCGATTTTGCAAGTAACAAACGGACAGAAACGGGTGAAAACATCAGCTCCTTCACCTTCGGTGGCGGAGGTAAAAATGAATACTTAAAAGTTGCATTATCGATCAAGTGTTTTAATAACTGCTAAAATCAAGTTATTTATTTGTTTTTCCGTATTGTCGGGGAAATTAAAGAGCACGATTAATCGGCCGAGCGACGTTACGCAGGAAGATTCCATCTCGGTGAAATCCAGTTTCCTGAAAGTCTCTAAATCCAATGTCTGGTCTTCTAATTCCTGTTCATGTGACATCTCATATTGTGTTCATTTTAAATGTCGTGTTGGTAAAATGTCTGGTAAAGTAAGATAACCTTTCAACATCAAGATACATTTCTGATCGACAAGCATAGAACAATTCTAAATTTCCGTGACATTTCCAGATTGTGTGACCTTTTGGCAGAACGTCATTTCTGGACCTGCATTGAGGGCTTCTGCGCCAAAATTGTCGAAAACTGATCATTCAATGAAACCTGTGTGGTGATGATGCAAACAATCATTAAATAGTTGTTACTCGGTTGGTAAACCCGAGTCGATGATTTTGGATATGGATTTGGATCTAAATATACAGTGAGAGAGTATATGGTTGTTTGGGTTTGAGCATCTGTTTAAATTAATGTTCTGTTTTATTTCAACCTTTGTTAATTTTTATTCAATCAAAGCATGTTTTTTTTGTAGTTTTCGTACCACTGATTTTACAGCTTCTTTTGGCTTTTAGCACTTTCTCATAAAAGTTCAAGAACAAACATTTTTTTTTTCCCTCTCGCTAATGAACAAGCCAGGCCTCAATTACCAGTAAGTGTAAGCTGTTGAAATTCCAATTGATTGTTGCACGTCGTTTCTTTTGGGTGGTGGTCAGCTGTGGTATGACCAGGAAGATATCTTTCTCTTTCACCTTCTCTTTCGTGGGATTGATAAATAGTTTTGGTGTATGTTCACCCTTTTTAGTAATCTTTCATGGTGAGCAGTTAATTCTCTATTGGGTGTTATTTAAAATGTGATGGCACTGACAAACTGAGTATGGACTTGCATTTGGTTTACATCAATCAACTTGCCTTGCTGGTACTTGTTTAACAGCTTTGATAGTGATTGTTGTTTTTATTATTATTTTTTTTTATTTTGAAATTATGTTTTTTTTCAACAGCAAGCTGTTCCAGCATTGGTAAACATTCTAGTTTCACACTCAAGCCTCCAACCCCCTCCGCCCCTGCCGAAAGTCCTCAATCCCTCCCCCAAAAGCCTTATCCTCCCCCTTCCAAAATTGTTCCATCTTTACTCTCACCTTCCTCCCGCTCATAAATGCAGATGGGCATTCCCACGTCGAAACAGCGGAATATGTAACGATTTCTGCTCCCCTATCATGCCATCACCAACGTCACAGAAACCCATCACAGTCACCTGTTCAACTCACAAGTTTAAGAGAAAATAATTGGAAACAATAGAAAACCTGCGTAACCTCCGCAGTAAAAGCGCTGCTTGAGAGAAGCAGTTTTAAAGAGTTCGAAAGGGTAATTCAAAAGTTCAAAAGTTCAAAAGCATTTTTTTAGAGCATTTCTGAAGAGTGCTTAAGGGTAAATTCTAAAGTTCTAAATGGTTCTAAAAGGTTTGTGAATTGGTGGCCGAAGTTTAGAAATTGTTGATTGAGTCAGATTAACTGTCCAACCAATGGGTGGAACTCACACAGATGCACTCACAGCTCCTTTTACATATAGAACACTTTGAATGACTCTAAAGTTCATGGAACATGATGCCCTGCATAGTGTTCAGTTGATACAGGAGGGCCTTGCCGTTCGCAGGAGTTACACGTTCTTGAAAATTCCCGTGAACCGCAAATCTGCAAACTTAGGGAGTAATGGGGAAAATATGGTGAGGGATTTCAACTTTAAAATTTGTCCAAACTGTACCTGAAATTAACATGTTTGTGCATTGTTTTTGTGATATTTATTTTCATTAAAAAAAAAGAGTAATTAATAAAATAAAATAAAGTTTATTTTCCTGAGTTATTAAGATCATAAAACTTACCATTAATAATCATGATGATAAACTTTTTAATTTTTGTTTTAATACAAAATGTCAAGGCTCATGTAAGGGTGAACACACAGAACGCATAACAAGGGGAGCAGGAGACGAGAGGGACGGGAGAGGGAAGCACAAACCAGTGGGGAACAGACACATGAGGAGATTTGTGGAAGGGAGAGGGATGGGATGGGGTACACGGAGTAAACAAGATGGACACTCCAGGGGGCTTTCAGGAAGGACTTGATCCAACAATGCGATGACAATGTTGATGGCGACGTTAAAGACGAATTGATGTCGATAACGACGATGATGGTGTTGGGGGTTTGAGAGGGTTATTGTGTTGACGGCCCATGTTAATTTAGAGAATAGATGTGGAAAATAGTTCACCAACCCACGATTATTCGAGTGCATTGACCGCAATCTGCAAACTTTGCCTCGATAAATTCATTGCGATGGCAAGAATCCATGAAGGGGAAACCCATGAATGGCGACCCCCCCCTGTACTGTACTTCAATTTTAATAAAATAATGATTTTAAAGATCTTTTTGAAAAAAAATCCGGAAGTTTAGCATTGCTGAAGCAGTCTTATACACCAGCTATCCTTATACACTGTAATAAGATGATGTTGAGTTCCATTTTAGGAAGTGGATGATTTATTGATTGGTACATAGCTATTATGGGGGCCTTCTCTTCACCATGATACCTATCCCACACCCTCAAATGCTATATACAGACATATTATATATATATATATATATATATATATATATATATATATATATATATATATATATATATACACATATTGCTAAATATAGACTTCTTGGAAGTATTCTGAAGGTGATTTGAGTTCTTGTGTTCAAATATATAATTCAATTTAAACAAAGGTCTAAAGGCATCTCTACTGATAAATAAGATTCACCAGATGTCTATCTCTGTTCGCGGTTTTTTTTTCTCTGCAAAGACCTCTGGACCGACAACCACCACATTTGGCAAACAGACCAAGTCCGACCTGCGAGTTGTCTTAAGTCTATTTTCATCCACAACCTGACCCTTTAAAGACCCCGAAGAACCATAAGACCTTTTGTTTTGTTTTTTACATGCTTGAGAGATTAGAATACATGCTTGAGAGAATACTTTTTACATGCTTGGGAGATGACCTCTGAAGACCCCAAAGACCCTGAAGACCATTGAATTCCCCAAACACAATTAAGACACTTGAAAAACCCCTCAGACCCCATCCATCCATTGGGACTATACTCTATGCGGAGCGTTGGTAGTGCCTAAGCAGACTCCTTAGCTATTGGGCACAATCCTGGATGGGTCGCCACTCCGACACAGGATACCAGCATGCTGGTACTCATTTTGCCGACATCGGAAGGATGACAGGCAGAGTCAACCCCACCTGGTATTAATTCAACAGCTGAGCTGGATTTGAACTCAGGATCCTAGGATCCCAAGCCCACCACCCTAACCATCAAGCCAACTCCAGGCATGGAGTACAACCACCAGTTTTCAACACCAATTTGTAATTTGTTTTGGGTGCTGGGGATACACCATGGGGATCTTTAATGTCCACTATCTGTCGGCAGACCTGATGCCCAGTGTAGCGTCTATCCGAAGGAGGGTACCTCACCCTATCGAACACCTCACATTATTTCTTCGTGCCTGTTGTTTGTGTCCTATACAACGTCCTTAAAAACAGTAGGTTTTTTTGTTTGGAATGATTTTCAATTTTGTTTGACTGCCACACAGGCAGACAGAGTACATTTTGTTTTACCTCGCTCCTCTCTGCGCACGTGTGGTCGGGACTAATTCTGAGTCAAGGTACGGTAAAATAACCAACTTGTCTTCCTATTGATGTTCCGAGTCGTGCTCAAAATCTAATGTTGAATTTAAATATATTGTTCCTCGATCATAAACTGATAAGGCAGACAAATAGAAAGATGGACGGACGGACATTAACTAGTTGCTTATCGTCTGAGTGACTTTTCACTTTGCGTGCACAGAGTAAAAATACCCTTCAGCAGTGAAACAACAATATGAAGTTGGAACGACTTTGTAGCGCTGACATTGATGGTGATATCATCTTTTGTACATTCTCACACTGTGTACATTTTTGTACATTCTCACACTCTCACATTCTCACATTTCGATGGTGTGTGTGCATGTCACTGGTTGGCAGCTCCATATGTGGGTCTCAGAAGTTGGAACAGAGCCCTCCCAGGTGTGTGTGTGTGTGTTTGTGTGTTTTTTGTCCTGTTCCTTCAGTTGTGGGCCAATTACATCCAGACTTGCTCCATAGCATCAGCATGACCCCATTTAGTACATAGGGGTGTTTTTTTTTTCTTTCCAAAACGAAGTTTTTGCAAGATCTGTTACTTGGTAAGTTTTGTTGTTTGTTTGTCTGTAATCATTGGATTTTTCACCTTTATATCATTCTGTAGAGCACAATTCTCATCGGAAACTCTTGTGGGTACACATATCATAGTATTATTACAATACCCTTCAGCACACATAAAGGTCAAGGTCAAAGGTCAAAGTCACTTTGCGGTAAATCATGGAGGTCGCCGAAACCCTTATTTTTTGAGTAATTTTAATCGAATCATCTCCAAACTTTATGGGAATGTAGTATATGGTCTGGCGCTCAGCTGATTAGTTTTTGGTGGCGATTGGCCTTGACCTTCATGGTTAGCGCCTAAGGTCGAAATATTTTGACCCCAAGGTCAAATTTTGAAATCTTAAGTACCATATCGTGTAATACCTCAAATTGAACACCTCGATGAGTGCTTTCTAGATATGTCAAGCTTGAGACATTATGACGTCATTTGTTGACGTTATGAGGCAAACGCATATTTTTCATGGTTACTCTGTAGAACGATTCTCATCGGAATCTCTCATAGGCAGATATTCCTCAAGGAGTCACTCCTGGTGGATAGCAGCTCTGTTCACCTCAGTGTGATCTTAAAGAAGTCACACATGGTCACCTTTTGGCAAGATATGGGTTACCCTGCGGGTGACATTGTTTTTATCTTTGCCGGTGATCTTGGGGTCAGGTGGAGGGAAGACACAGATTCTCTATATCTTGGATTTTCAAACCCGGGGGTGCGACCCCCAAGTGGGATCGCCGACCAAATTTCGTGGGGTCGCGGGCGTCCGCTTGCAGCGAAAAAAAATTTCTATTTTCGATCGGTGTTCGCTTTTACGGGATGTAATATAAACGGTTCGTTCAAAGTATGGGAACCGGCGCAACATGACGCTTGGAATGGGATCCAGCCGATGCGCGGGCTCGCTGAAGGGCGGTTCATTTTGGCGGGAAATTAGTGGTTTGATCCATGGCCTCTCAGACGCTGACTCTATCATTAACGTCTATTCACGTCTCCACGTATGACTCGAGACCTTATTTGTGATGGCAGCACCGGCCACCAGCAAATCTCGAGAATGTTCTTACCAGGATAAATTTCTGGACCTTGGATTTTACTACGTGGTGGATAAAAGTGGGGCACAGAGGCCTCAGTGTGTGATTTGTTTCGAAGTGCTTTCTGCGGAGTCTATGAAACAAAATAAGTTGCAGAGGCATTTGACTACAAAACATGTGCCTTATCAGGATAAGGAGAGAGCATTCTTTGAGAGGAAACTTCTTGCACTCAGGAATACGCATCTTGACAGAGAGGGTACATGCCACCAGACCAATTCTCGGGCATTAGAGGCCTCGTATCGAGTGTCGCTCCATGTTGCCAAGACATAAAAGCCTCACTCCATTGCGGAAGAAATCGTGCTGGCATGTGCAAAGGACATGGTATCTCTGATGGTTGGGGAGGAAGCGGCGAAGAAACTGGCAGTTATTCCCCTCTCTGACAACACCATCCAACACAGAATTGAAGATATGAGTCTGGACGTAACGGCTCTGGTCGTACAGAAGATCAAGGAATCGCCGTGGCACGCCATACAGTTGGACGAGTCCACTGATATTGCATCGTACGCACAACTCATCGTCTGGGTCCGCTTCATCAAGGCTGATAACTTTGTCGATGAGCCTCTGCTCATCAAACCATTGGAGGCCACCACCAAAGGCGAGGACATTTTTGGGAACGTAGAGCAGTTTTATTGTGACCATGATCTGGACTTCTGAAAGTTGCTCGGTTCTACAACAGACGGTGCGCCAGCAATGTTAGGGGTGCGTTCTGGATTCAAGGCTAAATTGCTTGAGGTGGCTCCTCAGACCTCCATGGTACACTGCATGATTCACCGAGAAGCGCTCACCTCTCGTGCTTTGCCGGAAACCTTGCAGAGCGTGCTCTCAGAAGTCGTAAAAATGGTGAATCACATCAAATTGAGCGCCCTCAACACTAGGTTATTCAGGCTATTCTGTCAGGAGATGGACACCGATCATAATAATTTACTATTCTACACTCAAGTCAGATGGTTATCTTGAGGAAACCTTCTTCTGCGTGTTTACGACCTCAAAGATGAACTGAAGGAGTTCCTATGCACACAAGGGAAAACGGCATGGGTAGCGTAGCTTGAGTCGGACTTGGCTGTCAGAACTGTGCTATCTCGTTGACATCATCTTTGAACGTCTCAATGTCCTCAACCGCTCCCTCCAAGGCAAAGACGCCAACCTCATGATTTTTCACGACAAAATGAGCGGATTTCTGGCGACTCTAAAATTACTGGCAGACACAGCAGCTGTTAAGCGCTTCAGCGTTTTCCCCCGTCTGGTGGAGCATCTAACGACCTGCCAGTACGATGATACTGAGCTCGACAGTCTTTCTGGGGAGATAGCACGTCACCTTCGGTCGCTCATTGAACAGTTCGAGCACTATTTCCCTGAGCTGGATGTGCAGTCCTTTTCTGTGGTTCGGGACCCTTTCACGGCTCCACTGGACTCGATTGCTGATGAAGATGATACAGCACAGGAAGAGCTTGTACAGCTCCAGCAGGATTCAGGAGTGCAGGCTCTTGCGCGGACGAATTCTTTGTCAACATTCTGGTGCAAAATGCTGCCGTCGTACCCGACCCTGTCACGGCGCGCCATTAAGGTTCTCATGCCATATCCTTCATCATACTTTTGTGAGCAGTCGTTCTCCACCATGGTGGTGATTAAAACAAAGTACAGAAATCACCGAGAAATGGAGCATGATATGATCCTGGCATTGTCATCTACTTCTCCACGAATAGAGAAGTTGGTTTCTGAAAAACAGGCTCATCCTTCTCACTGATATATCTAAATGTCATTCGGACTAAACTTCTGAAACATTCAAATGTACTATTTGGATACTGTCGGCTATTCTCCGTTTACTCGTCTATGAAAACATGGCGATGGTGAATAAAGGAAACAGTAAATGTTCTTGTGTCATATGAAATCTTATCTTATATATTATGAATTGGGTTTTGAATCTTTTGGGTCGCGCGATGTAGAGAGGTTCTGAAATTGGGTCGCCACCAAAAAAAGTTTGAAAACCATTGCTCTATGTGAATGTGTAATGTGTAGCACCGCCTCCAGGTGGAGGGGGGTATTACACAATTCCACCATTTACAGTGCAGTAACAGTATTCCTGTCCCCACGTTTTCCAGTGCAGTGAGATGTTTTTTTTTTTAATTAATTTTGAATTATACAATGGGTGGTGATTTGAATTTCCACGTTTGCAGCATCCCATCTCAGTCTGGCCTCCTCCTGCATCGAAGTTCCAGACAGCATAGGTGGTGAACAAGAGGAGCTAATGAATGAATCTATCTTCATTTTGTTATTTTTATTCTCTATTTGCATATCATTCCTTAGCATCAGCAGTGAACGAGAGAATATATTTTTATTTGATTTTTTTTTGGTTGAAAATCATGCATGAGTATAGGCGGTGAATAAGAGGAGGTAAGTTTTATTTTTTGCCTCCACAGAGCTGTCATTTGCCGATACACCGCTCAAATAAAGGTATGCGTTGGAAGAACGTGTTGCATGCATGGAACAAGATTGCCCAAAGGGCGGGTACTCTGCCAGTATGTATAGTGTGTGTACATCACCATTCGTGTTTGTGTTTGTGCGTGTGTACATGGCGCTGCCACCTGTCGTCATCTCCACTCGTGGCTCACGAAGACTGAACGTAGCCTTTCCCATTCCTGAAACATCCATCTTCACCACAGCAAGGAATCACAAATCATTGGACCATGTCCTCTCCTTTTCCGTGCTGCACCCATCGGAGCTTTCTCTGTTTCTGAAGCATCGATTTTCTCCACAGTCGGAACCATGATTCATGGACCAATCTGTGTTCTTATCTGTGCTGCGCCAAAAGGAGCCTTCCCCAGTACTGAAGCATCAATCTTTCCCATGGCAAAGAACCATGACTCATGGACCAAGCTGTCTCCTTATCCATACTACCCTCTCCCTATATCCCCAAAGCGGCGACAATGCAGACCCGCACAACCTCCCGTCTGGCCTCCGAGGTATACTTGGTCTTGGTCTCTTCCCTCTCGGTCCCCTCCTTCCCCGGTCTCACCCCTCCTTGACAGGACAGAATCAGCAAAACCCAGCATGCCACTCGGCAAGGCCAGGGTGCCTGAACATGACCCATACTCGTGTCCATCAGCTTAACTCCGGGTGCCACTTGCCCGGTCCTTTGCCCCATCAAGACTGCCGCCATCGGCTCGGTTCTCACTCACATCGAAGCCGTTTCATTTGGCGCAGTCCTCCCCCCCACAAAACTCCTTTTTTCTCATCCTCAACAGGCAGAACTTTGCAAGAGGGAGTTTGCAAAAGCTTGTGCCTTCTCCCCCAGCAGCATGGGGTCAACGAGTCCACAAACCCATGTCGAATGCCGTGACACCGGGCGCCTCGTGCCCGTCTCATCCCATCGAAGCTGTCATTTTCAGCTCCATATTCATTGCCCTCAAAACTGATGTACTCGACGCAGCCCTCCCAGCAAATCATGAGCAGCAAGCAAAGGTGTGTGTGTGTGTGTGTGTGTGTGTGTATGTGTGTGTGTGTGTGTGTGTGTGTGTGTGTGTGTGTGTGTGTGTGTGTGTGTGTGTGTGTGTGTGTGTGTGTGTGTGTGTGCGCGCACATGCACATTTATATTAGCATCACCTCAACATTATGCTTGGTGAGTAATTTTGTACAGTTGAGCCGTTTGTTCTTCATAAAAAGCAAATCCTTCCCAAACATTGGCATTCTTTCGACACGAGATCAATAAATCTCATCTTGAGGTTCATGACCTGCTGTGTGAGCATATTATTTTGCAAATACTGTGCTGTCAAAACTATTTCTGTTTCATAACTTTTTTATCCCAAAAAAAAAAAAAAGACTCGGTTGTATCCTGAAAGTTTTCAGGGTTAAACCATTTAATTCCACAAAAAATTGTTTGAGAAGTCAAAGGACAAACTGGAACCCTTTGTGTTGTGTTGAACAAAGGTGAAAAGTGACTTGTCAAGTTAGCAGTTGATGTTATATGTCTCCGCCACTTGTTGGAATGCCATTTGAAGTGTGGTCCCCTTTGTGTTCGTTTTCACGCATCATTAAATACTTAACCAGCGGCAGCACACCTCGACTGCCCTACCAGATAGTTGTTGCTGTTGGATTTTTTTTCCTCTTTTCTTGTCCTTTTCATACTGCTACAGGTCATTGTGCTCGCTTTTCATGCTGCACTGGTTTCACGTTCTTTCCGTGCCCCTCACGTTTGGTTCGTTTTGATTAAGTTCATTTTGTTGAGCACGCTTGGTGCTGGACTGTGCAGTTGTTTTCAAAGTTATTACTTCGGTAAAAGTTAGTCATTGTTTCTGGGAAAAGGCTATTATAAAGGCAAGTGATAGCAGACATGCAAAAAGAGATCTTGGATACATGAGGTCATTCTTGTAACCCCCGCTCCACCCAATTTCACCACAACATCACCTCAAGCAGTGATCGGCACAGTTTTCTTTGAAGTATTTTTTTTTTCTTTCTGTGACTTATTTTGAGCATTATTATTGACTAGTGTGAAAGCCCATCAAAGATGACAAGTTGGAATTTTTTTGATTCAAAATATTCATGAAGACTGGAAGATTT
Source organism: Eptatretus burgeri (assembly GCF_056783735.1). NCBI lineage: Eukaryota > Metazoa > Chordata > Myxini > Myxiniformes > Myxinidae > Eptatretus > Eptatretus burgeri. Next base: position 91,925,813 of record NC_140972.1, on the reverse strand, counting down.
GATGTTTTGCAGCAAATGGCGTTATTTTTGAACGCTACGTGTACAAATGTGATCCTATTTTCTTTATCCTCTGGGACGTTTCATTTTGACGGTGCAGCGTTGTGAGTGTGCCAAAGTCTGAAGCCTCGGCCTAGCGTCAGGCATGCTTATTTCTTCTTTATTTATTAGACGTTCGACAGATGTAAATGAAAACTCGTTTTACTCTGCGCGTGTTGCACATCATGTGCAGCAAATTTCACCTCGCTGTGCCTTGTATGTATTGTTTTTTTAAGCGCTTCTGTACACCACCCTTGATGCCCAGTTGCAAGTCACCGTCTACATTTCCAATAGAAGAGACATAATTAGTCTTTTATGAAAAATGTTTCTTGAGTTTTTTTATCATGAAAAGAAGACGGTAGTGAACACACAGTCAAATTAAAAGATTGGCCTTCAAAATCCTTCTTAAATCGTTCTTAAGACAGGGGACAGACAAATACACAAAAACACAAATACACACTGTGTTTTATATCGGCAGATACTTTGTCATAACTTTATCATAACCCTGTGTCGTAAGAGGCGACCAGGGTTGCGTCAGGAAGGGCATCCGGCGTAAAACATGTGCCAAATCACTATGCGGATCATACGGATGATCCACTGTGGCGACCCCGAACAGGAGCAGCCGAAAGAAGAAGAAGAAGACTTTGTCATAACTTTCTCGAATTTTTATGAAATATATGCTTAAAAAAGATTTATTAAGTGTGTTCTTTAAGTGTGTTTTTATTACATCATGAGAAGCTTGGTGTTGGCTTAATGGTTAAAGTGGTTGGCTTAAGATCTTAGGGTCTTGAGTTTGAGCCCTTATCATGCCATTACATAACACCAGGCGAGTTGACTCAGTCTGTCATCCTTCTGAGGTCAGCAAAATGAGTACCAGCTTACTGGAAACACTGAAACAAACAAAATGAGTACCAACTTATGGCTCAGCCACACTCCCAACAATGATGCAACCAGCATCCACAGGCTACATACAAAATAATAATAATAATAAAAATAATAATGATGATGTAATGAGGTTAAAAACATTTTCCGAATGGAACGTATCTCCAAACAGAATGGCATGCAGTCGAGTGCATACAGTACCTCTGCCAGGCTGAACAGCTTACGTTTTGTATCCCACTGATAGGCCAGATCTGTATCCAGACCTGAACCAAATTCGAATTGACTTGTTATTGTGACCTACCCAACTCATCCAACTAGTTTCGTCAAAATCCTTCCGCAACTTTTTGAAATATCACGCTATTTATTGTTTTGGCCCCATCTCTCAATGGTGAAGAATCATTTAAAAAAATATTATAAAATTATGGGGTCCAGATACAGATCTGGATCTTCACCAAAATCAAATCACTTCTTCCTTGTCACACACCCAACCTGTCCACCAAATTACGTTTGAATCTGTCCATAACTTTTTGAGATATCCTGTTCACAGACAGAAAAATTATGGGGTCCAGATACAAATCTGGATCTTCACCAAAATCAAATCACTTCTTCCTTGTCACACACCCAACCTGTCCACCAAATTACATCTGAATCCGTCCATAACTTTTTGAGATATCCTGTTCACAGACAGAAATATACCCATCAGAGATGGGGAATCCCCCACCATTGAAACATTTTTTTCAAGATGGCCGACTGGGGCGGCCATCTTGGATCCGGACACGCCCAAAATCAATAGGTTTCTTCCTTTTCAGGTGGTACATGTGTGACCCAAATTTCAAATCGATATGGCGAACAGTTTATGAGTTATCGCACTCACAGCTATAAATGTTGATGCACAGCCAGCCAGCTGGACGGACGGACGGACGGACGACCCGGGTGACAACAATATCCCCCTTCCGCCACACGGCGGGAGATAAAAAACAGACGTACATATTGGAGTGAAAAAAATAACGTCTGCCCACCTTGGGCGGCGGAGGTAATTATATAATGGAAGTCTAAGGAAAATCGGGCTCGGTATACAGAATTTCGCTTTATGTACATCTTTTCAAAAACGTATATATTCTGTAAATCGAGGAGTGGGTGTCTTCTTTTCTATTACATTTCAAATTGACACCGAATAAGCCCTGGTCAAGTAAGATTAAAAAAAAAAAACTCCATTGCATGCACACTATTTTGAGTTCACCTGACAAAACTTTGTGATGAGATCTAATGAGATTCTCAAATGTTTTGGAACAAATCTCATGATCAACCCTAAGCTTTATGTCAGGATGCACACCTGTTCGCTTTTACCGGCCATAATGTGAAGGTACAGTTAAAGAGCTGTCAATCAGCCATTGCCGGTCCACCGCAGAACAAAGACCTCCTCGTGCTGAGGATATTTTTTTCCATCTTCGACAGACTTGCCAAGTGTGGGTTGGTAAGAGTGAGCAGCTACGGGGATCAAACCCGCACTAGCCAATGGAGAAAGCAAGATGTCCTTATCTACGTGACGAAATAGTCATTCATCTATTTGAAGATACAGGAAAGTGAAATGAAAAACAACTTAGCTTATCTTCATAGAATTGTCCCAAGGTTGTTGCAGGCCAAAACTATCATGGACATTTCATTTCTGCTGATTTATTGACGGGAGTATACTTATTGTTCATTTCAGGTATGTAGTAAGAACTTATCAGATGCAAAATGTGTTGCTTAGAAAATAAAATAAATCTGGTGTTATTTTGTTTTCTCTGTCACTGAAGGTGAATGGAGGTTGTTTTCAACCCTGTCTGTCTCTTTCTGTCTGACTGTCTGTCTGTCTGCTGTTTGTGAACAGGATATCTCAAAAAGTTGTGGACAGATTCAGACAAAAGTTGATGAAGAGCTTGGGTATGTGACGTCAACGGATGATTAGATTTTGGTCAACATTCGGATTTGGATCTGGTCCTACAATTTTTAAAGTGATTTTTCACCATTGAGAGATCGGGCCAAAAACGACATATAGTAGGATATCTCAAAAAGGTTACAGACAGATTCAGACGAAACTTGGTGGATGAGTTGGATAGGTGACAAGAACAAGCCAATTCAAATTTGGTTCAGGTCTGGATACAGATCCGGCCTATCAGTGGGATACAAAACGTAAAGTAATCAGATTGGCGGAGATATGCACTCCACTGAGTGGCCATTCTATCTTTGGACTGCGATGACTGACAACTCCTTTGTCCATTTCATTATTTCTCAAATTTTCTTTACAAATCACTAATTACACTTTTTGTGATACTTGTTTGATGTAAACAAAAATTGTTTTGACGAAGTCAGGGTGCAGCATCATAGAGTGAGCACTGTGTTTGCCACTTAGTGTGAATTTAATATTATTAACAATGCATATAATCAACAGAACAATGATCGAAGTAACTGCCATGGGAAGCAAGGAGAAGCTGCCATTTTGACGTTAACAATTAATCATAGCAAAAGACGAAAGGTTGATGGCCAAAACGTAAGCTTCTTCTTGCTTCCCATGGACAGCAGTTGGTGTACGTTGATCGATGTTCTGTTGATTTTGGAGGAAGAACAGCAGATATTTTCTGGGAAATTGGTCAAAATCAGATCCAGAAGCGATGGAGTACTGTTGGCTGAGATCTGAGTCGGGAAGTTGACCGATTGAGTCAGTCCCATTGAGTTGCAGAAGTCTTTTGCTGAAGTGCCATGGCAGGTGAGGGAGGTACCCACACCAAGCCAACTGGCATGATGACAATTGAAGTCACCACATATGAGGAAGAGAAAGTTTGGATGAGAAGATAGAAGTTGGTCCATGTTTTTGGATAATGAGGTGTTAATGGAGTCATCACTGTTTGGTGGACGGTACAGCACACATGTAAACATGAGGTGAGGGTGGAGGGGAAGCCGTAGCCAGAGGTATTCCTGGGGGTGTGGGGGGAGGAATGCAATGCATGGAGAGTGAGGAATAGAGTCTTTGATGAAGAGAGTAACTCCTCCACCAGGATTGGGCTCAGGTCTGTCATACTGGAGGAGGGAGTAACCAGGGAGAGATACTTGGGAGTCAGAGACATCAGATTTATCAGCTTAGGTGGCACCCCAGGAAGATCAAGAATCCTACAGAGGACATCCCGATTCAATGAATCTAACGCTTTGTAGAGATCAACATCGGCTGCAAGCACCCCCACCAAAACTCTCATCTGCGTTCAATGAGGACCAGAAGGGCAAGGATACTGTCAGTAATTGACCTCTTTGGTGGAAAGATTCTGTGTCCTATTCTTCTGACAAAGTGGAGAGTTTGCTGTCAAACCTCGACTCAGATTCTTCAACCGGTCCCGACGGCATCAGCCCACGTGTCCTAAAAACCCGCTCCTCTGCTCTTGCTCACCCTCTCTCTGTTCAATTCACTCTCTCATTTGCTCAATGTCATCTACCATCTGCTTGGAAATCAGCAAACATTACTGCCCTGCATAAAAAGGTCAAAAGCAGATCCCTGCAATGACAGACCAATCAGCCTTCTCCCAATCATCAGCAAGGTTATGGAATCCATCATTGATTTTTTTTTTCATATACCTTGTCGTGGCTCGTATGAGAGCTAACACACAACACACAGCAAGGGGGCATGAGACAAGAGGGGTGGGAGAGGGAAGGACAAACAGTGGGGAACAGAGACATTAGGAGATCTGTGGAAGGGAGAGGGATGCCAGACTCGGCGGCGCTGAGGTGATTCTCTGATAACAGTCAGAGAGATGTCCACTTTGACAAGGACGTGGTCAGAAGAACCAATTGGAGCAAAGGAAGAACATCAGATATTGTCAGGGAAATTTGTCAAAATCAGATCCAGAAGAGATGGTGTACCATTGGTTGGGATCTGGGTTGGGAAATTGACCGATTGAGTCAGTCCAAATGAGTCGCAGAAAGCTTTTGATGAAGTACCATGGCAGGAGAGAGAGGTACCCACACCAAGTCAACTGGCATGATGACAATTTAAGTCACCACGTATGAGGAAGAGAGAGTTCGGATGAGAAGATAGAAGTTGGTCCATGTTTTCGGATAGTGAGGTGTAGATGGAGTCATCACTGTTTGGGAGACGGTACGGCACACATATATGCATGAGGTGGGGGTGGAGGGGAAGCCGTAGCCAGAGGTATTCCTTGGGGTGTGGGGGAGTGAGGGTAGTGCATGGAGAGTGAGGGATAGAGTCTTTGTTGAAAAGAGCGACTCCTCCACCAGGACGGGGATCAGGTCTTTCATCCCGGAGGAGGGAGTCACCAGGGAGAGATACCTGGGAGTCAGACACGTCTTTGGGGAGGAAAGTTTCTGTTAGGCAGATCATGTCTGGTTTGTCATTGGCAACCTGCATGGAAAGATCTGAAAGGTTTGAGCGAAGGCCCCGGATATTTGAGGTCCACACTGTTAATGAAGAGGTAGGGGAGGAGGCTTTGGGTGCAGGGGATGGGAGGGGAGGGGGAGGGGGAGGGTGGGACAAGGGTGGAGGGTTGGAGGTAAGCAGAGTTGTTGAAAGAGTGTGGGGGATTGCAGAATAGCTAGGGGAGGGGGCCAGATGAGGAGGAGAAAAGGCTCTGTGGTGCTGGGGGAGAGGGGGGCAAGAGAGGGGGCAGAAGACAGTTGAGTCTTTGAAGAGGTGGAGTGATGAGATGGAGGTGAGAGGGAAGGGGAAGGAGGCAGCTTTGTCGATGAGAGGGGGTGGGGGGAATCTTTGAGAAGGCTGAGTGAGGGGTGAATGGTGGGAGAAAGGTGAGGGGAGAGTTGGAGAAAGGTGAGGGGAATTTTTGAGAAAGGTGAGAGGGAGGCTAGGAGGGAGAAGAGTGAGATGGTTGCTTTGAAAGGGAGGGGTGAGAGGGGTGAGTTGGTACTGAAGTTGGAAATGAAGAATGGTTGATGGAAAGTGAACACTCATAGCAAACTGGGTTTTTTTTTAATTTTTATGTCAGAAATGCGATTAAAGACATTTCTTGATGGATGCAATAAAGGCGAATGAAGAGAATGGAGAGAAGAAACGTTGTAACAGTTGGATTTTTTTAGGCAAGGTGTGAATGAAAGGTCGAATTGAGAGCAGTCTGTTGAAATAGAAGAAGAGTCGTGCATTATGATAGTCCTGAGTACAGAACCACACTTGTGGAAGACGAAGATGAAGCATTATAAGAAATCGTTTTTATTATCATGATTATTATTATTTTTATTATTATTATAATTGTTGTTTGAGAGAGTTTTCATCTGATTAGGTAATGGAATGTTGCAGAAAAAAATCGTGAGGTGAATGGTGAATTTGTATCGGTAAACGCAGGGGGTGTAAACAGATCACGTGGTTATGGGAGAAGCACGTGGCTTTGGGAGGTGCATATTCAAAAGTGAATTTATTTATTTACTTTAAATAAGGATTGTGTAGTGTGGTGAATTGAAGGTCGTGGCGTGTGATCACATGTTGCACGGCTCGAGCACAGAAGAGATAAAGCTGAGGTTCGGCACGGTTGGGGGGATTGTCCCAGGGGCATTGTCGTTTTATGTCGGCGGTTCACTTGGTGCTCATTGAATGGTGAGAATACTGATTTATATATTATACTGATTTATTTTGCGGTGATTAGTTGCGCGTGTGTACCTTACTGCTTATGTACTCCTTGCTGCGTCTGTATTTCCTGGTGTGCCCGTAGAAGCGGCTCCAATCAAATGGAATAAAGCCTACACTCTGAAGGTTCTTCTCTCGTCTTCATTTCATGTAGCATTCGGAAAAGGGAAGGTTGAAGTAAAATCGTGAAGGTGTGTGGTGAATTAGGAACGGTAAACGCAGAGTGAAGCTGATGGGTCGATTTAAAGTATGAGAGAGAGAGAGAATGAGAGAGAATGAGAAAGAGAAAGTGAGAGAGAGAGAGAGAGAGAGAGAGAGAGAGAGAGAGAGAGAGAGAGAGAGAGAGAGAGAGAGAGAGAGAGAGAGAGAGAGAGAGAGAGAGAGAGAGAGAGAGAGAGAGAGAGAGAGAGAGAGAGAGAGAGAGAGAGAGAGAGAGATATATATATATATATATATATATATATATGGTTTCAGGAGGTGTATATATCGAAACGAGACAAGGAAGATTATTAATTTTTGAAGAATACGTAAGATTTAGGGATGGAAGGTTCGAGGAAGAAATCGTGAAGGTAATGCCGAGAGTGGGTCAGCTCAAGTAGAAGAAAGATGGTGTGCCGGCAGGAGGTGGAGAGGAGGAGGAGGAAGAAGAAGAAGAAGAGAGAAGAAGAGGAAGAGGAAGAAGAAAGATGGTGTGCCGGCAGGAGGTGGAGGAGGAGGAGGAAGAAGAAGGAACAGGACTCGTAGATGTGCAAGGAGAAAGGTAGTTTTTTTGGTTTTGTTTTGTTTTGGATTTAAGACAAGAAACAGAGTGTTCAGTTAAGAAGAATGGGGGATGTTGGAAATAGGAATTTAAGGTAATGGGGAGAGAATGCAAAGAAAAACGATCGAACCCCGAGAGGGGAAGGATGGGTAGGCCTCAAGAGACCCGGTAAGACAAGGTCGACGAAAACTCACAAAATAGCACGATTTTTTGAAACAAAACCGAACAAGGAACACTCTGTAACATGTAGATGAGAAAAGAAAGTTAAAATGGGACAGATAACGACTGGAAACTAAACTTCGTGAAAGCCAGAAGAGAGCCCTGAGACCCTCTGCCGTCGCTCCAAACCCAGAAAGGGAAGTCGGATTTAGACTTTAAATCCTTACTCTTCTCCAATGGCTTGATTTCCGATAATTATTTTGGGTTCAAACCAGGTCACTATACACTGGATATACTGTTTCTGCTCTCCCAACAATGGATGGAGGTACTCAATGCCAGGCATGAAATCACAGCCATATCCCTCGATATATTGCGTGCTTTTGACACGGTCTGCTACCCTGCCCTGCTCAACAAACTATCATCCCATGGTATCCAAAGCCATCTCCACTCATGGCTCGCAGACTTCCTCTCCTGTCGCAGCCAATGTGTGGCCCTAAATGGAGTTCTTTCATCCCCCCTTCCTGTCCAGGCTGGTGTTCCTCAAGGTAGCATTCTGGGCCCTGTTTTTCTTTTCTGGTTTTCATCAATGATCTCTCCGAATCCCTGGAAAATCCTCTTTATGTCTTTGCTGATAACTCCAACCTCTGCCGTACCATCTGTCATCCCTCAGACTGGCAAGCTGCAGCTTCTTCCCTCACTGCAGATCTGCGTAAATTCACAAACTGGTCCAACACGTGGAACATGTCTTTCAATCTGGACAAATGTCACACTCTCACCATGTCTCTCCGAAAAGACCATTTGGAACCCCCCCCTCCCCATCCACTTTATCAACAATCCTCTGGAAGAAGTCCTTTCATCGAAGCTTCTGGGTCTCACTATCAGCCATGATCTTTCCTGGGAAAGCCACATCTCCAAGCTGGCCTCCCAATTCAGTCACCAACTGGAAATCCTCCGTCATGCAATGACCTTCCTCGGCCCACCTGAGCTCCTGATCACAAAGAAAGCTTTTGTCCGCAGCATGACGGAGTACTGCTCTCCCCTCTGGGCTATTGATCTTGCCTCTCACCTTTTTCGGCTTCCTGCTGTGGAAACCAAGACATTTCAGATCATTGGCATCTCCTGCGATGAGGCTGAGTCTTTGGTCCTCTCACTTTCTCACAGCAGGCAGGTCGGTGATCTTTCTGTCTTCTACCATCTCCTCTTTGGTCTCGCCCCCCTGCTCTGTCTGCGATAAGTCCCCACCTTATATCCGCAGGGCGCTCAAGGTCCGCCAACAACCCCCTTCTGGTAAAACTACCAAAATCATGAATTACTGCTCACCTTCACTCTTTCATTCCTCTTTTTTTTTTCCTGCATTTGGAATAAACTCCCACACTCTCTTCAATCCCATTCTTTCCTGCAGGCCTTCAAAACAGCTGTTCCCCACCACCTCTTATCTTCCCCCATCCAAAACCTCGATCTTTTCTACCCCCGTTAATCCACCCCAAACCCACCTCCTTCAAATTTCCTGCTTTCCTTCCTGAAAATCCCTGTAATGTCTATCTTGTATACCCTGTGTTCCCTGCCCCATCCCTCTCCCTTCCACAGATCTCCTGATGTCTGTTCCCTACTGTTTTGTTTTTCCCTCTCCAACCCCTCTTATCTCATGCCCCCTTGCTGTGCGTTGTGTGTTAGCTCTCATAAAAGCCTCGACAATGTATACAAAAAAAAGAAAAACCTGACTGCTCTGGGTGCGGGTGCTCAAGCAGATGGTGGCCAAACCTTTCAAGAATTATCCGAGCAAAGACCTGCCCTGCACTTAGAGCAGCGTCACTCCATGGTCGTTGTTGCAGTCCGAGCAATCAATCTTCCCTTTCCAGAGAAGAACAACAAGGCCCCTCTTCCAGTCAGTTGGGCTGGTCTGTGTTGCAGGCATAGCACAGAACTACATACAATGACATGATTGCAGCATTTCCACCAGCCTTGAGAAGGTCAGCATGGATGCCACAAATCCTAGGAGCCCATTTTAACCGGTTCACCGCAGCCTGTGTTTCCACAAACGAAGGTGGATCACAGTTGACTGGAGGGTCAGCAATAGGGATATTAACACCCTGACATCCAAATTAACAGCTGGTGGGTCAGCGTGGTACAGCCACTCAAATGAACTGGCCAGTGGTCCTTTACTTCGGACTCCTCTGTCAAGACCCCACCACCCTCCGCTCTAACTGCTGTACACCGAGGGACAGGCTTGGAGGAATGTAATGCGCTTGGAGGAATGCAATTCTCTTGTAAGCAGGATGGGAATCACTTGACCACAGGTGATACTCTACCCCCTCACAAATTCCTCGCACATACGCCTCCTTGTCCACCCTGAGCGCACGTGCAGTTTTACCCTTCAATGCCTTGAACAGCTCAGCTTTGCCATTAAGCCTGACCCTGCGAATCTGGTCAATGGTATCCAGTGTCCCTTGAGACATAAAATTCTTCTTCACCCTTCGGTGAGTACAAGAATCCACTGGCAACATCAAGGATGGTGGTCTTCAAGGCACTTCACAACTCTTCAGGATTCCCCAAAGGACCCAGACCCCGAAATCTCCACTCAGGCTGTTCGCAAACTCCTCAGCTGCCCTCTCATCCTTGAGCTTTCCCACCATCCAGCCTAGGCTGGGATGCTACCATTCTCCTGGATTTAAGCTGCAACTTTGGAGTTGCGACCACATTCCTGTGGTCGGTATTGAGGAACTGAGCACTCCGGTACACCCTGCAGTTCTGGATCATCCTCCAGTGACCATCAATGAGCACATGGTCATTTTCCTTTGCCACACCGCCATCGTTAGAATACTAAGTCCAACAATGAGCCTGTGGGCACTAAAACCATGAACTGGCCACCCTAAGTCCATGCCTTCTTACAAAGTCGAGGAACTTAGTGCTATTCTGATTCACAGTTTCAGACCCGTGGGGACCAACACATGTCTCATAACCATCCCTATCAGTTTCAGTGGATGCATTGAATCCCCCAAGTCCAGAAGAGAATCCCGGCTGGGGTGCTGATCAACCACTGGCTCGAGCGTGGCATCAAATGTGTCCTTTACGGTGAGATCACGTGCTTCAGTTGGAGCATATACAGGGACCAGGGAAACGACACCCAAGCAGTGATGAATCCTTCGTCTTATAATACGCTCGTTGACTGGTGTTACTTCAATTATCATGGGATACAGCTTCAGCAACTCCGTGGGCATGGTAACCATTAGAGCAACCAGACCAATAGTTGGTGTAACCACCCGCCATGATCTCGCCACTGTCCGGTCTCCGAACCTCAGAGAGTGCTGCAATACTGATGTTCAAACGCTTGAGCTCGGATGATAACAGAGACAGGTGATCATCCTCTCTTCAGAATAGGACATTTCAGGTATCCACCCAAAGGGCCTGCTTAAGTTTCACCTAAGGAGACCGCCATCTGGTGGAAGACACCTCAACACCACCCTGACACACACTACCGAAATGCACCCTGGGAATGTTGCCCCATGTTTTTCTCCTTTCATCAAAGAGTGGGAATCCTGAAGGCTGTGCCCCAATACCATCATCCAGTGAGTTGCCCTGTGAAGGGCAGCTGCACAGAACGTACTCCCACGGAGTTGCAAACAACTAATAGAGCATGGAGAAGCAAACTAGGAACACAGTAAACACGGAGGCAACAAAATAAATGGTGAAAACATGACAAACAACGACCGGAAACTTATCTTTGGGAAAGTCTGCGGAGACCCCTGAGAGATCCAACTGTGATCTCAAAAACTGGAACTGGAACCGGAAGGATGCTTTTTTCCCTGTGATTAAGGGCACCTCCTCCTCCTGATTAAATGTTCATTTTTCATCATGAAAAGGGCTCACATTCTATTATTTTTTTTAAAAAAACTACTCTACCATACATAGTGAGTGCCTTTCCTTGCTCTGGCTACTACTTTGAGACTTTTGTATTTTCCGTTTTATCGCTGTCTTTCTTTCTTGCCATCCCCTTCTCTCTCTCTTTTTGTGGGGGTGAGGGGGGGGGGTAGATTGGGGTGTTTTGTTTGGATGGGCATAATATATTCCCCCCCACCACAATTTCTTTTTTTGCACACCCCACACCCCCACTTTCAGTGCCCTTGCAAACAACCGATACAGCATGGACAAGGAACCACAAGTTGGCAACAATGGTGCAGGCTTTGATGGGCGAGGCCTAGTGGCCTTCTCCTGCATTGAAGTTGCTTGTAACATATACTTTTATTCCATTGTCTATTCTTTTATTTCGTTTTCATTTTGCACTAAATAAAGCTTTCATTCCAGGTATGACAACTTGTACTAGTGTATATATATATATATATATATATATATATATATATATATATATATATATATATATATATATATATATATATATATATATATATATATATTGTTGGTTGCTGTCCAGGCAGCTCTAATTATGATATTGAAGCCACAGTAACAAATCACGAATTGTGATATAAATTGAGTTAAATTGGAATTGCATTTAATTCGCTGTCACCAAAATGATGCTCAAATTTAATTTTAAATGCAATACACAAAGTCGTCTCTCGCCTTTTAATCCCTCCTGTTGCATAAACACACATCCCAACATATGCACTGATAACATTATAATTACATTGTAATTGCGCTATATTTCATGGTTTTACGGTGCGATAGTGGGTGGTTTGTTGGCGGCTGCCATTTATTCAGAGTTAATCACCATGACAGCTGGATGAACCACATGGGACAAAGTGCAAATTGATTAAGAAAAACTCCTCGTGGGTCATGTCAGGACCACAGAGTGAATCCAAAACACAGCGGCATGCATCCTCTTAGATCTGTGCGAGGTTTTAGATTACATCACCCCAAAATGCCCTTCTTGTACGAATGATCGATAGTTGCCTTGCAACAAGGAGGTCGGCCTTCGGGGGCTGTATGCCACTTTCTTTCTGGGCAAACTTTAAATATGCCCCTTGCAAAACTTCCTGACGTATCATTGTCGCCTCGAAGGGAAGGGTTAACTATTGAATGTTTAGACTCGTGACTTGTTGGAAAGCATTTTTTTTATCCCAGTGATTAATGACTTGTTATTCTCTTGGCTGTTCAAACAATATTGCCATTGTCTCGCAGGGATTGTTGCTAAAAAGCAAATGGTGGCATATCATGACTCATATCTTTTTCATTGGATGCAAGGTTCCCATGAAGTCAGTTGCATGAGATGGCTTGAAATTGATGAAAATGCAAATGATCTTTGCTGGCATCGCCAAGTGCCTGAAGCTAAACCGACGGCGATGATAAGGACAAAGGCGCAGGGTGGCCGAAGACGTTACCGATTTCCTGATTAATGAGATCCTGGGAAAGGCACATTAATCATTATTTGTATGCAGTGGTGTCGCTAAACAGTTTCTGTCTGCCAGGCATAATTGCCACCTTTCTTTGGAAGCAAATGGGGCTTCGAATTCCATGGCGAGTGTGTGGCAGTGATTTATGGACAGGCGTGTTCTTTTGTGTCATTTTTTTCATCAGGGGAACGCCTACCTGGCGATACATTGACCCTGGGAAAGCCACAGTATCAGGAACCCCTCCTGGGCTGTAACTGTTATATTAATATGACGATGATGATTATTAATACTGCTAACCTTAGGGAGATCAGCAAGCAGTAGGTGGGAGGGAAGCAGTCAGTTTATGGGATTCTGGGCAAAGCTCTTGGTTGAATGTTATTTTTAGAGATTTTTCTCATTTTATATTTGCTCTCAGGACTCCACTATTGATATGCTTTTCTTAGTTGGGTTGCCACCACGATTGTCAAAGGTTATTTCTTGATGGATGACGATGAATTATGGTGAACACAGACAATATATACTGAAGCAATCTTCTTCTTTTTGACCTATACTCATTTTTAATGCTCCCACACAGTTTCTCTTTTTGTTTGTTATCTGCATGTACGTGTTTCAGAAGGTGGAATGGAGTCCTCCCAGGGCTCAAAGTATCCACCTCCATTTCATTAAAGGATCACAAGGGCTGACAGGATGGCCTAGAGGCATGCAAACTCGCCTCTAAGCTTTCTTGCCTGGATTTGAATCCCAACCTCGCTATAAACTGTCATCCTGGTGTTTCAGGGGCAGGGCGATGTGCTGTCCCTCGCATGGACTGGACGTGAAACTGTGCATCCTGTCTGCTAGCATTAGTTGGAGAATGTTAAGGATCCCGCGGTGTCTTTCATGAAGCTATGCGAACTATCACCACCCCCATGAACAAATTCCAAATTCCTGCTCTAACTAATAGAGGGCTTTGCATCAGCGGCACAGCCACGCGCTCGGCCAATGATGCTACTCGGCGGCCTTGTGCTGCATACAAAAGAAGAACAGGACTGTACACACAGCTTCCAAATGTAGTTTGTTTCCAGTAATATTCCCGTGTATAGTTTTTAATATCTCCGTGAAGTTCTTTGTCATCATTGCTGTTGCTCCAACTATCACAGGTCGAATTTCGGCATTCTTCAGCTTCCAAGATCTTTTGACTTCATTTTTGCGATCCTTTTATTTGGTCATTTTCTTGATTTCTCCGTTGTTTAACCAAAATCACTGGGTACTGAAACCTCAATTAACAATGCTGTATTTTCTGTTTTTTTTTTGTGCCTCAGCACTCCACCCGGTCACAATGCTTTGTTTTCTATGTTCACGTTCGATGGGATCATTAGGTCGTACATGAGCATTACTTCCATGTTTTCAATGATTGCTTTTGTGATTGATTGCAATGAATCCGATCCAGGTTCCTCCTGACGATTTCATCTTTGCTCTTTACTTATTTGGGTTCCTTCTGATGACTCCAATGCAGTATTTGGTCTTCCGTTTCATTTGGTTCATGTTTCCATGGGTTTTTCTGGGATTGGGATGTTGGAGTATTTCCAGATGGGCGAGTGGATTTCTCCACATTCCTTGTTGTGCCAATGTGTGTACAGCTGTTCTGACATGAGTTGTTTTACATCCCGATAGGAGGTGGCTCGTACTCTCTGTTTCTACCTTGCAGAAACTGCACTTGTCTGACTCAGTCCCACCATTTTCATAAAGCCATTCGTGTCGTGTCCTTGGTCTTGGCCATTTATAATAATTCAATCTCCATACCTGTTGAGCTGACCTCTTCTAAGCCATTTCAATGAGTCTTGTTTGTCTATTCCCATTCTGTCGAACTATTTTTTATTTATTTTTAAAAATCTCCCTGCTCTTTTATCATTCTCCCAGTTGTCGGTGTATATTTATTGATATTTTGCATTGTTTTTATTTTGTCTCTTTATTGCTATCATTGGTGCTGTATCTGTTGCTGTTTCAGTTTCATGCGTGACATCTTCCATTCACACCTGTCTGGAAATTTTTTGCAAGGTGTGTTAGGGATACCATTTCTGGTTTGCTGTCTTCGTGTTTGCATACAAATTGGATTCTGTCGTCTGTTGAGCTTTTTAAGTATTCAGCCAATCCTACTCTTGTCACTCTGTGCACTTGGCTAAGCTCCATCAGGCCTGTGCACCTTCTTCTTGTCTCGACAGGTACATTCAAGGGATGCACTGATTTTTGCAGAACATTCTGTGTATGGTGAGGAGTGTCCTTGTTTTGTTATCTCTTGATGTCCAATTGTGGCCAGTTTATTACTCCGCAGCTGGATTGGAGGTCTGGTACTGTGAGTTGGTTTATGTTGTAACCCCAAGTAAAAATGGGAGAAGCCGAAAAAAAAGAAGAATAGTACTGCAAGTTGGTTTTGTTCCTTGGAGAAGGTGTGTTTTCAGGATCATCCCCGTTCTACGCAGGTGTTTTTCAGTAATTGTTTTATCTATTTGTTTGTGACATATCTGGTGGCTCTCTTCTATTCTGAGATACATGTACGATGCTTCGTTCTCTAATTTTTGTATTGTTGTATTTATATTGATTTTTTTGTTGTCCCTTTTTGTTGGTCTACCTTGTGTCGGAGTCCCATTTCACTAATGTCAGTTCTGCTAATTTTTTGTTGGTTGGGGTGAAGAGCTTTCAGTCATCAATGTACAGTAGAGCTGTCACCTTTCCTCTTTATTTGGATATTCTTCTTTTGGATGTTAGGGTGTATTCATGTTGTTGTTCATTGACAAGGTTGCACATTGTGTCCAGAGCCTGGCAAAACAGGAGTCTCCCTGGAAGATCCCGCGTCGTATCTCGATCACTCCTGGTATTTTGATCTCTCCTTCTGAGTGCTGTTATATCAATATCGTATTCCAAAGCTCCATTGGGGGGCCATTCTTTGTAAAGTGAACCAGATTAAAAAAAAAAAATCAAGTTATTTCTTTGGATTTTTTTCAATTGTGTATTCGTAAAGAAGTTTCCTAAGTTAGGTGGACAATACTTTTTTTTTTCTTCAAATTGATGACCCATTCATACTCGCTTGCATAAATTAACATAGGCATCCATTTAATGAAGAAAACTTGTTTTCCCCCCTATATTGGACAAGCCTAAAATTCCACTGAACAGTGTTTTTTTTTTTTTTTCTTCGATATTTCAAAGTTAGATTATGCTTGTCCAAGTCTGTTCTAAAATATTTCATTCAAAAAAAACTAGTATTCATTCAAACGTTATTTAATAATTAACAGAGGACATTGATTAACTTTGAATGTCACACACATGACTCCAAAACAGGAAAAGTTAGAAAAAAAGGTGGAGGACAAAGAGGAATGAAAGAGTAAAGATGAGCAGTGA
Organism: Eptatretus burgeri; assembly: GCF_056783735.1. Taxonomy (NCBI): domain Eukaryota; kingdom Metazoa; phylum Chordata; class Myxini; order Myxiniformes; family Myxinidae; genus Eptatretus; species Eptatretus burgeri. Next base: position 91,909,639 of record NC_140972.1, on the reverse strand, counting down.
TTCTTCATTTTCGTAGTTTTACCAGAAGGGGGTTGCTGGGGGACCTTGAGCACCCGGTGGAAATATGGGGGATATCTCAGACAGGGCAGGGGGGGTGAGGCCAGAGAGGAGATGGTAGAAGACAGAAAGACCACCGACCTGCCTGCAGTGATAGAGTGAGAGACCCAAAGACTCGGCCTCATCGCAGGAAATACCAATGCTAAATGCCTTGGTTTCCATAGCGTGAGACCGAGAAAGGTGAGAGGCGGGAGCACCAGCCCAGAGGCGACAGCAGTAATCCATCAGGCTGCAGAGAAAGGCTTAGTATGTGGTCAAGAGCTCAGGTGTGCCAAGGAAGGACTGCATGATGGAGGATGCCCAGTTGGCAACTGGCTTTGGAGGCAAGCTTTGAAAGATGGCTTCCCCAGGAAAGATCATGGTAGATATTGAGACCCAGAAGCTTGAATGAAAGTACTTCTTCAAGAGGATAGTTGAGAAAGTAGTCAGTTGGGTGGGTGAGGGGGGGGGATCCAGACAGTCATTTCGGAGAGACATAGTCAGAGTATGAGATTTGTCAGGTTTAAAAGACATGTTGGACCAGCTTGTGATTTTATCTGTATCTGCAGAGAGTGAAAAGGCTGCTGCTTGCTGATCTGAGGGATGACAGGTGGTACGGCAAAGGGTGGAGTCATCAGCAAAGAGATATAGAGGATTTTCCAGAGAGTCGGAGAGATCAATGATAAAAATGAGAAAAAGAACAGGGACACTGCCTTGAATAACTCCAGCCTGGACAGGAGAAGCGGATGAAAGAACTCCATGAAGGGCCACACGTTGGCTGTGACAGGAGAGGAAATTCTGTGAACCATGAGTGGAGATGTAGTTGGATCCCATAGGAAGAGAGATTGTTGAGCAGGGCACGGTGCCAGACCATATCCTAGGCACGCAATATGTTTCGGGATATGGCTCTGATTTCATGTCTGGCATTTCGGATCTCTATCTGTTGTTGGGAGAGCATATGCAGCATATCCAGGGTAGAGTGACCTGGTCTCAATCCAAATTGATTGTCAGAAATCAAGCCATTGGAGAAGAGGAAGGATTTAATATCTGAAGCAATGATGGATTCCTGAACCTTGCTGAAGATTGGGGGAAGGTTGATTGGTCTGCAGTTGCAGGGATCTGTTTTTGCATTTTTATGCAGAGCAGTAACGTTTGCTGATTCCCAAGCAGATGGCAGATGACCTTGAGCAAATGAGATGGTGAATAGAACAGAGAGAGGGTGAGCAAGAGCAGAGGAGCAGGTTTTTAGGAGATGTGGACTGATGCTATCTGGACTGGTTGCAGAATCTGAGTTATAGTTTGACAGCTAGCTCTCCACCTTGTTCGGAGAAAAGGACACAGAGTCCAGGGACAGCTGGGTGTGACTGGGTAAGGTGGGTACAGAAAGTGATGGGTTGAGGACAAAAGATTGAGAAGCAAACTCAGAGTTTAGGCATTCAGTCTTTTCACGCACAGTCAGCTGTGTGGCCATTTGAGGGAACGGAGAGATGGAGGGGGAACATACACCAGAAACAGATTTGAATAGATGCCACCAGGACTTTGAGGAGGGAGAGAGAGGTTTGAGAGTTCAGACTTGAGATTAGAAAGATGTTGTTTTCTGGCTCTCCTCTTCTTCTTCTTCTTCTTTCGGCTGCTCCCGTTAGGGGTCGCCACAGCAGATCATCCGTTATGATCCGCATAATGATTTGGAACAGGTTTTACGCCGGATGCCCTTCCTGACGCAACCCTGGTCACCTCTTACGACACAGGAATATGGTACACCTATTTTAACCGGGGTATACACCGGGCCAGTCCACTGGTACTCACTTCGCCGACCTTGGAAGGATGACAGGCTGAGTCAACCTCGTGGTGTGTATTAAGTCAAGCGGCCAACGGGGCTTGAACCCAGGACCTTTTGGATCCCAAGCCGTTACCCTAACCACTACGCCAATGCCAGGTTTTCTGGCTCTCCTGAGGGGAGATAAACACTTGTTCCAAGCTTTGTGGAAGAAACTGAGATTGCCATCAGTTGGATTAGCCTTCCACGAGGCAAAGGCAAGTTGTTTCAGGACAACTGCCTCACCACACGCTTCAGTGTACCATGGGTGGGAGGAAGGGGAGGACAACTGAAAATGAGATGGGATAAATCTGTGCATGAGAGAGAGCAAGTTTCTTTGAAAGAATTCCCAGGATGAGTTGATGTCAGAGGAAGTAGAGATGGAAGATCATTCTAAAAGTGTGATGGCTGGATGAAGTACCTGCCAGTCAGCTTGGGTTAAATGGCAGACTCGATGGCGATGAGGTGGTTCTCTCATAATAGCCAGCGAGATGTCTAATTTGACAAGCATGTGGTCAGAAGAACCGTTTGGAGCACTGGAAAAACAGCAGATATTTTCAGCGAAATTGGTGAAAATCAGATCCAGAATAGATGAAGTGCCGTTGGTTGAGATCCTGGTTGGGAAGTTGACAGATTGTGTCATTCCCAATGAGTCGCAGAAGTCTTTTGCTGAAGTGCCATGGCACGTGAGAGAGGTACCCACATCCAGCCAACTGGCATGATATGATGACAGTTGAAGTCACCACATATGAGGAAGAGAGAGTTGGGATGAGAGGATAGAAGTTGGTCCATGTTTTTGGTGAGTGAGGTGTTAATGGAGTCACCACTGTTTGGTAGACAGTGCAACACACATATCAACATGAGGTGGGAGCGGAGGGGAAGCCTAAGCCAGAGGTATTCCTGGGGGTGTGGGTGAGTGAGGGTAGTGCATGTAGAGTGAGGAATAGAGTTTTTGATGAAGAGAGCAACTCCTCCGCCAGGACGGTGGTTAGATCTGTCATACCAGAGGAGGGAGTAACCAGGGAGAGATACTAAGGAGTCAGAGACATCTTGAAGGAGGAAAGTTTCTGTTCAACAGATTATGTGTAGTTTGTCAGTGGCAACCTGTATGTAAAGATCTGTCAGGTTTGAGCAAAGGCCCTGGATGTTTAAGATCCACACTGTTTAGGAAAAGGGAGGGGTGGAGGCTTTGGGTATAGGGGAGGGGAGGACGAGGAAGCAGGGGGAGGGGAGGTAAGGAGAAATATTGAAAGAATGTGAGAGATTGCAGAAGAGCTTGGGGAGAGGGTCGGATGAGGAGGAGAAAAGGCTTGGTGGTGATGGGTTGAAGTACAGTGGGGAGAAATGAGAGGTGGCAGAGGGCAGGGGAAGGAGGCACGTTTGTGGATGTGAGGGTGGGGGGGACTTTGGGAAGGGAGGAGAAGGGTGAGATGGGAGAATTCAAGAAGGGTGAGGGGAGAGTTGAGGGGAAGCTTGGAGGGGGAAAGAGTGTGAAGGATGCTTTGAGAGGGAGGGAGACAATGAGAGCAGTCACGGCAAGGTGTAGGAGGGCGAACGGAGAGGTAGGGAGATGGGAAAGATGAGAGTTGGTCATGGTATGATGAAGAAGGGAGTGGGCAGGGGAGGTACAAGATTTGAGGGGTTGGGAAGAGGAGGAGGTATGCTGAGAGGAAGGAAGGAGCATGTTTGTGGTGTGAAGGAGTGTACTGATTGAGAGAGTGAGATATCTGTTCGGTTAGATTTGAGCCCACAGATGTCAGAACACCACACAGTTTTGGAAATCGGAGGAGGAGCTGATACTTTAGCAGAAGATGGTGAAGAAGTGTTAAGAGTGGAAGTAGGATGAGGGGGCAAGTTGGGAGGGGTAGGAAGAGGGGATAACAGGTAAGTTGTTAGGAGGAGGTAGATGCAAGGAGGAGGGGTGAATTGGCACTGAAGTTGAAAGAAAAGGACGATTGATGGTACAAGAACATACATTGCAAACTGGGATATTTAAAATTTTAAAGTCAGAGATGTGAGGGATGCAATAAAGGAGAATGGAGAAAAGAAACATTGTAACTGGGGGACTTTTTAGACATGGGATGAAGAAAAGGTTGAATTGAAAGCAGTCTTTTGAAATAGAAAAAGTCGTGAATTATGATGAAATACCGAGAACCACACTTGTGAAGGAGGAAGCTGTAACATTTTGAGAGACCATTATTTATTTATTTATTTATTTATTTTTTGATAGCGATTACTGAAGATTAGGAAAAGGAACGGTTGAAGAAAATTGGTGTAGGTGTTGGTAAATTTGGATCTGCAAATGCAGAAGGAAGCTGGAAGTTTGATGAAAGTTACAGGAAGAAGAAGAGTGGTGAGAGAAACGTGGTTTACAGGAGGTTTAACATGGGAGGTTAAAATAATAAAGAATTTATTTATTTATTTTTTCAAGATTAGGTAAAGGAAAGGTTGAAGACGAAAAATCGTGTTGGTGAATGGTGATTGTTGGTTGGCAAAAGTAGTAGATGGTAGATCGGCAGAAGGAGGAAGAAGAGTGGCGACAGGAAGTCACGTGGTTATGTGGGTTATGATGTGAGGTAAAAGGGGTTTTTTGTTGTATTTTTATATATTTTAAGACATGAAACAGAGGGTGTAGTTGGGAGGGACAGAAGGAGGGTGGAGGGAAATGTGGAGAAAATAAAAACTGATTGTAATAAGGAGAAAACACAAATGAACACGATCGTGCACATAGACGGGAAGAAGGGTAGGCCTCAAGGAAAGCCGATATGAAAAATACGACGAAAACGCCACAACTAACACAAGTTTTAACACAAGACCGAACTAGAAACGCACAGTAAACACAGAGATGACAAAAACGACCGGAAAAACTTATCTTTGAGAAAGTCGGCAGAGACCCTGAAGAGGAACCAACATTTGAAAACCACAGCTCTAATAATGTTCGAATTTCATGTCAAAAGCTAGGTTCGATGTCTTACTTTCCACCAAATATCAAGTCACTGAAGGTTTTTATTCATTAATTATTGCCCTAATTATATGGTCACACACGATGGTCACACACGTGACCAAGTGGTCACGTGTGTGACATTTGTGGTCACATATGTGACGAAGCAAGCCATTAATGCACCCTTTTTACACCCATAATTGCTCCTCTTTCTGACATTATACCCCTCTTTTGATAATGGTGGAGTCCATTCAGTTATTGCAAGAATGTGCTCTGAAACAATGGTGTTATTATATGTAATGAGAGTGTTTGGCATTTGGCTGCAGCATATACTTTACACAGTTTAAACAAAATAGCAGCCTGGTGTTGGCTTCGTGGTTAGGGTGGTGGCTTGGGATCCTGGGGTCCTGAGTTTGAGCCCTGTTGGCTGCTGAATTAACACCAGGGGGGGTTGACTCAGCCTGTCATCCTTCTGAGGTTGGTGAAATGAGCACCAGTGTGTTTTTACTCAAGGCACTGCATCAGTAGCATAGCTGTGCCCCTTAGCAATGATGCAACCAGTAGTCAAAAAGGCAGCACGTGATGGGAATGAAATACCACACAATGAATGTCATTAATGACAGCCATTTTTATGGCTGATTAATCACTTCATTTTGTTTGAAGTTTGGCAACACAGAACTACATAATATCTAGGAAAGACAGTTTATTCATTTGAAATGGTGTACTGTAACTTGTACAGAATTTTCAATGTTTGGAAGGTTCTTTTTATTCATCAAATGCAACGAAGAATGATTAAATCATTTAAAAGTATGTGTGTACATCTTAGATCTTGTTTGATGTACCAGGGTGGCCACAAAGTCCTGATGCACGCAGTTATAATTGAGTAGGAATTTATCTGTGTGCTTCCCTCCATTCTCCACATAAATTTTAATTTTTCTCCATATTTTTCTGGACTACCGGAGAGTCTACCGGGACTACCAGAACTGCAGAGTTTACCGGAGTGCTCAGTTCCTCAATATAGACCACAGGCTTATGGTAGCAACTCTAAAGTTTCAGCTTAAATCTGAGAGAATGGCCGATCCCAGCCCAGGTTGGATTTTGGAAGCTTAAGGATGAGTTGTGGAGAGTTGCAGTCTATGTTTATCTTTGCAAAGCATTTGATTCAGTGAATCAGGATGCCCTCTGGAGGATTCTTGGTCTTTTTGGGGTGCCACCAAAACTGATCAATCTGATGTCTGAACTACACTCTGGTACTGAGAGTGCTGAGATATTTTTTTGATCCCATCTCTGACTTATTTCCAGTTGTTACTGGAGTTTGTCAGGGGTGTGTACTGGCCCCTACACTTTTCAGCACTTGCATGGACTGGATTCTGGGGAGGATTTCGGAGAGATAAAGCTGTGGTGCATCATTTGGGAATGTCAAGATCTCTGACCTTGATTTTGCAGATGATGCAGTCATCTTTGTGGAGACTCCAGATATCCTTTTGGGGGCCCTCGAGGTGTTGATTGAAGAGTCGGAGCCACTGGGATTATGGTTTCCTGGGTCAAAAGTAAGATTCAGGCTTTCATTGACCTCTTGGATGCTGCAATCTTGGCTGTACCTGTTTGTGGTGAGGATGTTGAGGTCACGGAGAGATTCACTTAACTTGGCAGTGATATTCATGTCTCTGCCGGCTGTGAGTCAGAGGTCAATAGATGTCTAGGTCGGGCCTGGTGAGTCATGGATTCACTGAATCATTGGGGGTAGCACTGTCAGTACCTGTGCAGGAAGACGAAAGTCTGGGTCTTCAGATCCTTGGTGCTTCCAGTCTTGCTCCACGAATGTGAGACTTGGAATCTGACCAGGGATCTGAGATGCAGACTTAAATCTTTTGTTACCAAATCTCTTCAGAGTATCCTTGGCTATCACTGGTTGGACTTTGTGTCCAACGAGCAGTTGTTGCTGAGAGAGACTCAAATGAGATCTGTTACCTGCATAGTCCCTGAGTGTCAGCTGTTGGCTGTTTGGACATGTCGCTCACTTTTCTGACGCTGATCCTGCTCACCAGATTCTCTCAGTGAGGGAGTTTTGTGAGTGGAGCAGGCAAATGGGCTGACTATGTGCCTCCTGGTTGCTGCAGGTTGATCAGCATCTCAAAGAGATGGGGATGAGCCAGGCATCTGCCTGGGGGATGGCCAGACGGAGGTCTGTGGAGTGGACCCAGCGATGCGCTGCTCCGGCGCATGCTCCCATACCTGACCTGACCTGATGTAAAATATGCTTTTCAAGATTGTGGAGAAAATAAACAAGTGAAATAAATGTGTCATCAACTCGTGTGAATACACTTTAAGCCTATTAAGAAGAACAAACTTTGAAAACTTTGTTTGTTAATTTCACATTTCTTGGTATGGAAGTTATATTTCTTGATGTAAATATACTCGCAAATACAATAAATTAATTGTTCGTTTTTTTTCTGTTTATTTCCAATGTCAAAAAACATGACTCTCTACAATATCAATAAATAATCATTTCGAGCAATTATCAAACATGAAACATGTGCTAAATATTTTAAATCACCCACTTGCTACCATATCTGTACACATTACCTATAGCATGTCACACACATGACCAACCAAATGTCACACATGTGACCGGACTTCATTACAATAAAGTAATACAAAACAAATATCTTGTAAGAGCTTTATTAGATTTATTGCTATTTTCTAACAAACAGAACTATATCGCATATGAACATTGAAGCGTTTAAAAATTCAGAGTTTTTAAGATGAAACTAAAGTTTTAAAAACCTGCTTTTGTGTGATGTCACACATATGACCAGCAATATTTGACCTCTGACCCCAAACAAAGATTATCAGCCCCAAAAAAAGAAGTTCCATTTGATAAACTTAGACATGAATGCCATGTACTCAAGAGAAAATAACATACCTTTTCAAGGTTTGCACAATTATAAGGGTTGTATTACACCAATTCCCCATTTTTTGGTTACACGCATGACTAAGAACAGCTTCGTTTCTTTGTCAATCAATTTCATTATTTGGGGCTTGATCTTGTACACTTGCATGCATTTTATCATCCATGAATGTGGGATACTATCACAAGCTTTCTTTGATTGTTTGTCCATGCTGTGGGCAATTTGGTTCTTCTCATTTCGCAGTTGTTTTGGATATTCATAAATTCCTTCCCAGAAATATTCCAGTTTATCATTTTCAGAGGGGCTTGATACATTTTGCTTTTGTACCCGAGTTCACGGTAGAATCTTTTCGGATTATTTTCAAAGATCTGGGGTTTTTTTTCTCCTGTTGTTGACTTTGTCATCATTTTCTTTTTAATCTTTCTTATTATCATTTGTATTCTGTTTGCTTCCAGCACCCATTAACTCGACATCTTTGTCTTTGATTTTATATTTGTTTTTTAAATATTTTTTCGATTCTCTTCTTTTGCTTTGGGATTCGGTTTCCTCTCCTGAATTGTTGCATTTTCCCCGTTTCCTTTCTCAGTTCTCTTTGTCTCTAGTGTCTGTTTCCATGGTGGTGTCTGTTTTTTTTGTTTGTGGGCCTTATCTATTCCTCTTGCAGTGTAGTTTACCTGGTACTTTTTCTTGAGTTAGTTGTGTCACTGCAAAGCACACAGTATTGATTTACTCCAATGGGATGATTTTGGAATTATTTAACCGATTGGTTGGTTGGTTCTCTTAACTCGCATTTTCGTCTGTTTGTTGTTTTCTATTCAAGTGAGATGTGGTCTTTTTAGCCCCTGTTGTACTTAGTCTGAAACGGAGGCTTATGGATTTGGTCTCTGTGTGTGCATGCGTCTGCAACCATATCTCGGGCATGTATGGAGCCATTTTATTCGTACTTTACAGAAAGACAACACATAATGGTATACATATGCACATAATCTTGTTTCATGATGCGATCAAAGATGGCCGACTGGTGGCCATTTTAGTTGTAAAAAAACACCCGGTGTTGAACACGTCCTCAACCATTTCTCGGACATGCATTCACCGATCTTGTTCAAACTTGGCACACAGATAATGAATGATGGCCGTCAAATTTTTCTGAGATCAGATCCAATATGGCTGACTGGGGGCCATTTTGTGACTTAAATGTGCCCCCAACCATTTCTCAAACATGCATTGTCTGATTTTGTTCCAACTTGGCACAAGCACAGTACATGATGGCATACACGTGTGCCTCACTTTATTTTACGACCTGATCAAAGATAGTCAACTGGTATCTTAGTTGTACATAAGTATGGGATAGCCCTTCAACGCCATACAGAAAAATTACTAAAACAACGAGGGCTATGACATTTTTTTCTAAATGGTGTCAATCTCATCTCTTATATTTTGTTGGCCAACTCTTCTTCCAACCTACACTGTTCTCCCTCCTCTTCTTGCTCATCATCATCCGCCTTTCCTGCTCTCACAGGGTTCCCTCTGACCTGGAAAGTCAGGGGAAGTCAGGGAATTGAGGTTGGTCATGGAAAGTCAGGGATTTTTCAGGGATTTTTTTTGTTGGTCAGGGAAATGTGTGATTAGTGCCGAATGATCTTAATTAGTACCCTTTACACCCAGTCAATTATTTTGTTCATGATTATAAAAGTTTTCTTTATTATTCTTTTCATGAAAGTCAGAGCTGTACAGTTGCCAGTATCGACTTTATCTTTGTATTTCAGCCATAAAAGGCAAAATTTATGGAAGAAGCAGCAACTGAATCTCGGAAGGTTGATATGGAAATAGCAAAACTACAGAAACTAAAGAAGTAACAAACTGACATTTCACTTAATGTAAGCAACTGCCCATACTGTATATGTTAACTATTGTAATAACGTTACTCAAACAATTCACATTAGTTTCCTTAATTGCTAGTTTTTGCCGACTATATAATTCTAAGCTACACACGCTGCTTGATGTTATTGACATTTTCTCAATTCCAGTATATAACATCTCGACTGTTACTGCAACTTCCCATGTAACATTTGAGTAATTTCACTTCTGCGGCGGTGAACGTACCTGCATCCACAGGGAATGGTACAGGAGTACCCACCTAACCGTAGAAGTTCAACAAACGGTCCTTTTTAGGACCAGATGCTTGTAGAAAAATGTACAATATAGTAGAAGGTTAGTCATTTCTGCAATATCATCGGGTGTTCTAGCTTGTCTGCAATGTCACATTAACAATATCAATGTTTCGTTGTTATTTTGCAAGATTTAGATGTTCTAAATGTTGCTAAATTTTTTCTGATATAATTCTGATCGAGTCATGGTACCTGGCACATTTGACATTAGTATGATTTGTGTTTTGTAAATTATAAATTAATAAAAAAAATTAAAATGCCAGTTCGAGGCTGGGAAAGTGTACTTTCTGGACCATTTTCAAAAAGACTGAAGTTAACACTCAAATGAAGAATCAGTTTAATTTCCCACCAAAAATCGTATGCAGAAGTTGTCTAAAGCACGCCTACATATTTTAAGATTCAAATAAATTTTGAAGCGGACACAATTTTCTGCTGGTATTGTCATTTTAAAGAGAAGAAAAGAATTGAAAATGATTGCATGTACACCATGTATAAATCAAAATGGTGATGGAAAGGAGTCGGTGTCGGGGAGGAGGAGCCGACTAAAATAACTTTATAAATTTTTACGTTTGAAAAGGTCAGGGAATCTTTACCAACACAGTTAGGGAAAGTCAGGGAATTTCATTTTTGAGATTGAGTGGGAACCCTGTCTCATCCCATCCATCTGTGTAGGTCTCACCCTGTCCCTGTCAGTGGGCCGGTTCCACTCCATCTTTCCCAACAACCATCTCAGAGGTTCAATCAATCAAACTGTTGGGTCACACTATCAGCCATGATCTTTCTCGTGCAAGCCACATTTCAAAGTTAGCCTCCAAAGCCAACCTCCGACTGGGTATCCTCTGTCATAAACAGCCCTTCCTTGGCACAACTGAACTCCAATCCATCTACAAGGCTTTCAACTGCAGCTTGATGGAATACTGCTCTTCCCTCTGGGTTGGCTACCCTGCTTCACATCTTGCTCAGCTCATGGAAACAAAGGCCTTCAATATTTTTGGAATCTCCCACAATGAAGCTGAGTCTTCACCATCACAGACAGGTTGGTGGTCTCTGTCTTCTACCACTTCCTTTCTGGTCTTGCATCCTCTGCTCTTTCCATGGTTTGTCCTCCCCCCCCCACCTTTCAGATTTCTGTTGGGCTTATATAGTCTATCATCAACCGCCTTCTGGTAAAACTCCACTTATTTGTTACTCCTTTTTCCTGCCTGTGGAATCGACTTCCACATCTTCAATCTCATTCTTCATGCCAGGTCTTCAAGACCAATGCCAATTGTTAGTTCAACAGCATCTCAGATCATCCCAAATCCAAAACTATGATCTTTCTATCCTCATTAAGTTCACTCCAATCCCTCCTGGTCCTTCCAAATTTCTAGTTTTCTCTCCTTGGAGTTTCTTTCTGTGTCCATCTGTCTACTCTATGCATCCTCTCCTGTCCCCCACTTCTCCCCACACCCATTGTTTGTCCAAGTCTTTCATATCTTGGGTCTTCAACTCTGCTGTTTGTGTTCTCCCCCTTTCTCTTTTGCTCCTTTTGCATCTCTACTGTTATTTTTGCTTCCTGTTTTTCATGTTTTGCATCCTGTTTTTGACTTGCGTTCTGATATGTTCAGTGTCCTCGATCTTCCACGAGCCTTGATTCTGGAGACCAAAAAAAACAGCTGGCAATCAGAGATAGATGTTCCTTGAAGATGAAGGATTCCAGGAGCTATGTAGGCTTCCAGGAGCTAGGCCTCTGCATTGATTCAACACATATGAGGACTTCACTTTCTCTTTTTATTTGTAGTTTCAAGATCAAAGGAAGCCTTGCGATGTACCTGGCAGAGAAGGTGACACACTTCTCTTACTACATGCAGTTAATGGTGCAGGCCCAGGTGTCACAATTCATATCCTGTCACCAGATATGGATGTTTTTGTGCTTACACTTCATCGGTTTCCTGACCTTGGACCGAAAACGTGTGTACTTCTTGCGACAGAAAGCAAGCAATGTATTGTACCTCTGAAGCCTATTGATGGAGTTCTTGGTCCTGAAGTAGGTGCAGCTCTTCCAGGATTCCATTGCTTCACTGGTTGTGATGTGACTGGGAGGTTTACAGCAAAGGGAAAAGCAACCTGCTGGAAAATTTTCCTCAGAGCATCAGCACAGGTGAGAAGAGCATTCACCCAGCTTGGAAAAACATTGTCCAACAGATGATGTGATGAAAGGACTGGAAGAGTATTGTTACGGCTGTGGAAATTCGCATTACACCATGAAGGGCCCGTAGGTGAGATATCTCTAAGTACATGTGTAGTTAGCCCAAACCCATTGTATAGAGGGAATTTATGTGATTCATTCGGGCTGCGATCCTTTGAGTTAGGCGTTTTTCTGTTCTATCTTTATTTTGAACCAACCACGTCTCAACCGCCATCACACAACAACCACCTTAACCACCATGCCAGCCATCGTCACCAACTACAACCATGCTACAACCCTCAGACAACAACAACGCCAACAGCCATGACCTTTACCTTCACAACTCAATCCCGCAAACATTGCATCACCGCCATTCCCAAACGGCACCATAACCATAAAACCACCACCGAAAACCCTCCACCACCCTCACCTCTCTCCTTCTACAGCCATTCCCACACCACCTGTGAACACTGAGCATCGGGCTGTCTCGGGCCCGTTCAGTGATACGCACCGAGCCGCGAGCGCAAATAGCGGCCTTTCCGAGGAAAATTTGGATCACAAACGCTACACGCCCACTTTCCTCCATCCAATTAGCAAGCGCGGGGCGGCTTGGCCCCGCCTCCAGGCGCGTCTGTGTGAAATCGATATATGCAAATTATAGGATCAGGGGAGATTCACGCCCCCTTTCCTCCGTCCAATTGGCGAGCGTGGCTCCGCCCCCGAGGTCATCCTGATCCGGATATTTGCATATTAACTGCTCCTGCCAGCCTATAAAACAGCGAGCACAAGGCGAATCAGGGCAGAGTCAGTCGAGTCGGGTGGAGAGTGAGTCGAGTCGGGTGGTGAAGTGATCGGTGTGGCAGAAAGAGTGAGTCGAGTCATCGGTGTGGCAGAGAGTCGAGTCGGGTGGCGAAGTCATCGAGTTGGGTTCTGGAGTCGATTGAGAAGAGTTGCGGGAAGAGGCAAGGAGCTCGGGTCCGAGGCGAGAAGGACGGCGGTCGGCGACGAGTTCGCGGTGTGGGATCGCTCGTCGCGGGACCCAAGCCAGCCAGCCATTCTCCCTCCCCCAGGGCATCAACAATTCCCCCTTTCCCCCACACTGAGATAGTGCAACAAGGGGGCCCCTTTCCCACCCCACTCCAAACGTCGTGCCAACGAAACCCGCCAAGGAGCACGGAGTCGGGGCAAAGCCATGCGGCCACATCTGCGGGTCGTCCGCCAATGCGTCAGGATGCGGGTAGGACCCTCCGGTCTCGCGGGCCTGGCCACTCCTTCAGGTCACGCGCGCATATTGGCCTACAGGCCCGTCTGCCCCCTTGTCTATGAGGGTGGCTTCTTTCCTTTGCTTTTGAGTAAATGTGTGTTGGCGCCGTCTGTAAAGTAGAACTGTATAAGTGTTGCCGTGTGTGCGCGTAGTCAGTAGTAACTCTCTGCGTCGTCGTTGCTTTTGTTTGGGTTGCTATATGTACATTTTGACTGTCTGGCTGTATATGTGTGCTTTCCGTGTGTCTGGAAATAAATGCGCTTTGTGTGAACTGTTTTCCCGTTTCGCTTCGTATTTTCTTTATTGACCCTCCATCCTGCTTCACGTAAAGGGTTCGTAGTGGGCTTAATACGCTCAGTAATTAATCAGAACCGTCGAGGCCGATGATAACAGCGCTCGGTTATCACTGTAGCACGGAACGGACCGCTTAAGCGGCTCGTGTCCAGAGTCGACCTACGGCGAGGTACGATCGCCCGGTTTAACATCCGCGTGGGTACTTAGGTAGGTCGAGTTTGGCGAACAACCCTATCCTACGCGGGTGGCCGATTGGCACGATTGTGGTGAGGTCGAAAGGCCCACCCGTGACTGGCTCCGGGCGATAGTTCCCGGAGGGCTACGACTGAATTGTCCGTCCGGTGGGCGACGCGGTCGCGATTCGAGTGACGTGGCCGTTCGCACGCCGGCGGGTGCGAATTCGCAACAGTATGTTTACAGATCGTAATCAGCCGAAGATTGAAAAGAAATGAAGTGCAAAGCCTTCAATGGGAAATGTTCCGGAAGTGCCAGGCTGAAACGGAATAACTTCCCCCAAACTCAGGCTGTTTTAGAACGAGCAATTTTACATTCACATTCCCAGGCAATGGTCTGGTGCATTGAGACAGAAGCTAATCCAATACTAACAACTCTAGATTCATATGGACCATGGAAAAAAAATTAAAGGAAATATGTTGGTGCCAATTGTTAGCACTTGATGTTGTGATGGAGCTGATCTCGTGTGCTTGTGGAACAGGAAAGTGCAGAGGCTCAAACTGTTTATGTCGTAGTGCAAGTCTGGTATGTACTGAAATGTGTGCACATGAAGCTGTGGATGACAAGTGTACAAACACTGAAATGAACGTATTAGATGATTCCGATCATGAAGATTTTACTGATGATTAAAGTGGTGAATAGTCAATTCCTCATTCACTCATTTACACTATGGTAGACATTCCATTGCCTTTATAATGAATGAACCAAAATGAAGAACTTATGAAAAATGGACTCTTTATTTATCAATTAATTTATTTGTTTTTTCCCCTAATATTTTGAATGATCTCGAATCAGATTGGCAAAGTTTCTGTGATGTTATTTTTTGTAATTTAATGATGAGATACCCCTCCCAGCGACTAGCTACATGCATGTACTTGTTTTTCTTCAAGCTTGGTTTACGAGAAAAATCAAGCATGTTATTGTCTTGATTAATAGATGGCATTAAATACAAACTACTGTATTTGCACATCGAATGGTTGGTTATTCCTGCTGTTCAGTTTGAATAACAGGTATCAAACCTTCTCTCTTACAAAAAGTATCATGGACATAGACGGGTTACAAGGGTTTTATTGGCAATGTGTAATCTTACATGTCAAATTTACATTATAGAAGTGTATTTTTATTGAAAATTTGTATTGGATCCAACTTTATATTTTCAATGCACGTTCTTTTATTTTTATCTTCACGTATGCACCGTTTGGGGGTAATTATAAGTTGGGAAAGAGGTATAAATCATAATTATTTTCAGTAAAAGTGTCTAAGTTTTAAGTTTTGTTGTATCTAGTTAAACTTATTGTGATTGATTTTGAGGTGCTATGCGTAAAGATTTTCTTTTGAAGTAAATATTTCTTGATATTTCTTGTATAATTCTTTCAAAAAAGGAATTTGATCCCAAAAATGGACTAAACCTAAAAAAACAAGGACAAATGTGTCCAAGAGCAGCGTCCTAAAGGTTTTGTCAGCTAAAAAACAACAACAACAACTTCCGATATTTTGTCACGTACCTTGATTAAGCCAATAGCGAGACCCGTCATAGTGTATTTACGTATTTACGAAATATAGTGTATTTACGAAATAAATAATGTATTTACGAATTTACAATACATTAAATGGAATAATCTTTAAATAGTAACGTGAACTTTTCGAAACTTTAAAACAAATGTCCGAATATATTTAAAAGTTCATGATAGACGCTCTCAAAAGGCACCCTCAATGCGACGATGTGTACAGGTGCTTAGTATTTGAGGAGATCCGGATCGTGTTATTAAAGAGCCGAGTCCTAGTATAAAGGTTTTGTCTTCACAAGAAGAAGAAGAAGAAGAAGAAGAACAACGCCGAGCGTTCTTAGAGCAGCGTTCGCTACTCGAGACGCTGCTAAAAACAATATTTGCATCACCGTTTTTTTTTTGGTATAGGTTTAGGCCCAGGGATTATGAAAATGTTTGGTGACAAAAATTTACAAACAAAAACGATACTGCGCTACAATTGCCTCTCCACGAGGTCTGCTAATGCGGATCTGCCACACTGAAGCGATGTGCTTCGCGAATGGTCAATTAAAGGGAATCGTGCACTCATCCTGGAGCAGAAAACGTGGCTCTCCCCCCACCCCCAGTCGGAATCCAATCTCTCCAGGGATTAACCAGACCTGGCTGAAAAGGCTTGCATACGAGAGAATGGTGGTAATCAGGTGACGTGTCCTTCAAAAGTTAAGACGGGAATGAAAAGTTCCTTCCGAAACTACTGCTGGAAAAGACAAACCACCCAGTATAACACTTGCCAAGAAATTGCTTTGGCAGCACCGACACTGCAACAGAGTACTTTTTTTGTATGCATTGTCGAGGCTCGTCTGAGAGCTAACACACAATGCACAGCAAGGAGGGCAGGAGACAAGTGGGGTGGGAGAGGGAAGGACAAAACAGGGGGGAACAGAGACATTAGGATATCTGTGAAAGGGAGAGGGATGGGGCGGGGGAACATGGGGTATACAAGATGGACACCACAGGGACTTTCAGGACCTTACACAACAGGGAACTTTCGGGAAGGAAGGCCGAGAATATGAAGAAGGTGGGTTTGGGGTGGATTAACGGGGGTAGAAAAGATCGAGGTTTTGGATGGGGGAAGAAAAGAGTTGGTGGTGAACGGCTGTTTTGAAGAGAGTGAGGGAGTTTATTCCAAAGGCAGGAAAAAAAGAGGAATAAAAGAGTGAAGGTGAGAAGTAATTCGTGATTTTGGTATTTTTACCAGAAAGGGGTTGCTGGTGGACTTTGAGTGCCCTGCGGAAATATGGGGGGGGGGGGCAGGACATATAGCAGACAGAGCAGGGGGAGCGAGACCAGAGAGGAGATGGTAGAAGACAGAAAGACCACCGACCTGCCTGCGCTGAGAGAGTGAAAGGCCCAAAGACTCAGCTTCACCGTGGGAAATACCAATGATTATAAATGCCTTGGTTTCCACAGCATGAAGCTTAGAAAGGTGAGATCCAGGAGCACCAGCCCAGAGGGGAGGGCAGTACTCCATCAGGCTGTGGACGAAAGCTTTGTATGTGGTCAGGAGCTCAGGTGGGCCGAGGAAGGACTTTGCACGACGGAGGATTCCCAGTCGGCGACTGGCTTTGGAGGCCAACAGTGTGGTACGTCAGAATTAGAATGGTCCATCAATCTGCTGCTAAAAGGTGAGATGTTCACAACATAATTTCTCACCTTAAACTGCCTCAAAGTTGTGATATGCTCTGACATCTCAATTCCTACCTCAACAATATACCAGGGTTGGCATTGAGTCATATTGCAAGAATAGTTGAAACACTTTTCAGACTAATTTAGTCTTGAAAGACAAACTAAAAAAATAATTCCATGAGTTTAAGGACTACGGTGCTAAATCGTGAATAATGGCACGTTTTCAAAACCTTGACCTACAACTCAATAATAAGTTTCTGTGTTGTGATTCAAGGCCCACAAGATGAAGCCCCAGTTCATGCCTTTACATTGATTGCAGTGACCTCTAAAGCAGTATTAATTTATTTTTTTCAGAAAATTCTTTAGCAGCACCTTTACGCTGAAATTTGTACACTGTAAATGAGTTTCCTTTCACCAACCATTCACCCATATTCTTACCACCTATGAGGTGTAAAAGTCATGTCCGTTTCATCATAAAAATGCCTTTTAGCAGGACTTGTAGTTTAATGTAGTCGTTCCAACGGTACTGTTTAGATTACTCTACGACAGCAGAAACTCAGGACGTGGAAGGAGCACACAAAATTATATATAGTAATACTTCTTGAAGCAATCGAATATATATATATATATATATATATATATATATATATATATATATATATATATATATATATATATATATACACACACATCTTGAAGGAGCACACAAACAACAACAACCACATGACACCACCACCACCACCACCAGCAGCAATGATGACAACAAAAACAACCACAGCCATGACAACAACAACAACGATTCCAAGATGTTTCACTGCAGATCCTTTTTCTCATGTTTTTCACTTCATTTTACATCCTCATTGAAACACTCAATATGTTTGTGAAGTGCAACACGCTCCACTTTGATTAAACGCATCAGTGAAGCAACAGGTCTTAAACGCTAGTTTCTCAAAAATAAGTTTTGGTTGTTTGCAAAGCATTACAATGAAACCTCTTGCAAATGCAGTTATATTTTCCTTCTACGGTTCCTAATTTAAACAGCCCAGCTGCTTTTCGAGACCAGATAATGGATGCATGGAGTGAGTGTTTTGCATGTAAAACGATCTATATTTGAGTATCCACCTGTCACACGTGTCGAAGTTTGCTCGACATAAAACATAACAACAGGTTTTGATGTAATTGCAAACATAATCAGTCTCTGAGAAAGCAAGTCACAGACCAGGAAATAATTAGTAGTTTGCGATAACAAGAAAACATCATTGTGAAATGATTTGATCAATTCCTCTGCAGTGAAATAGTTCACTCAAGATGGTAGCGATCATTGTTTCATGTCCAATACATGTTGTGCAATGTAATGTGACATGGTTTCTGAAAACTTGCCATGATGAAGAGATGATCGTTTTTACTCTAATTATTTCCATTGAAAAATGAAAGTGCAAAATACATTGAATACACAAGTTTAAAAATGTGATGGAGAATGATTGAACAAGGAGGGTGCTCTGTACAAGCGCATAGCTCCACCACGTAATGCTTGATCCACGCGAACTTATCGGGCCCAATACATTTTGGAGATATCATGCTATATATCGTTTTTAGCTCGCCTGTTCGAAGAACAGAGAGCTATTGCGATACCCCCGGCGTGAGCGTCAGCGTGAGCGTGAGTGTGAAAATGTTAAATTTTTTGTATTACAGAAAAACTCCTCAACGGATTTCGACGAAAGTTGGTGGGGGGGAGGGGGGGTTAGGTATGGTCCAAGGATCATGCCATTAGATTTTGGACTTGGTCCCCCCCCCCAAAAAAAAATTTGTTTGAGAAAACTTTTTTTTTGCATTTCTACATGTTTTAAGTGATTTCCAACCCCCCCCAAAAAAAATAGTTAGAGGAAAATTTTTTTTTTTGGCATTTCGACATGTTTAAGTGATTTCCACCCCCCCCCCCCCAAAAAAAAAAGATTGTGAAAGAAAAAAATATTTTGCAACTTTTTTTCAACAAAATTTCGATTTCTTTTTTTGCATTTCTACATGTTTTAAGTGATTTCCAACCCCCCCCCAAAAAAAAAAAAAAATGTTGGAGAAAAGAACTATAACTCTGTCAGCACTGTTGACATCATATTTAATGAATAAGATATAAGGTTCACTTGAGTGACCCAGCAGTATTGGCGGCGGAGGTTTTGCACTCTCCCGAATGCTCCCCCTCCAGTTTCCTTTCTAATGTTTTTATTTACCACACTATTTTTTATATGCCTGATATAATATATATATATATATATATATATATATATATATATATATATATATATATATATATATATGTATATGTATATATATATAAATATGTATATATGTATATATATATATATATATGTATGTATATGTATATATATATATATATATATATATATATATATATATATATATATATATATATATATATATATATATATATATATATATGTATGTATATGTATATATATATATATATGTATGTATATGTATATATGTATATATATATATATATATATATATATATATATATGTATGTATATGTATATATATATATATATGTATGTATATGTATATATGTATGTATATGTATATATATATATATGTATGTATATGTATATATATATATATATGTATGTATATGTATATATATATATATATATATATATATGTATGTATATCTATATATATGTATATGTATATGTATATATATGTATATGTATATGTATATGTATATATATATGTATATAAGTATGTATATGTATATATGTATATATGTATATATATATATATATATATATATATATATATATATATATATATATATATATATATATATATATATATATATATATATATATCGGGGCGTATTATGTGATACCGGTCGTCCGTCCGTCTGTCTGTCTGTCTGTCTGTCTGTCCGTCTGTTCTTGTCCGCACTCTAACTCCCAAAGTTTTCAACTTTCATGTTTCATATTTGGTACATAGGTACAGACTGTGGGGACGGTGTGTCGCAACATACGTTCGTCATCTAAAGTGGTTGCCATGGCAACCAGGATGCTGTTTTCCATGTAGTAGCACAATTCTGTATTTACCTTCTTGTTAGGGCGTATATTGTGCTCACTTGCGCTATTGTTACTGATTACAATATACAAATACATATATTGCTTTATAATTGTACTTCACTGCATTGCTTTATAATTGTACTTCACTGCATTGCTTCATAAAAAATATTAATGATTAGACTCGTCTTTTAAAAACGATAAATGTATAAACAGGCGAGCATTGGGTGGCTTTGACACCAACTCTGGTTGGCCCTATCTCTCAATAGTGAAGAATCACTTTAAGAATTAAATAATTCTCGTGTGCAGATCCGGATTCAGATCTTCACCAAAATCGAATCAATTCTTTCTTGGCACACAGCTAACCTGTCCACCAAATTTCGTCCGAATCTGTCCACAACTTTTTGAGATCGCTGGACTACCATTATTCTCAGGTTTTCCGTCTGTCTGTTTGTTTGTATGTAATGGACAGCTCTGGAGGCCAGAGGAGTCGACCGATTTTGATGAAACTTGACTGGTAGGTTGATACCAGGATCTAGTTGTATGCTTTTGAGCACCGTTGCTATGGACGCCACCATTTCCGAGCAACGGGACTTTATATATATATATATATATATATATATATATATATATATATATATATATATATATATATATATATATATATATATATATATATATATATAGATATATATATATTTTAATATATATATATATATATATATATATATATATATTTTAATATATATAAAAAATATAATATTTATATATATATAAAATATATAAATATATAAAAAATATATAAAATATATAAAATATGTAATAAATATATAAAAATATAAATATATAAAAATATAATATATAAAAATATATAAAAAAATATTTATAAATATTTTTTTTCGAAAATCGGCTTCCATGCTTTTATGTGCACTATAATCAACCTCTTTGTCAAAAATTTTCAGCCATATCCATCAAAAACTGTATGATGAGTATGCAATTATATAGCGACCACCCATGTCGCCTACCGGCTTGTCTGGTTTCTGGCCCTTTCACTCAATGGTGAAGAATCACTTTAAAAATTCTAGTTGCTGGATCCGGATCCGGATCTTCACCAAAATATAATCAGATCGTCGTTATCACGCACTGAACTTGTTCAAAAAAAATTTCTTCTGAACCGTCCACAACTTTTTGAGATATCCTGCACACAAACAAACAAACAGACAGAAAGAGTTGAAAACATAACCTGCTTCACCTTCGGTGGTGGAGGTAATAACACAAACAGTTTCTCTTTTTAATTTTCCTGTATTAGAGTCAAGGCTCATGGAGCAGCTAATCAACAAAGGACAGAAGGTTTATAAACTACGAAACGCTATTGTGGTGGGGGAGGAAGGGATGGAAGCACATGGAGGAAAGGAGGAATAGAACAAAAACGAGTCACAATGGTCTGGTGGGGATCATTAAAGAAACAATCAGGATGTATAGAACAGATGGTGGTTGTCCATCAGTGAAAGCGTGTACAAGTGATCGGCAGTGCATTTGAAAGACTGAAGTGAGGAGGATGAGGCAATGGACACAGATGATTCCACAATTGGGAACAGAGACGTTTTGTAAGCGTTCAGGGTTTGAAGATGTGTCCAAACTCGGCCCTGCCTGATCACGAACACGTCTAGCAGAAACCGATTGGACATGAGAGTGGTGATGCACAATCACTTTTCTGTTTTATGTAATTTTGATCACACTGAACTGCATGTGTTCCGAATTGTGGTGCCGGAAGTTACCGAAGCTAGTCATGTGCTTGTGTCGAAGCTCACTGAAGCTCTGCCCATTTTGGCGATGATGAATATGGCACAAGCCAATCATCTGTGCAGGTTCGTATCGTGTTTCTAGATTTTGCTGTACTCTCGTGGATGTCACTGCATGGAGAAGTATTATTGTCCTGTATATTTAAGAAACCTATCCACCAATCTTGGCCACTACCTTATTCAGAGGGAATGAGGAATCGTCCACAAAGTCTGCACAAGCACCAAGAGAAGGCCCAACCAGGTGGAGCAGCAGATTACCCTTTCAATGAATGTCATTTGGAAACTAGCTGTTCATTATCAACAAAACTAAATTTTAATCAACGACACAGTGATTATCTGTACTAGACTCTTTATGGAGGGTTTGTGCTGCTAAAACAGTTTCTTGGCAAGGGTTATGCTTGGTGGTTTGCTATTGCCTTCCCAACAGTTAGGACAGGAATTTGGAATTTGACAAGTGCACTGCAGATATCTCATTTATCATCTTGTCTTTACAAAGGACACCGTGGGATCTGTA
Source organism: Eptatretus burgeri (assembly GCF_056783735.1). Classification (NCBI taxonomy): domain Eukaryota; kingdom Metazoa; phylum Chordata; class Myxini; order Myxiniformes; family Myxinidae; genus Eptatretus; species Eptatretus burgeri. Next base: position 91,887,253 of record NC_140972.1, on the reverse strand, counting down.
ATGCCCACCAACTAATGCTCGCAGATGGGATGCCAACTTTAACTCTATCTGAGAGAGGATGCACATGGTAATGCCTCACCCTGCCTTCGAAGCACCAGGGTGACAGTTTATAGCTGAGCCAAGATTCAAACCCAGGCTTAACAGTTCAGCAGCAAATGTGCATACTAGGTTATCCTGCCAGCCCCAACAATGCAATAGTGGTATGGGATTTCGATCTGGACCTATTTCTGATTATGGAGGCTTGGCACCCAAATACTTAATACTGTTGCTTTTGGCTTGATTTGAATCCACATGTAATTGAAAGACTAGTTGATTATATTTGCTTTGAGGCACTCGATCTGCCCATAATGCATCTTTTTATTAAAACAACAAATAGTGACAGTGGAGGCTCAAAGAAGGAGAACTCCTCTTTGAAAAAGAAAGTGCAGAGAAATGATGGTTGGAATACATTAGAGAGCTGTAAAATGATGAAGACAGAAGTGAAGTGGCATTATCAGAGAGAAGAGAAGGACTAGAAGTAATTGAGGCAAAAGTCAGTGTGGTAATAAAAACGATGAAAGAAAGGAAAGTACCTGGAATTGATGAGATATCAACAGAATGTCTGAAAACCCTAAATGATGTTAACGTTGGGATACCGACAGACCTCTGCAACAAAATATACAGAACAGGGTTCACACCTGAGGATCTTGTACAGTCAGTGTTTATTAAGATCCCAAAGAAAGCCCTAGAATGTTCAGAGCATAGAACAATATGTGTCATGAGTCATGTGATGAAAATGATTCTAAGAATAATTTTGGAAATAAATGATCAAACTATAGAAGCAGAGATAGATGATCGCCAGTTAGGATTAAGACCAAAAAAAAAGGAACAATGGAGGGCATCTTTAACCTGAGACCGGTCATTGAAAGATTCCTGGAAGTTAAAAACCTGTTCTGTTCTTGCACATGGCAGTTTTGCTACCAGGTCAGGTCAGGTCAGGTCAGGTATGGGAGTATGCACCAGAGCAGCGCGTCGCTGCGTCCACTTTACGCCGGTACTCCAGGGGCCTCCGTCTGGCCATCCCCCAGGCAGATACCTGGCCCATCCCCATCTCCTTGAGATGCCCATCAACCTGCTGCAACCATGAGGCACGTGGTCGGCCCATTGCCCTCCTCCACTCATGAGGCTCCCTCGCTGAGAGAATCTGGTGAGCAGGATCAGCGTCAGGAAAATGAGCCACATGTCCATACCTGCATGTCCGCAGCTGACGCTCACGGACGATGCAGGTAACAAATCTCATTTGAATCTCTCTGAGCAACCGCTCGTTGGACACAAAGTCTGACCAGTGAGAGCCAAGGATTCTCCGAAGAGACCTGGTACCAATGGAATTAATTCTCCATCTTAGATCCCTGGTCAGAGTCCAAGTCTCACATCTATAGAGCAAGACTGGAAGCACTAAGGACCTGAAGACTCGGACTTTCGTCTTCCCGCACAGGTACTGGCAGCGCCACACCCCATGATCCAGTGAATCCATGACTCCCCAGGCCTGACCCACATGCCTGTTGACCTCTGGCTCACAGCCAGCATTGACATGAATATCACTGCCGAGGTAAGTGCATTTCTCCACGACTTCAACATCCTCACCACAAACAGGCATGGATAGGACAGCAGCATCCAATATGTCAATAAAAGCCTGGATCTTGGTTTTTGACCCAGGAAACCTGTAATCCCAGCGGCTCCCAATCCTCATTCAGCACCTCGAGGGCCCCCAAAAAGATATCAACAGTCTCCATAAAGGTGACTGCATCATCTGCGAAATCAAGGTCAGAGATCTTGACATGCCCAAACGATGCACTGCAGCCTCATCTCTCCGACATCCTCCCAGAATCCAGTCCATGCAAGTGCTGAAAAGTGTGGGGTCCAGTACACATCCCTGATGAACTCTTGTAACAACTGGAAATAAGTCAGAGATGGCACCACCACATCTCACAGCACTCTCAGTACCAGAGTATAGTTCAGACATCAGATCGATCAGTTTTGGTGGCACCTCACGGAAACCAAGAATCCTCCAGAGGGCATCCCGATTCACTGAATCAAAGGCTTCACAGAGATCAACATAGGCTGCGAGCAACCTCTGCCGAAACTCTCATCTGCGTACGGTGAGGACCCGAAGAGCAAGGATACGGTCAATCGTTGACCTCTTTGGTGTAAAGCCTGACTGCTCTGGACGCTGGTGCTCAAGCAGATGGTGGCGATCCCGATCAATAATTATCTGAGCAAAGACCTTGCCCGGCACTGAGAGCAGCGTCACCCCTCGGTACTTGTTGCAGTTACCAGGGCAGCTATCATTTCTTGGAAGTGTGGCTGTGCTGCTAATGATGTGCCCCTCTACCAGTACACTCGTACTCATTTTGCCAGCCTCAGAACGATGACAGGCTAAGTCAACCCCACCTGGTTGTAATTCAGTCACAAACAGGCTCAAACTCAGGACCTGAAGATCCGAAGCAAGCCTTCCGAACCACGAAGCCAACACCACGCTTGTTAAAAGCCTGTGTGTGTGTGCTTGGTCGACTATGAGAAGGCATTTGATGGAGTTTACCTTCAGCAAATAATAGCTGCTTCGACAACCTGGAAATTTATAAATGATAAAAGGATGATTCAGAACCTGTACTGGAATCAATTAGCAGTGGTGTTACTTGATTGCGGTTTGTCAGACAGCTTCCCATCCAAAAGAGGAGTGCACCAGAGATGTGTAATGTCCCCAAAACTGTTCAACCTGTACACTGAAGCTATCTTCAGAGACATAGAAGACATACCAGGTTACAACATTGGTGGATTGAACATTACCAATGGGATACGCAGATTACTGCATCGGTTGCAGGGTCAGAAGAAGCACCACAGGAAATTGTGAATACCATGAAAGGAAGGAGTGAGAAAAATGGATTAAGAATGAATGTGAAGAAGACCAAGACAATGGCGACAATCAGAGAATGATCCCAGGAAGTGAAAATTGAAGGAGATGAACAAGTTCTGGAACAAGTGAGAAGGTTCACGTACCGAGGGCAGATTAATTATCACAGATGATGGGAGATGTGATCATGAGATCTGAAGGAGAATTGAGATAGCCAAGACCAGATCTGTTAAAATGAAGGTCATGTTAACATGAAGGAAGCTGAAGCTGAATCTTAGGAAAAGAATGCTGAGGTGGAAAATTGTCATCTTTGTTATATGTGGCAGAGATGTGGACAACAACTAAACGGACTGTTGATAAACTGAATGCAAGAGAGATGTGGACATGTAGGAGGATGTTCCACATATCCTATCCAGACAGGAAGACTAATGAGGAAGTACTGGAAATGGCTGGAGAAAAAAGAAAATTAAGGCAGAACATTAAAGAGAGAACAGCGGCACTCGGTAGCGAGCATACCTCTGCCAGGTTGAACAGTTTATGACATGTATCCCGCTGATTGGCCGGATTTGGATTCACACCTGAAATAAAATTTAATCGTTTGTTATTGTCACCTACCCAACTCATCCACCAAGTTTTGCCATAATCCGTCCAGAACTTTTTTGAAATATGATTTTAAATTTCGTTTTTAGTCATATCATTCACTGGTGATATGAAGAATCATTTTTAAAATTCCTATCCAGATTTTTACCAACATGAAATCGATTTATCCTCGTCATGCAACCAACATGTCCAGCAAATTTCATTTGAATCTGACAACGTTTTGAGATATCCTGCTCATAGACAGACAAACAGACAGACAGACAGAGGTGAAAGCATAACCTCCATCCACCTTCTGTGGTGCAAGTGAAGATGCAATGTTTCGGTCACATTAGAGCAGATGGTAGACAGAGAGTGTTATTGGAGGGGAAGATCGATAGAAAACTTAGGAGAGGGAGGCAGGGTAGAACAATGATGACAGACATAATGGATTGGATGCAGTTGACCTATATGGGATGTGTAAATGGTGGTACATGACAGACCGAGGTGGAAATCTATGGGAGTCAACCTTCTGGGATAAACTCAGTCTGCCCATAATGCATCTTTTTATACTTAACATCCCGATCACATTCAGTTTATTGACATTCACTGCAGAAAGGTTCTGACTGAAACATTCACTCCTGCAAAGAATATACCATTGGGTCTCTCATACAGTTTATATCCATATGATTCCAGATGGGACAGTCAGATAATTGGCCTTCAGAGAATGGTAAGCTCTGCGATGCTTGCATCAAACGAGATTTTTTTTATCAGCTTCAGCACAACCAAAAATATTGCATTATGGGTAACCAGATTCAACATCAGATTTAACTCGGGTCCAAGTAGTGCAGTGAGCAAAAAAAAAACAACAAAAAAAAACATATATATATAATAAAGACTCACCCACATCTCTCACCTGTGAATGGAGGGAATAGCCAATCAGCTCTCACTTCATCAACTAAACCCAGGTGGCTAGGATTATATAAATAAATAGACAACTCCCATGCTCCTCGATCTGAAACTGCTGTGTACAGCAACGAAGAAGGCAAACACAAGGCTTTTATTCTTTCTTTATATTGTTACGGATTCGCGCCCGCCGGCGTGCTGACGGCCACGTAACTCGAATCGCGGCACGTCGCCCACCGGACGGACAATCCAGTCGTGACCCTCTCGGACTAACGCCGGGAACCAGTCACGGGTGGACCTTTTGGTCTCACCGCGATCGAGCCAATCAGCCCCCGCGTGGGATAGGGTTGCTCGCCAAATTCGACCTACCTAAGTACCCACGCGGAGGGTAGACCGGGCGATCGCACCTCGCCGCAGGTCGACTTCGGACACGGGCCACTTAAGCGACCCGTTCCGTACTGTCGGGATAACCGAGCGGTGTTATTCATCGACCTCGACGGTTCGATTAATTATCGGGCGTATTCAGCCCACTACCAACCCTTTACGTGAAGCAAGATGAGGATTCAAAGAAAGAAATGACGAAGCGAAGCGGGAAACAGTTCAACACAAAGCACATTTATTCGCGATGACGGGAAGCACACATATTCAATTCCACCAAAAGCACACAGAAAAGAAAAACACAATTCAATTTACACAAAAAGCAAAGGCGACAATGCAGATCTAATACCGATTACACGAGCACACGGCAACACTTATACAATTTTACTTCACAGACGGCGCCGACAACACATACCCAAAACCAAGGAAAAAATACCCTCAAAGATGAGGCGGGCCTGAGGCCGAGACCGGGTCGGGCCTACCCGTCTGGTGATGAGACGCGGAGCGGCGATGGTGCCTCAACTCCGCGGGCCTCGCGGGCAGTGTCTGGTAGGGGGTGGGAAAGGGGCCCCCTTGGTCGCACTATCTCAGCGCGGGGGGGAAAGAGGAGGGGGTTGCTGATGCTCGGGGTATAGAGGATTTTTATTGCCCCGCAACGAGCGTCTCCACCTCGGCCAGGTCGCGCTGTCGGCCTCCCTGGGGTGCAGCTCCCTGCACGACGCGAGCACCCCCTCGTCTGCCCTCGCCGCCTCTCCACAGCTCCGTCCCCTCCGTTCCGACTCCAACGCACACGACGATCAGCTCCTTCTTGCCAACTCCACCGCCCGCGAAGTCTTGACTCTCTGTTCCCTCTCGACTCTCCTACTCTCTGGACTGACGAACACGGTCGCTTTTATCAGCCCCGTAGCTTCGCCCTCTCATCTTTGACCCCCTCCCTTCGACCTTTCACCTCGCTCCCCATTGGCCCGAGAAAAAGTGGGCGTGAATGCTTTTTGATCCATAAATTTGCATATATCGATCGCCCTCCAACGCCCTGGGGCGGGGCCACCCGCCCTCGCTCACCGATTGGATGGCAAAAGTGGGCGTGTGTCGTTTTTGATCCGTTTTTGAAGCACAAAATCCGTGATTTTGTACACGCTGTTCGGCGCGCGCCCTGCACGAGTCCAACACCGGTACCCACAAGCGGCGCAAGAACGGTGGCGATGCGACGGTTGTGAGGTGTGACGTGAAGGTCGTGGCGGTTGTGGTGAAGCGGCGTTGTGGTTGGTGGGTGATGTTGTGACTGGTGGTGGTAACAATGGCGGTTGGTCCAAAATAAAGATAGTAAAAGAAAAACGGCTATCCTGAAGAGTCGCAGCACGCATAAATGACATGTATTCCCACTAGACAACGGGTTTGGGCCTAACTACACATGTACTTACCGAGATACCTCACCTAAGGGACCTGAATGGTGGTTTGCGAATTTGGTAACCACAACACTACCCCCCTCCCCTTTTTACAGACTCGTCCCGAGTCGTCAAATTTTCGTGTGCCATCATGTGTAGTTTTCCCCTAGTACATTTTACCTACGGATCCCTGAGTGCGACATTCATGGTATTCGTGTCCCCAAAATAAATAACCTGAGGGCTGCGTAACTACCGAAACAAACTCACTCACACGGACGACTTAAATAAAATTGCCGGCGCGAGACAGACATGCCGGGGGGCGCACTCATATTTACAGTACATCTTAACCTTAACTTACAAATTTTACACTAAACCATGGCCCAGGATCACTGAACTCTGCAAAAGAAAACAGTTAGCAGGGAGCCAGGCTGCCCGCATGCAGTCTCTGGCTCAAACAATGCAGGTGACAGGGAACGTGGCTGGCTGCTCACACGCAGTCCAAGGCCTTCCCTTTTGAACTGAACGCAGTGAACCACAACGGTGCATGGGCTGCACAAACGCAGTCTCCGTGCCAGCTCAAGTGGCATACGCAATGAACACAACGGATGGATGGATGGACACAAACACGGTGCACGGGCCGCCACTGCAGGCCCGTGTTGTAGCTGCCAACAGGGCAGTTCTTGCAGCTTGCAAACTGTTGCCTTGCGGATCCTGGCGCACATGGAAATGAACAGGGGGGGCAAAGCAAAAATTGAACGGGGCTGGTGAACATGGGCAGTGGGCATGGCATGGCAAAGGCAGCAGGCAAACACAGCCCGCAGAAGAAGGCCGCTGCAGGCAAACACAGCCGGCAGATGAACTGGCCGGCACAGGCCTTGAAGAAAAACAGCCAGCAGATGAACTGGCCGGCGCAGTTCTTGCGGCCTTGACGGAACACGCACAGGCCTTGACGCAGAACACGGCCAGCCGATGGCACAGGCCTTGCAGCACAGCAGCTGCAGACGATCCAGCCGGCACAGACCTTGCAGCAAAACAACAGCTGCCGATGAAGTTGGCCGGCACAGGCCTTGAAGAAAAACAGCCGCAGATGAACTGGCCGGCACAGGCCTTGACGCAAAACACGGCCAGCCGATGAAGTGGCCAGCCTTTGCCGTTCAGTGGAGGTTGGTGGAGGGAGTGCGTTGGTGCTGGCCACTCGGAAGGCGGGCTCGGACCTACCTACCTGTCTCCCTCCCAACCTATCGCCTTTGCCTGTCACTGTACATACCCACTCCCTTAATTTGTCAAACCCCAATTTAGCCCCAACTTATTTTTTTTTATTTTTACTTTTACTTCCCACTATAAATCGTCCCCTAACCCCCTTTATCGTCCTTGTTCGGCTAACCTATCCTGTCACCTAGCCTACTCCCAACCCCTACGTTCCCTTCCCGGAGGGGAACAAGGGAGAGCTAGCGTCCTGTGTCGAGGCCCAACTCAAGCCTCAGAATGGCCTCCCCAGAGTTCGGCGATCTAACCCAAAGTGGGTCCAGCGGCCCACAACGAGAGCGAGGGGATGGATGGTGCGGAGGGGTACATCTCCTAATCTACCCTATCCATTTAACTGTTAAACTACCCCGGGGCTTTCAACAAGCGCCTCTCGCTTAAACTATTGGTTCTAACAACCCAGATTCCCGTCGCCTGTGTTGGTGTCCTCACAATTTCGGGCCTCGCCCCCAATTTTCTCTCCGTGCCCTCACACGGTCTCCTGGCTGGGACACGTGGCTCCCTTTGGCAGGCACGACCCTCTGCGAATCTCCCGCTATGGCACCCCGGGCACTACACTGCCTCCGAGCCTACCAGCTCCCTAACACCGGGGAGTGCCCCCATGGCACCTCCTGAAACGCACACGTGGCAGGCTGGCTCCCGGACCCCTTTCCGAGGGTCACCCGTGCCCACAACACTGCCCCACGCGGCCAATGGCGCCCGGGCCCCGCACCAAGCAGGCGCACCCGTGCCCACTACGCTATCCCGGCCCCCCATGGGCCCCTTGGCCTACCACGGCCGACTAGCCTGGTGCCCGGGGTACCCACTCAGCGATACTCACCTTTCGCAGCCACGCTCCCAAGCCCGTCAACAGGGCTCCTGCACCCCTCCAAATGGGTTTCGAGCCTACATTCCCACCAACAGCAAAACGACCTCCATTTTGTAAATTTGACTAACCCCCTAACTCACTCTACACTGACCCCGGGGTCCTTGAGGCGAGGAGTCACTCCTGGCCCCAATCGCTCATCGCACCATGCATTGCCCATTCGGTCCATACACACAGACCCGCTGGCCTCACTCACTCATCATGTACACGTACTCACCTCACAACCCACCAACAACTCTTCAACACACTCACCACTGAACTCTGCCATCCTCCGAACTACATCCCCTAACTAACTCGTGCTCCCACGTCGTCCCTTAAACTAGTAGCACGTTCCTTTTAACACTACGTAGCTAAACTACGTCAACTCGACACACTCAAAGTCTGTCTCTGTCTCCAAATCATCAAAAATCATTTCCCATTTTCCCATCCTAAATCTGGCTACAATCCCTCTAACTAATCCATTCCACGGACTCCATGAGGACTTACCCCTGCCCCATGGAGTCGGTCTAGCTAAGCTAACCCTTCCCCCTAACTAGTTTCCATCCTGTGCCCAGGTCAAGGGGGTATTCCACCCCTTGTCCAGGAATCCTGTGCACCCGAAAGTGAGGCTTGTTTTTTTATTTTTTTATTTTTTCTTTCCATGCGCAGCGCCAGCGCGGCAACTCGCGCACTTTGCACCTGCCCGTGACGTCATGCAGCTGCACGTGTACCTCGTCCCTCCTTGGACGGTACCATCCGGCCGGGATACCCCTCCTGCCGGATTCCAACCACACGTGCAGCCATGACGTCACCGTGCGCAAAAAAAAAAAACACAAGCCCCACGTCTCGAGGGGTTCCCCACGCGAACACATGTGCTTTGCCCGTTGGAGCTTAACACACACGATCGCGTGGAGAACCCGTCCGGTCCAAATCCATTATCCTGCCTAAACTTTGTCCGTCCGCGGGATCGGCAAATCCACCGCGTGCGTTTCCGGACCGGGACTTCACTCTCGCAAGCGAGCACGTGGTGGTCTCGTGCGTTGCACAGCACGGACCGCGTGCTCACTGCTGGGTGAACCCGGCACGGTCCCCGAAACAACTACAGCCGCTACTCGGCTTTCTTTCTTTACATGTCGCCGTCGTCGCCATTCAACCCACGCACACCTGCGTGTTACGACGCACACAGTCCACTCCATCACATTCACACCGGGAGACGCGGCTGCGTGCTCCCGCATGCCAACCGACATCTCCCTCACATACCGCTCTCTCACACACACGGTCTCCCTTGCACTCAGCGACCTTGCACACGGCCGTTCACTCACGCATGCGGGGGCACTCACCCGCGGTTCCTCACCCACACACCGTGCCCCACTCATACACGCGGGGGCACTCAACCGCGGTTCCTCATCCACACTGGCCGTTTCATCCACACACACGGCCTCACTCACACACGGTGCCTCATCCACACACGCGGGGGCACTCAACCGCGGTACCTCATCCACACTGGCCGTTTCATCCACACACACGGCCTCACTCACACACGGCGCCTCATCCACACACGCGGGGGCACTCAACCGCGGTGCCTCATCCACACACGCGGGGGAACTCACCCGCGGTGCCTCATCCACACTCCGTGCCTCACTCACACACGCGGGGGCACTCACCCGCGGTGTTTCACTCACACTGGCCGTTTCATCCACACACACGGCCTCACTCACACACGGTCCCTCACCCACACACGCGGGGGCACTCACCCGCGGTGCCTCACTCACACACCGTGCCTCACTCACACGCGAGGGCACTCATCCGCGGTGCCTCATCCACACTGGCCGTGCTGGGAAGCACGTACTCTGGCACAATCGCCACCTCACCACTCACACACGGGGTCGCTTCCACACACGGGGACGCACTCACGCCTTGCACCACACACACAGGGACAACTACACTGGGGATTTGTGTCCCCACAAGGGTCTCCGGGGCCTCTATACCCCCCAAGCTCTCCGTGCACCTGTTCGCAGCACTCGTTCCCTCAACCTCGCAAAGCACGACCGAACTCACCTGGTCGTGACTCGCCTCAAGGGGGCATACTCCCTCCCCTCGTTCCTGGAGGAGGCCATCCAGGTGCTCGCACTGGGTCTCTACACGCTCCGCGAGCTCAACCCCATTGTCCTCCACTACCTGTGTGTGTGCGTCACTTACCCCGTCTTCATCGTGTTGTCTCTCCTCTATTTTTTCTATCTCCCGTGTCTCTATACATTTATAAGTTTCTGTCGTCGTCACCTCGTGTCTCGTCTCACACGTTTTGGTCTCCCCATTTAATTTTTCCCTTTTGGTCACCGTCGATTCCTCTGTCACGACCCTCGCCCAACACGCCCCCCGAATTATTTTTTTTACCCGCCTCCACCGCGGGCCTGTCAGCCGTTGCACCCCCTTCCAGCTCGTTTGCTCCCACACGTGGAGTCGCCATTCCCAGCTCCCTGGTCACGGCCTTCATGCCCGCCTGCAGGCATCGGCCCATGTTCTGCGTCTCACCCCTTAGTTCTTTCATTTCTTTTTTCATTTGCTGTGTATTCGCATCCATCGTCGTTTTCACTTCATTTGTATTTGTATCCATCTTTTCGTTCATGCCTTTCATTTCGTTTTTCATTTCATTTGTGTTTGTATCCATCTTTTCGTTCATGCCTTTCATTTCGTTTTTCATATTCGCATCCATTTTTTCGATCATTTTCGCATTCATCTTTTCGTTCATTGCCGCCAGCATGGCGCATAGCTGGGCCATGTCGGATGCACTCAGCTGAGCCGTTTCGGCAAGGGTTGGGGAGAAGGGTTTTGGTGGAGAGGGGGGAGGTGTCATACACCGCGGCCGCTGCCGCACCCATTTCGGGCTCTGGGTTCAGTTGGGCGAGTCCGTGTTCCTGCACAATCAACATTTCCTGCTCGGGGATTCCATCCTGGACCATGGATTCTACACATTCTACATCCATTTCTAATACCCCCGGCTCCCGCTCGCCTTGAGACGCCATCTTGCTTCTCTTAAAGGGTTAATTTAGCTCGCTCGTAATTTGGAGGGAATCGGGGTCGCTTCTCTCACCCTGGACCGATTCCCGTGAATGGCCGGAGACAGGAGAGCCCGTTTTCCTGTTCTCCGATACCAGTGCCGCGAGGAGGGCGATGAATTTGTATCGCACGACCTGACACCAGTGTTGCGGATTCGCGCCCGCCGGCGTGCTGACGGCCACGCAACTCGAATCGCGGCACGTCGCCCACCGGACGGACAATCCAGTCGTGACTCTCTCGGACTAACGCCGGGAACCAGTCACGGGTGGACCTTTCGGTCTCACCGCGATCGAGCCAATCAGCCCCCGCGTGGGATAGGGTTGCTCGCCAAATTCGACCTACCTAAGTACCCACGCGGAGGGTAGACCGGGCGATCGCACCTCGCCGCAGGTCGACTTCGGACACGGGCCACTTAAGCGACCCGTTCCGTACTATCGGGATAACCGAGCAGTGTTATTCGTCGACCTCGACGGTTCGATTAATTATCGGGCGTATTCAGCCCACAACCAACCCTTTACGTGAAGCAAGATGAGGATTCAAAGAAAGAAATGACGAAGCGAAGCGGGAAACAGTTCAACACAAAGCACATTTATTCGCGACGACGGGAAGCACACATATTCAATTCCACCAAAAGCACACAGAAAAGAAAAACACAATTCAATTTACACAAAAAGTAAAGGCGACAATGCAGATCCGATTACACGAGCACACGGCAACACTAATACAATTTTACTTCACAGACGGCGCCGACAACACATACCCAAAACCAAGGAAAAAATACCCTCAAAGATGAGG